>NC_030853.1:16464464-16466009 GCF_000208745.1 Theobroma cacao | reverse complement strand
ATATATATATATATATATATATATATATGGATGTATGTATATATATGTACCCATATAAATTTTTTTTTGAAAGTCATATGTACCCATATAAATAATGTAATACAAGCGGAAATAGAAATAAATATGTATTGAGAAATATTAATTAACCTTAACAGTAACATAATATTTTGTTTATTAGCAGAAAAGATTTGATAACCAATATTAGACGTTATGTTAAGATTGGAAATTTCAAACATTACAAACAGAAGTTCTAAATAAGAACAATTATGAAAGATAAACTTACCAAATATTCATTAAGATCATAACACTAACCACCAGCCATAGCAAATGTCAAGCCTTTCCTTTCAGAGTTCCAAGCTTTTCCTTCACGAGTTCTTCAAGCTTTTCCTTTTTTACGAGTTCTTCCAATCCAACAGTAGTTTTTAGTGATGGCAACAAGGTGTTTGTTTTTCTAAACATTACTTGGGTTAGGGACCTGTATGTTTTTCCTTTTAAAATAACATAACTCTTCCCATCAAGGAGATAATGCTCCCTTAAAACTTAGGAAGCTTCAAAATAATGGGCAGTTATCACACTCCCATTAAAACTATAACACTTATCCCATTAACGTTGTGAAATCTAAAAGTTAGGATCATTTAAGATATGGGATATTTGAATTTAAAAATCGTTAAAATACCTTAACAATCCTTGTACTCATGCGTTTTCTTCACTTTAGTCATTCAACTCAAAATCGTAACATTTTAGTCCCTTAATTTTGGGAATTACTTCAATTTAGTCCATTTAACATTTTTCTTCCGAAATGTTAAGAGACTAAATTGTTACGATTTTGAGTAAAAAGACTAAAATGAAAAAAATGCATAAGTACAGGGATTGCTAAGTGCTAGGAATTTTGAGAATATGGTGCCTTGGAAAGCAAGTATATTCTCATGTTTAATTTCATTTAATTTATTTGTAATGAAAGTACATTTTGACAATAAGACGAAGAGTTTGTTTAAGTAAGCATTCATTGCCTAGTTATTAAGGTACCATGATTCTGTTGATATATTAAAATACATTTGTATGGAAAGTCATACATAGGAGACATGTATTTTAATTGAATCTAAAAATTATTCATAGCCATATAATAATGCTAATCACTTTATTGTGTTAAGGCTGTAGTGTATAGATTACTTACAACAAAACAAATGTGATTCACTTTAAGGGAATAATGAGTCTGAAATCGTCAAAACGATTGATTTCAAGTAATGACACTATAACATGAACTGGAATCATATGAGAATCAAATTTAAGTTTAACCGTTACCTAAATCTTGATCTCACACTTATGCATTTGCTTATAGTAGGACAAAAATCCTAATGGATAATGGACTCAAGTTTAATCTCTTTATAATCTTTGATTTATCATGAGCATGATCATCATAAAGCTTTGATCTAGGCTCGATATTTTGGGATTATAATCAAGATGAACATCTAGTAACAAATATCCAAATAATAGAGTTTATAGTATTAACATCACTTTTAGTTATTTTAGAAAGATTGGTGATTA
>NC_030853.1:16456802-16464364 GCF_000208745.1 Theobroma cacao | reverse complement strand
GAAAAATTTTATATAATCATAAAACTTGTTTTTATTTTGAAAAAAAAAAGCAGTCGTTCCTTGGCGTTGACTGAGTCTCACTTCACGTGGTGGTTAACGTGAAGTGCACTCAAAAAGCCCACCTTAAGAGATACCCTACGAGCCTCTACGACCGAGGTGAGAATATAAAGGAGTTTACCATGCCCCTCTAATAGGCTGGTCCACGGAACCCTACCACTGCAATAGCTAATCTTTATTTTATTTACCACCTGATTTATAAAATCCTTATCTGCGTGACATGGTAATTTATCGCAATCTAGCCTCTCAAGGTTGAATATATAGTATATATAATTTTGATACAAATACTGACTTTGCCATTCATGCTCACATATTGTTATAAGCCATATAATTTAAAACACAAGCAGACAGTCTCCAATTACTCTATTTTCAAAACCAGTATTCAATTTTTCAGAAAATTTATAAAATCATTTTATAAAATCACAATTTCTCCTAAAACATAAAAATTTACCATTTAAACCCATTTTCTATAAAATCACACAATTGTATAGAACTACTCTAAATAATTAAGACGATAATAAGTTTACTCACAGTATTAGGAGTAGAAATACTCCTATTTTTAGTCTGCGGGTACATTCCTTTACCCGTATCTAATGGCTCACCACCTAGCCATAATCCATGACACATATTCCAATTAAATTGTGTCTAATAGTCATAAGTTATTTCAGGCTCGATATATATGCATGATATATAATGAAAAATGCACGGGTAGCCATCTAGACCCGGTATTGGCCTAAGTCGATTTTTCATTCGATAAATTGGCCAATGCATCCAATTTCACTCCAACTTGCTCTATTTCTTTTTCAATCCCCCAACTCACCAAACACAACTAATTAACACACAATTAGGCAAAATTTATCTTCACTTTTTTTTTTGGAACTTTCGACCAACAATGGTACACTAACTTCGTGATTTTTCATACTTAATTTTCTTTCCATAATTCATTAATTCCTACACCAAAAACTATTTTTTCTTAATCAAATCACCTAGAATAACATCCCATTCTTCCTCATTATTCACTTAGAGAATTCGGCTATTGATGGGCACCAAATCTTTAGTGGTTTTCTTCACTTGTTTTCATGCTACACATAATTAATCACCTAAAAACACTAACATACCTAAAAATCAAACCAATCCAAGATCATTCTCTCTCCATACCCATTTTGACCAGTCATGATTTCATCATGAAAACATGTAATTTAACCATGGAAATTAAGGGAAAATGCATGGGTAAGGTAAATCACTAACAAAATCAAAGAAATTTTACCTTTGCTTGATCAAATCCTTGAATTCCAACACTTTCTCTTTGATTTTTCCCACCTAGGGTTTGTTCTTCCTTGGTTTCTCTTCTCTTTTGGTTTGGCTGATCACTATGGGAGAAATGGGCTGATTTTTTATTGCCTTTTTGTAAAGAAATAATAAAATAATAAAAACATGACACATGGCATTTCTTTATTGGTTCAAATTTTAAATATTTGACTTTTAATTCTTTAATTCTCTACCACACATTTCTCATGTTTATCCATTTCCATGATGAATAAAATCCCTTGGTCTTGACAAGTGTTGAGGGTGAAAATTTATCGATTTGCCCTCGAGGTGGCAAAATTACAATTTCTCCCCCATACTCCAAATTATACCGAAATTAAAATTTTTCACTTTTAAACTTCAAATCATATTCCAATACTCAAATAATACTCCAATAAGTCAAATGGGGCCAAAAAAATCTTTTCTAAAAATTTTGATTCTGTCCCTAAGTGGCAAATGACCATTTTGCCCCTAGATAGTGAAAATTCTAGTTTGACTCCAAATTGATCCTCAAACTCCAAATTGCCATTTTGAGTCATCCGTGAGCTGTGAAATTCTTAATTTCACCTTAAAATTCCTATTTGAACTAGTTCGAGGCTTAATCGACTTAATGGTACCATTAGGGGCAATATCGTCTTTTAACGATTTCTCGAACTTCCTAAATATGCAAACATTCTATTAAGCATGTAAATGACGTCATAATTATTTTATAGAACAGGGTTTGACAGCTCACCTTTATTTGAAATGAACCCTTCAGGTTGCAACTTTTTCCTCTAAATTTCCATTGAGGAATGCCATTTTCACATCCATTTGATGTAAATCTAAGTCAAAATGTTGCTAACAGCCCCATCAAAACTTAATCTCTTTTTAAAACATTCAATTTTAGTAGCATTCACCATTGGTTCTGAAAAAGATGTTCCAGAAAAGTTGAAGGAAAATCCAAAGGTACAAGTCTTGAAATAGAAATTAGATTTCTTGAAAAACTTGGAATGTAAATGGTTTGCTGTAAATCCAAAACAAAACCAGTTTTTAAAACTAGTTTATACGTTCTAATTGCTTCCACACTAAAGGCATCCAATGTCCAGAATATATGCTATATTTACTCTTTGTTGGTTTCCTTAGGTTTAGAAAACCTTGCATGGTATTAAAAACATGAATTATAGACCTAGAATCAATCCACTAAGTGTTATGGAAAACAAAAACTATATTAGATTCATAACACATACAAGATAAAAGATTACCTTTCTTGTCAAGCCAAGCCTTCCGTTTAGGACAATCCTTCCTCATGTGTCCTTTCTTTTTACAAAAGAAACACTTGGATTTGTTTTCATTCTGGTATGGGTAGGTCCATTCGATTTGCCAACTGCATTCGATTTTCCCTTCCCTTTTTTATTAGAGGCTTGCTTATTGACTCTTGTTACAAAATGCGCACTTTCACCCATTTCCTGAATCAATCTTTCTTCCTTTTGAACACACATGGTTAAAAGTTCATTGATTGACCATTTATCCTTATGTGTGTTATAGGAGATTCTGAAAGCATTATATTGAGATGGAAGAGAATTCAGAACAAAGTGCACTAGGAAATCATAAGAAATCTCCATTTTCAGGGATTTTAATTGAGCAGTTATATCCCTCATTTGCATAATGTGCTCACAAACACCTTTAACACCAGTGAGCTTCATCGATGTGAATTTGCTCATTAGGGAGCTAGCTAATGCTTTATCTAAAGACTCAAATTGCTCATCAATAGCCTCTATTAGTTTTTTGGCATTCTTATAATCAAGTATCGACCTATGAATACTAGTCATATGTGAGATTTGATAAATATCATACTCAAACAATTTGATTGTTCCCATAGTTCATACAATGCTATCTCAGCTGAAGTACTAGTAGTCATTGGTACAGTTGTCTCATCCTTACGAAGAGTATAATCAAGGTCCAAGCATCCTTAATGGAGAAGAACACTCTCCTTCCACCTTTTATAGTTGTCATCATTCAAGTAGGGAACTTTATGATTAGGAACCATCAAAGTTTGATCAGTTGTAGATAAATAAATAAGTAAATAAATATGCTTATTTAATAATATATGAGGCACAAACCATCAATCATAAATATAGGCTTACTAATGCAAGACAAATCAAAATATACATGAACTGACATGTCATTAAAATCTACCTTTGGGCAAAGATTTTAACACATAATGATTCATTAACTTTTATGATAAATTAAAAATTTTTAATTTTCCTAATACCCGTGGACTAATTAAGGAAATAAAAATAATTTCTATTTCATCCAAATTAACTATGAAAATATGATAGTTTCCCTGTGGGTAAAAATATTATATAACATGTTTAATTAGAAAATTGATGTCATTTAAACTTGATGTGACCAAATAAAATATTATAAATTTACTTAATGTATATCTTATCATAATTAAGATGTTGTTGCTAATCTTAATTATTCAAATATATACGATCACATGACATCACAATAATAATCAAGATATACAAATAATAAGTATAACACAAATTTGATATTAATTAATTTATTACATAGATAATAATGTCTTGATAAAATATATACTATCACATGACTAAATAACCTCCTTCCATGACTAAAATAGCCAAACTCATTAGATCTAGAAAAACGCGATTAAATCCCAAATTAATTTCATTCAAATGAGTTCACATTTTATAATTTTATTGGCCTAAAATTTTAGACACATTATAACCCATTCAACTTAATAGTCAATATGTCCAAACAAATAGCATAAATTAATTAAGCCCAATATTGTTTATTTTGTTCCAAACTAATAACATAAATATATTGAGCCCAACATTGTTCATTCTAGCTTAAACTAATGTCATAAATAACTAAGCTCAATATTGTTTATTCTGACCCAAACTAATAACTTAAAAAGACTAAATTTAATATTCTTCATTCTGGGCCAAACTAATGACATAAAAAGACTAAGTCCGCTATTCTTTAGTCTGACTCATATATGCAATATAAATAATAAATAAAAAATATAAACTAATATGATGATCCCTTAATTCACTTTGAGCCCTCAATTCACCATCCAGCTCTCTCATGGTGGGAAGGAAAACAAGGAAAAATAAGTGAACCCTCCCTAACCTTCAATTTTTTTATATCACATAAATTATATATGCAGGTAGCCATATAAATTACACCTGCATGCCGTTGCCTTTCTCTATTCTACACACCCACTTTTCCTACCATAACAACTAGTTCATTATTTCTTTAAATAATTTTCTAAAATATTATTTTAGAAATATACAAAAAAATTGTAAATTTATAATTAGTATTACATCTCAAATATGCTAGACAGAGATTATTCTAACTCTGATACCACATGTAAAATTCTCAAACATATATATGTATGAATATATGTATGTATCATATAAATAATAGAATACAAGCGAAAGTAGAAATAAATGTCTTGAGAAACATTAACTTCAACGACAACATAATATTTTATTTACTAGTAGAAAAGATTTGATAACCAATATTTGACGTTATGTCAAGATTGAAACTTTCCATCATTACAAACAAAAGTTCTAGATAAGAACAACCATGAAAGTTCTAAACTTTTTCTTCACAAGTTCTTCAAGCTTTTCCTTTTTTATGAGTTCTTCCAACCCAAAAGCAGTTTTCAATTGTGGTAACAGAGTGTTTAATTTTTTAAAATTTCTTGAGTTGGGGACCCATATGTTTTCCTTTTAAATGAACAAAACTCATCCCATCTAGGAAATAATGCTTTCTCAAAATTAGAGAAATTTCAAAATAATGGGCAGTTATCACACTCTTATTAAAACTAGAAAACTTATCCCATTAATTGGTGAAATGTAAAAATTAAGATCATTTAAAATATGAGATATTTGAATTTAAAAATCATAACATAATATACGTGTAGAGTATTCAGGTAGCCCTGAAACCATTTTGTACAAATTAATTAACGATATATTGTCGTTTCATTTTCCATTTGGGTTAATTTTCTGCCAACTTTGTTCACATTGAGAGCTAGCTGTTGCTTGCTAGAAAGGAGTAAGCACAAAATCCCTCTTTCTCTTTGCAAAGAATTCATAGCAGAATATATAAGTTCAATTTAAAAAATAAATCCAAAAGATTTCCTCCCTCACCCTGCCTCTGTCTTATTTATTATTATATCATCTTATTTTAAACTTAATGGTATCAGATGAATGCTTCAATTTGACTGATACCAAGATTTTGGTCTAATGATATTCTTCCCCGCTAGAGCCACGACAACATTGACAGCAACCTTGGCAACCCTAGGTAACATTAATCACATAGAGCAAGCAAATTCCTATCTCCTAATCGCCATCACCAAGAAAATATGTCTTTGGACACTTCCCTAGCGCCATCTCCACCACCACAACCACCAAATATTATCTTTATACAAGCCGTGACATATTGCACCTCTTTGATTACGACCTAGATAGTACTTGTCATAGGCCCAGTCTTTAATCACTTGTTACTTTGGCCAAGTGTTCTGTTATCTGTTTCCCTTCCTATATGTGTGTATGAGTGTGAAACGTTCCTTCAAGCTTAGCCAAGCCGTACAAATGCTTTGTTTGTTTGCGATTCCATGATTTACAATGATCCAAGAAATTAAAAAGTATGTGATCATAAGTACATCTTCAACTGAAGAGGATGATCAAGCGGGGTCCCTAAGTCGAGATAAGATTAATATTTAGTTTCTTTTGATTGGATAAGTTTAAATCAATCTGATTTTTATTCGAATTTTAAGATTCTTTTGATATATAATATTTTCCCCTCACATTACTCATTCAAATGAGAATTTTACCAAATTTGATTCTTATAATAGGGATTTTACATTCTTTTATTTTTTGTTTTGAAAATTATGGCTTTCATTCTAATAAAGAAGCAAAGATCCTAAAGGAATGGCAACAAGGGATGTCCTACCCCTGTATGAGTCACTTAACAAAACTGTGGCCTCTGGACCTAGAAACCATCCCATTGAAGTGGGTATCGCCTAAAATTATACATCAACGGCTTACATGGATAACCTACAAACATCAATGTCAAACAACATCAATGCTTAATTGGCTACATTAAAGGTTAACATTTAACACAAAACACAACTTCAATGCCTTTCGTTGTTGTGTTTATTGAGCCTTCCATCATCTGCTAAAAAGTTGTTTGCTACACTGTGAATGGCTCTTACAACCAGCCTCCAAATTTTACTAGACCATTCCCTGAAATTCTCCCTTCATCTCTTTCCCCATCTCCCCTGTAAACCTTGTCAATCTAGGACATATTTAATGTAAAACCCGACCCTATAAATACATGTCATGACATACATGCAGTGAGTAGCATGTTATTATGCTAGGAAAGCACCTAAGAAAAGACAAAACTCGGTATCGTATCTAACGGTACACTTGAGTTGATTTAACCTCGAACTAGTTTCAATAGAAATTGTAGGATGAAATTTAATATTTTATAGTCCAGGAATGACTAAAAAAATGATTGTTTGGAGTTCGAGGGTTCATTTGGGGTAAAATTTGGAAATTTTGATGTTCAAAAGCAAAATCGTCATTTTACCACCTAAGATAATAATTTGATCATGGAGTGAAATTTTTCACCAAGATTAACTATTTGGAGTATAATTTAATGATAAGAAGTGAAAAAGTTTAATTCTGGTGATTTTTTGAGTGTAGGGGTAAAATCGTAATTTTACCACTCGCGAATAAAATTTACGATTTTGAGAGAATTTAGATCAAATTTGACAAATTGGAGAATGGTATGAGTATAAGGGGTGAAAAATAAGTCTATGGGCAATTTTTCAGTTTTTTGGGTAAAAATGTAATTTTTCACTTTTATGGGGGCAAAAGTGTAAATTTCAAAAATTACTCCACCGAGACTTTGGATAAGTCTGAGAATTTTATCTAAGCTATGAATATGTGGGACAAGTGTATGGTGAAAATTTGAAAACAAATGGATGAAATTTCAAAAATGGGCTAATGGGGAAGTGACACATGGCATTTTTTTAATGAAATAATATTATTTTAATGAAAAGTCAGCCCATTTAAACCCCATTTTAAGTGCTGGCCGGCCATAAGGAAGAAAAAGAGAGGAAATAGAGAGGAAAGGAAGAAAAAAAGAAAAACCAAAGAGAAACAAGAAAATTCAAAGGGGAA
>NC_030853.1:16371737-16453396 GCF_000208745.1 Theobroma cacao | reverse complement strand
AGAAACTTAGGGTGGGAAAATTAAAGGAAAATTTGTGGATTCCAAGGAATCAAGCAATCAAAGGTAAAATTTCTTGATTTTGACTTGTGATCTACCTTTCCCATGCTTTTCTCCTTGTGTTCCATGGTTAGATTTCGTGTTTTCATGGTGAATTCATGGCTGCCCAAATAGGTATGGAGAGAGAATGAAGTTAGATTAATTTGATTTTAAGTTATGTTAGTGTTTTTAGTTAGTTTAGCATATTTAGAAACAAAACAACAAGAAAAGATTCATTTTCCTCCATTACCATTATTGGCCGAATTTTCTAGGGGAATATTGGCTTCTGATCTTGATGTTTATTTGAGGAATTATGATGAATAATGATGAATTATGAGCCTAGAAAAATAATGAGAATTTTCGGAGAAAAAATATGAATTTTTACCCATTAGGGGTATTTTCGTAATTTGCTATCGGGACTGATAATTTGCACCACACTGAGGAACATTAAGTCAATTTGGGTGCAATTGAGGTATAGAAATTGAAAAAAATTAATTTGGAGTTTAAACAGACGCGTATATCGATTTATCGGGTAAAAGACCGAAATAGGCTAACATCTCGTTTAGGCAAAATTTAGACATTTTGCACTTCATATCATGCATTAGTAGTATAAATTAGTTTATTTTGGTTTAGTACCAAAGTAGTAAACCTCTTAATTGTGCAATTTGTCAAGGTGACGAATCCTCTAGCAAGGGCAAAGAAATCGCACCCGAGGAGTAATAGTTGGAGTACCTGAATTTAGTTTTCGAAAACTGTGAGTAAACTTGTTATCGTCTTATTTATCTAGAGTAGTTTTATACAATTGTGTGATTTTATGGAAAATGGGTTTAAATGATAAATTGCTATGTTTTAAGAGAAATTGTGATTTTATAAAATGATTTTATAAATATTCTGGAAAATCGAATACTGGTTTTGAAAATAGAGTAATTGGAGACTGCATGCTTGTGTTATAAATTTATGGTTTTAAATTGAATGGCTTATGACAATAAATGAGCATGAATGGCTAAACTGATTTTGGTGTTAGAATTATTTGTATTGTGTTTTTAGCCTTGAGAGGCTAGGTTGCGATAAATTGTCATGTCATGTAGAAAAAGATTTTATAAATCAAGTGGTAGATAAAAGATTAGCTACTGCAGTGGTGGGGGGTTCCGTGGGCTAGCCTATTAGAGGGGCACGATAAACTTTTTTGTATTCTCACCTCAATCGTAGAGGCGCGTAGGGTATCTCCTGAGGTGGGCTTTTTGAGTGCACTTCACGTGGACCACCGCGTGAGAGTGAAACTCAGCCAACGCCAAGGAATGACTATGTTTCAAAATAAAAATATGATTTATGCGAAATATGAATTTTTAACAGCCTTGACGAACTCAGTTGGATACCCTTGGTCTAGGTGTCCCCGAGTACAAGATTTGGCATGAGCCAAGTTTTGAGTAATTCACGAGCCATATTGATTATTTGGTTGAAATGAATATTTGTGATGTGAAAAATTTGCTGAAGTTAATTATTTTTAATTGTCTCCATTTACTCGCCTTTAGATTATTTAGATGGTCTTTGTTTACTCACTAGGATTTTATAATCTCACCACCCTCAATTCCCCACATTTCAAGTTCGGGATAGCCGGTAGATAGCCTATTGCATCAAGGACTTCAGTTAGCCTTGCATTGTCAAAATTATAGGTTCACAGACTCGCATCTTCTTGGTTAGTTGGGGGCCCACGTGTCATTGTAAAAGAATTTTTATACTTTAGTTATCTGATTTAAAATATGTATGAACATATTTACCTTTTACACCATGTTTTTGGGGAGTTTCGGTATTATCGAAGAAAAATGACGAAAATACCCCTGTGAGCCAGAAAATAATATTTTATTGTTTTGATTTGGAAACGACTTATGATTTCTTAAAATGCAAGATTTAATAACTGTCGCTCACCGGGGCGATGCGAAAGCTGATGCTAAGCCTTGCGGGGTTCCGATCGGCATTTGGGGTAATGAGTGCCTATCGGGACGTCGCGACGGTTGTCACGGATTCGATGGGAGTTCCGGATCGTGACAATTAAAGTGGTATCAGAGCATGGTTTAAAGATCAGAGATTTTGATTTTAAAGCTTTGAATTTTAAAGTTTTTGGTTTTAAAGTTGTTATAAGAAATCCACACTGACACTGCGTGACCCAAGTTAAGTTAAGTTAAGTTAGTCAAGTTAAATCAGGTTAGGTAGAATATAATGCGTACATCTGCATATAGAATTTAGAGTTGTTTAAACTTGTTTTGTTTTTTCTTATAGATCTTATGGGATCTATAGGAACTCCTGATCCTAGTAACCAATTTCCTTATTACTGTCATGCAAAGGTCATAAGTAGGGCTGTTGTTCGGGTTTAAGATGCCACTCGTGCCACGAGCCAGTGTTGGAGAGATCTTAAAACGAAAGCTCCTAATGAAAGATATATGAATGTTAGTGGCAAAATAAAGACATTAAATCAATGTTCTGATCACATACTTGTGATAGAAAGTTAGTATTGCTAATTGTGGTATAGACTCAGAGAGAAGCCACACGATTGTGAATAATTGAGGTAGTAGCTTTAAAGGTAGAAGAGTTGTTGGGATAAAGTGAAATCAAATAGTTGCAACGCTACAGTACTGACTCTCAAACGCTGTCGCGTTAAGAACCCCTAATGGCTAGCAAGCATGAGCAAATTGAGAGTGGCATGAAGATGAAACTTACGAGTTGAGGAATGGTCATTGATTTTCATGCTAAGCTTTGTTGTTTGGAATCTTAAGTGCATTGGGGAGGTATTAAGATAAAGATGATGAGTGAAATTGTAAAGTTTCTTTATTGCCTTGTATATTGGCATGTAAAAGAAAGAAAAGTTAGAGAGTTTTTGATATGGTTACATAAAAATAAATTAACATGGGGAGTGTTAAGATGAATAATATGATGACTGAAGTCAAATCTTAAGAAATAAGGAAGATAAGAGATTAAGTCTTGTTAAAGACTAATGAGGAAGCGAGCGAAAGGTTAGATGAATGTATGAGATACTGATAAGAGATGTCAATACCAAGTGAGGAAAAATGTAAATAAAGATTTCAATAATGATATAGCAAATGAGTTGATATAGAATATTGTTATGAGAATATACTGATCTTGTCTTAACTTTGTTGAAAGGAAAGGATTAGTAACAACACAAGTAAACTAGGTGACATGCTAGAAACTCTTGGAGATAAATTGAAATATGAGTAGTTGGGTATACCTTTATGGAAATGATATACTTGGAGTATGAAAGAGCAAATAAGTGATTAGGTGTTTCAAGAATATTTAAATACCTTTGAGGAAGAATTATACATTATACGAGATGAGTATAAGATGTGTGATTTTAAAACTTGTTGAGGAGCCTAACGGCTAAGTCACAAGTTAAGTGATCGTATGCTGTGAGACATAAGTCTAAGATAGATATTCCCAATGAAATACTCAAGAAGAGTTTTGCTACGGATTTCGTGAAAGCAAGCACTAAGTTATGTGATTATAAAAAGGAAGCTGTAAGCTGAAAGTGATATTCATATTAATATTGAAAAATACTTGAGGAGAATCTAGTTTCAAGTTTTACAATTTCAGGTACAATTTGTAAATTGGTTAAGGAAGAATGATGTTATATTTATATGAAAGAGTAGAACAAAGGATGATAGAAGTTAACCTTGAAAATGAAGTTAGATAATGAAATTTTCCTAATACATTATGGAAATTGGAATTCGAAAATGCTTGAGGTATACATGATTCAAATGAGTTTGAGTCTTAAGTGACAAATCAATATCGTAATGCAAGAAAGATACAAGGTAATATAGAGGCATGAAAGATGATTAAGGACAAAAGGATGACTCTGAGAAATTATGATATTGCATCATATTCAATGATCAAATCAAGGTAGATCTTGGAAGCATAAATGGGATTATAAGGCATATACACATATGTGGGGTTGATATTGTGATCAACTAAAATGAAGAATGATTTTTAGTGAATTAAGATTCAAACTTAATATATGATGAGTGATGTAGGTAGTACCATGATAAGAAATTTTATCAAAAATTGAACTATGTGAGCATAAAAGACTCTGAGAAATAGTCAAGGAGATAATATCAAGGAAATGTGATCTATAGCATGGTTAAGCCGTACGAGATGGATTAATATGATTAAGAAGATTGATATTTCATACCTGTGAGATAAACAGGAAGTACATGGAAATAATGGAAGAAAATACCCCACCTTTTCTTTGAGTTTGATAAGTGAAATTTTGAGGACAAAATTTTATTTTAAGGGGGGTAGTGTTGTCAAACCCTACTCTATAAAATAATTACGACGTCATTTACATGCTCAATAGAATGTTTGCATGTTTAGGAAGTTCGAGGAATCGTTAAAAGACGATATTGCCCCTAATGGTACCATTAAGTCGATTAAGCCTCGAACTAGTTCAAATAGGAATTTTGAGGTGAAATTAAGAGTTTCACAGTTCAGGGATGACTCAAAATGGTAATTCGGAGTTCGAGGATCAATTTGGAGTCAAATCGAAATTTTCACTATCTAGGGGCAAAATGGTCATTTGCCACTTGGGGACAAAATGAGAATTTTGAGAAAAGATTTTTTTTGGCCCCATTTAACTTATTGGAGTATGATTTGAGTATTGGAGTATAATTTGAGGGTTTGGCAGTGAAAAAGTTTAATTCCGGTGATTTTTGGAGTGTAAGGGTAAAATCGTAATTTTTTCACCCACGGACAAAATTTGAGATTTTGAGAGAATTTAGATCACATTTGACAAATTGGAGAATGGTATGAGTATAAGGGATGAAAAATATGTCTATGGGCAATTTTTCAGTTTTTGGGGCAAAAATGTAATTTTGCCACCCCAGAGGTAAAATGGTAATTTTGCACCTCCAGAGCATTTTTCCAGCACAAGGTCTTCACCCGTCATCATTTTTGACCCTTGAATAATGTGTGGTGGAGAGAGAAAGCTTAATAGTTAAGAAATGACACATGGACCAATAATAAGGTGACATGTGTCAAGTTTATATTCATTATTTATTTAGCTTTAAAATAAGCATAAAAAATCAGCCAATTTTCTTTTACATGGCCGGCCAAACAAAGAAAAAGGAAGAACAAAAGGAGGAAAGGAAAAAACAAGAAACCTAGGTGGGAAAATTAAAGGAAAATTGGTGGATTTCAAGGAATCAAGCAATCAAAGGTAAAATTTCTTGATTTTGACTTGTGATCTACCTTTCCCATGCTTTTCTCCTTATTTTCCATGGTTAGATTTCATGTTTTCATGGTGAATTCATGGCTGCCCAAATGGGTATGGAGAGAGAATGAAGTTAGATTGATTTGATTTTAAGTTATGTTAGTGTTTTTAGTTAGTTTAGCATATTTAGAAACAAAACAACAAGAAAAGAATTCATTTTCCCCCATTACCATTATTGGCCGAATTTTCTAGAGGAATATTGGCTACTGATCTTGATGTTTATTTGAGGAATTATGATGAATAATGATGAATTATGAGCCTAGAAAAATAATGGGAATTTTCGAAGCAAAAATATGAATTTTTACCCACTAGGGGTATTTTCGTAATTTGCTATCATGACTGATAATTTGCACCACATTGAGGAACATTAAGTCAATTTGGGTGCAATTGAGGTATAGAAACTGAAAAAAATTAATTTGGAGTTTAAACGGACGCGTATATCTATTTATCGGGTAAAAGACCGAAATAGGCTAACATCGCGTTTAGGTAAAATTTAGACATTTTGCACTTCATATCATGCATTAGTAATATAAATTAGTTTATTTTAGTTTAGTACCAAAGTAGTAAACCTCTTAATTGTGCAATTTGTCAAGGTGACGAATTCTCTAGCAAGGGCAAAGAAATCGCACCCGTGGAGTAATAGTTGGAGTACCCGAATTTAGTTTTCGAAAACTGTGAGTAAACTTGTTACCGTCTTATTTATCTAGAGTAGTTTTATACAATTGTGTGATTTTATGAAAAATGGGTTTAAATGGTAAATTGCTATGTTTTAAGAGAAATTGTGATTTTATAAAATGATTTTATAAATATTCTGAAAAATCGAATACTGGTTTTGAAAATGGAGTAATTGGAGACTGCCTGCTTGTGTTGTAAATTTATGGTTTTAAATTGAATGGCTTATGACAATAAATGAGCATGACTGGCTAAACTGATTTTGGTGTTAGAATTATTTGTACTGTGTATTTAGCCTTGAGAGGCTAGGTTGCAATAAATTACCATATCATGCAGAAAAAGATTTTATAAATCAGGTGGTAGATAAAAGATTAGCTACTACAGTGATGGGGGGTTCCGTGGGCTAGCCTATTAGAGGGGCACGGTAAACTCCTTTATATTCTCACCTCGGTCGTAGAGGCGCGTAGTGTATCTCATGAGGTGGGGTTTTTTAGTGCACTTCACGTGGACCATCGCGTGAGAGTGAGACTCAGCCAACGCCAAGGAATTGTTATGTTTCAAAATAAAAATATGATTTATGCGAAATATGAATTTTTAACAGCCTTGGCGAACTCGGTTGGATACCCTTGGTCCAGGTGTCCCCGAATACAAGATTTGACATGAGCCAAGTTTTGAGTAATTCACGAGCCATATTGATTATTTGGTTGAAATGAATATTTGTGATGTGAAAAATTTGCTGAAGTTAATTATTTTTAATTGTCTCCATTTACTCGCCTTTAGATTATTTAGATGGTGTTTGTTTATTCACTGGGATTTTATAATCTCACCACCCTCAATTCCCCACATTTCAGGTTCGGGATAGTCGGTAGATAGCCGATTGCATCAAGGAATTCAGTTAGCCTTACATTGTCAAAATTATAGGTTCACAGACTCGCATCTTATTGGTTAGTTGGGGGCTCACGTGTCATTGTAAAAGTAATTTTATACTATAGTTATCTGATCTAAAATATGTATGAACATATTTAGCTTTACACCATATTTTTGGCGAGTTTCGAAATTATCGAAGAAAAATGACGAAAATGCCCCTGTGAGCCAGAAAATAATATTTTATTGTTTTGATTTGGAAACGACTTATGATTTCTTGAAATGCAAGATTTAATAACTGTCACTTATTGGGGAGATGCGAAAGCTGATGCTAAGCCTTGCGGGGTTTCGATCGGCATTCTGGATAATGAGTGTCTATCGGGACATCGTGGCAATTGTCACAGGGCCGATGGGAGTTTCGGGTCGTGACACACGGCCCTAGCATTCAACCAAAACAAAACCTACACAGTTCCCATAAAGAGGCTTGGTCTTCCTTCACTAATCCCCACTTAGTTAATGGATATATAGATTCATAGACCCCAACCTCAATCCCATAGAAACACAACCCGAACCTCACCTCAAAGCATGTTAGTATTACTGAACAAAGTAAAGACAAGGAACCACCATTTGCGAGATTTTACGTTCATTTGACAATCTGAATATTGCATTTGAAATTTATCTTTTATCAAGATATTAATTGGACATATCATATCCATTTTGTCCAACATTTTGAGGGCACATCCATATATCAAAAAAAAAAAAAAGTACCTAGCTTATCTAAATTCTGAATGAACTAAAGCCTGCTCGAATTTGCTTGACTTAAGTTAGTAACTCTACAAAGAGCAAGAAAGATCAATACGATTTGTCAAATTACGGAGAGGATCTGAAGCGATGATATCAGAAAGCTAACCGCTTGGTGGTGGAATTATAACATGGAAGTAATAATACTGCTGCTGGCTATCATGACTTTTTTTAACTTTATCCTTGAAGAGCAAGATGTGGAGTGGGATGTAACTTCTCAGGCTGGAATCTAGCTAACAATAATTTTCAGCCATATACACTTCTAGCAAACCAGACATGACCCTTAAGGAATCTTATTTCAATCTGAATCCATAAAGCTATTAAGCGAAGGAACATATCTTTAAAGGCAAACAAACCATTTCATAAAAAGGTATTTTTCGACTTTGCTATGTTTGTCTCGTATTCGTCCAAAAGTAAGAAACGTGATGCACGGTAACTTATAAACAAGGTTTTAAGGTATTAAAAGTGAGATATCAATAATTGGTGCCATCATGTGTGTATATGCTCTTCAACTTTTACTTTTATTGAAGCTTCAATCATCTTTAAGACAACTACAGGATGAAAGAGGAACAATAATAGTGCGAAAATCATAATAACATCAGTTTCAGTTTGGTTCCAAATCGGCTGGAAAACGATTCGTTAACAAGGATTTATCCCAATGTATACAATACATGAAATGTACTTTAGGGTTAGATTAGTATGCATATTTATATTATATATGAAATGTATATATATACACACACACCATGTGAAGCACATTGGACTAGTTGGTAAATTAACATTTCACTCTATTACATCGCCTGAAATGACTGCTCACAAGATCTAATATCAAGTCTCAGTGTATATTGTCCAATTTCATTAAGTTGAGCATGTTTGTTGGAAAGCTAATTTCACGCAAAAAAGTGAAAAATCCAAAGTATATATGTCTCAAGAAACTATAAAAAACGTCATGTGTTCTACTTCAGTACATGATTGAGCTACAAAAATTTTCTTCTTAGTGCTCCAAGAAATAGGATTAGATCCCAAGAAAATGCAGTAACCCATTGTAGACGATGTCAGGCTGAGTAAAAGTGAGATACTGAAGAGTATCTACAATGCTACGATACTTTTGAAAGTAAAGTTCCATCATAAAAAGAGAGTTTCTTTCTAGTAGTAACAAGGGTTGAAGTGAATTTACAATTCTCCATGTCAAACAAGAAAGCAAAGAATATATATATATATATATATATATATATATATATTCATTTTATCTAAATTAACACCAATTATTGAAGCGAGTACTTCGCTTTTATTTCAAAAAAATAATGAAAATCTCCAAGATCTTTCTTGGAGAACTGTGAAGAAAGATTTGAGATTAAAGAAGAAATAACACTCATAGGAAAACTTGTAAGAAAAATATCACCCACATACTATAAGAGGATCAATATGTCAGATGAGGAATGCCATATAAACATACACGCATGACCGCTTTTAAAACCAATATTATAAAGAGTAATGCTACATCTTTGACACCAAGCTTGTGGAGCTTGATGTAGGCCATAAATTGTGCGACGAGACTTACAAACGTTAGGGTGTCAGAATCTATAAAACTCAATGTCTAAGATGTCTAGGACCTACATTAAGACAAGTGGTGTATGACACTATTTATTTATTGAAGTGTCAAAAATTTCTATTTGTTATACTACTTATGTTAGAGTTTTATGTAGTTAATGATACTAATGAACTCACTAATTTTTTTACAATTTTATAAGGAGGTCAAAAACTCCAAGTCAAAATAGATTTATCAAAATGTAGTTTATATATTAATATTTAAATACTACATGGAAAGATAAAAAAAAATTTACTTTTATAATTTAAATATTAATTTTTTTTAATTATTTGAGTTATGGCACTACTTAAAACAATTTT
Source organism: Theobroma cacao (assembly GCF_000208745.1). Taxonomy (NCBI): domain Eukaryota; kingdom Viridiplantae; phylum Streptophyta; class Magnoliopsida; order Malvales; family Malvaceae; genus Theobroma; species Theobroma cacao. The sequence continues at coordinate 16,443,840 of NC_030853.1, read as the reverse complement.
TGATTACCTCTTTGTATACAAACCACCATGCAAAAAGCCTCTTTGATGGACCATCCTTTAGAAAGAGCAACAAATAAAATAATCCAAATAGTAGTAGCCTTGATAAAACGACTAAAAGTGTTGTCAAAATCATTACCTTTTTATTGCTTATATCCCGTTGCTATCAATTGTGCATTGTATCACTTAACCATACCATCAGCTCTCTCTTTTTTCTTTTTTTTTTGGATTTTGTAGACCCAACCTCAACCAACTATATATTCATGGATGGCTATTATGGCACTAGAGACCAAGTATCATTTTGCAAGAGACCTGTGAATTCCTATTTCATAGCAGAGATCCATTTACTATCCTTACAAGTCATTTGAAAGATGCGAGTTTAAGAGATACGAAGGCCTTTAGAGAAGTAATGACATGTAAAGAATAAGAAACTTTAGATCGACCAGTACCGTCACAATTGTGAGTCACCATTGGATGATAAAACCTAAAGTCGAGGATAAAGGTTAAAACTGTTTTTGGGTTGATGATACCAACATAGTTGAAGGAATGGAATCATTCATGACTGGAACTACAAGGTCAGTGAGAAGTATTGGGGTTTAGTAGATGATTTTCCAATAGTATTTTCAACTGTTGTAAGGGGCAAAAATTGTTCTATCACATGCCCTATAACATCAGGAAAAGAAGTGACTTGATCATGTCAATGTTAGAAATATTTGAGAACAAAGAAGAAATTTTGAGAAGAAAGAGGAGTATGACTTTGAGGATGTAAATTAACACATTTCTTAAGGTATTTTCTTAACTTCCAGAATACAACAAAACCCTTAACACTCTTATTAGAATTGTGAAAATAGATAGTGTAAGAACGTTATTTATATAATAAGTCAACGTATACGTCTTTCAATGAAAAGATATGTTTCCTTTCATAATATAACTCTTCAAATAGTTATTTCTTTTCATAATACAACTATAACAAAGTTATATCTAATAACCTTTTATAGTACAACTATAAAAAAGTTATACCTAATAACCTTTCTATTAAAAAAATATATTTTAATAAGGTAATTTGTTATAAATCTTTAATCACAACTTTTCATTAATAAGTCCAACATTAACAAACCATCTAACAGCCAAATGAGGTAATTCTCGAAATCCAATTTAATAGAGACAAGATTAGTGATGTTTGACATAGAGAAAGAAGGAAATATGTTCTTTGACGCCATGATAATTGAATAAAAAATAGAACAAAGACCAAGACAAGGAATTTGATTTGCTTTGAGGAATCAAGATACAATGGCTCAAGAAAAACTAAAGGAATCTTGAAGAGGTTGAGGAGAACAAGAAGTCGCCACCTTTAGCCTTGACATCATAAAAATTAGGAATATGGAGGCTGCCTTACCCTTTTAGGGCTAAGCTAGTATGTATATTTATATCACTTATGGAATTTATACATATGAAGTACATTGGACTAATTCCTAAATTAATATTTTACTCTATTAGAGTTAAATACTTAAGCGCATAATGCAAAAATAAATTAAAATATTAAATAAACCCTTGGACTATTCTAAATTTTTCAAAAAAATCTCTTATCCTTTTATTGTACAAATAAGGCTTTGTTTTATAATTTTTATCTAGATAAGTTCTTATATTGACAAAAAGATGTCACATGATGACACAAGTGCCTGTTTAATTGTTATTAAACTCATGAGTAACTAACATCCTTGGCACTCATAGTAGATAAAGTTGTTTTTGTAACATGGTGAAATTAAACTAAAATAACCCTGCCTTAGGCAAAAATGTTTTTAATTCAATCAATTTCACTGCATAAAAAAATCACATCAACGTCTACATGTGTAGAAGATGCCAGCTGACCAACAATCGTTTAAGATAATATGATAACAAGTGACATTTTTCATGAACATAGAAATCCATTTGATTACAAATCATAAAATAAAGCTTATTTAGTTATAATAAAAATATAAAAGCTTATTTTTAAAAAATTGAAAAAGTTCATGCGTATATTGATGTGGAACGTTAAAAATGTAATGATTTGTAACCAAATAGATTTACCATTTTTATGTTTAGTCATTGAATTCTTAATTTCTGTTTATATAAGGAAAGTATAATTTTTAAATTTTTTGTACATGTAAAATTGAAGTAATTAGTAATGAATACAATGATATAGTGTATTTGGGAGCAAGAACCTTGGTGCTCTAGTGGCTGCAACCACGCCCAACATTCCTCTGCTCTTCCTAAGTTTCCTCATCTCTCTTCCTCCTTCCAAACACTAAAAACAAAAAATAAATAGTTAAAATTTATAACTTCATCTAAAAGGTATTAGATTTACATTGAGAGACGACATATGTGAAGTTTATTTATTGAAACTTTTATTATGGGGCACGTGATGTTAAGATTATTTTAGTACCCACCCTCCAAAGAAACATGGCTTATTAATAGTAAAGAGCAGGAAAGGGACTAACATAAAAGAGATGTACAATTATTATAGAAAAAGATGAAGAGATTCACATGCTTTTTTTGATTGTGTTTGATTCCCTCATATATGTGGCATTAGTTTTGATGCATTACTTTGTCAAAAAAAAACAAAACAATTGCTGGGTAAAAAGCATGTGGGATCAGGGCTGCCGGTCACTACCTGTTAGTCCTCCAATAATTAATGCCCATTCTTTTTGGGGATTGAAACCCACATTCATACTATGAGAATACTATTATCATGAAACTGCATTTTCTTGCTATCGATTATATGTTCTATAAAGAAACATGCTATGTCATATCTTGTTTATTATTCATTTTTCAAAAGCACCTGTCATCTAGTTTACCACCTATTATGAATGTGGTGAAAAACAAATACAATGTCATAATGAAGTAAGTTGCCTTATAATTTTGCTGATGCTATGTTTTGTCAAAACAAGCAAGCTCTTACATCCGAACATTTGAATCACATGATCTTCCATTTAAAAAGCAAGTTTATTTTTTTTTAATTATAAAAAATAAAATAAAACAAAACCCTAATTACAGGAATGGTGTGAAACAAACCGGCAGTGAGTCAGTTACTGGTTCTAGACCTCCAACCCCTTTTGGAGGCCAATAGTATCTCCAAAACAATTGGCTTTTAGCTGCTTAAAAGCTGACCCTTTGCAGTTTATAAAGGCTCAGGGACCAGATAAAGGGAGCAAGTGGCCAATGAGTTGGGACCATTCTAATTAACTCTTGCACCATCTTGCATATTGGGAGATCTCTGTGATGTAGAACCGTTCAATCTCTTGTCGCTTGGAAGTTCATGGTGCCCCCACGCATTTCCTAATCCCAATAGTAATATCTAAAGCTTATCGACCTGCAAACTTCTATACCTTTTATAGTTAGTTGCAATGAGCCAGACACATGCTTTTCCCATTCAATAATTCCAAGTTGGAATGTCACATTAAGACATAAGGGGATGAATTTACTTGTACAGAAGTTGAGTTAGCCTTAACCTCAAATTAATACAGTTTCCCTTTATATTCCAATGATCCTTTTCCCGAGCAAAAATCAGTTTCCAAGTTAAATATATCTTTTTCTTATTTAGTAACTAGTTTACTCATAAGTTACAGAAGTTGACAAAGTTGGGTGAATTACGGAGCATACTCCAAATTCCCATACCTTCCAATTTGTCAACGAATGAAGGATTTAAAAAAGAAAAAAAAATTACAAAGCTAGTATAAATTTTTTAGTACTCAAAACTATGAAACAAGAGAATTGAGTTCTAAATCCTTCGTTCAGGTTGTCTGAGTAAAGCTTCATGTGGCTTCTCGTCTTGATCATGTGAAATCAATTCAAAAAACCAACGATGAAAAACTTATCAAAATGACTGCACGAAATTACTTGGTCCCACCAAGAGACATGGATTTTTGCGAAAAAGAAAATAATATCATGATCTTTAAAAGACAAGGAAACAGTGGACGCCAATGCTGACCCAAATTCCTCAATAATTGAAACAGACAATAAGCTTTATTTGCAAAGTGGGGTCTTGAATAAGAGTCCCGTCACTTTCAATTTTCCGTACATATAAATATATTTTGTACTTCTTTTTATAGTGTTAAATTGAGCTATAAGCAACACAAAAACTCTACAGCAACCACAAAATAATGCTTGGAGAAATGGGATAGTGTTGGAACTGGAATTTGAGAGGGTCGGGTCGACTTATCTGATGTCAAAGGGATTCCGAGATTGGAAAATATTTGAACTTCAATAGTTTCTGATTTAAATTATTTCAGGTTCATGTAATTTAACACAATTCAAGTTCGAGTCATTTTAAGTTCACGGTGATAATTTCGATCGAATTGTTTTAGATTAATCGTTTGATCATACGAGTGGGAATCATTTCAGATTTAGATTAATTTGGATTGAAAATTGTTTTAAAATCAAATCATATCATTTCAAGTCATTTTAAATTTGAATCATTTTATATTCAGATAGGACAAATTTGGGTTGTTCACTTTTACTAATCAAATCACAAATTGGGATAGGGTTTGTTAGTTTTAGATGAGTTAATCAAGTTTTTCTGATTTGAATAAGCTTTTTTAGTTTTAAATGGTTGAGAGAACTGGAATGTTTTTTATTTTTTTTTAATTGGTATGCTGTATTTATGTGTTAGAAAAAAGAAAAAGTAATATTGAAATATGATTGGACCACCAATCATGTATGCTAACCATATCTTCATTAATATTGCTAATTGTTAAAGTCAGATGGGAGACATTGGAAAACCATTTGTCTCAAAATTGAATCTTGCGGCTAACTGTAGCCAACATAATATACCATTCTTTTTCAACCTATAATCAATTCATGAGTTACGCAATGAAAAGTATTTATTCTCTAATCCTTTTCTTTTAGGATTTTAATTTCGATTTAAAATTTTAAATACTAACCACCGAATATATATTTTATTATAATGTTTAATGTCTTTTCAATTGTTGTAATTCTCTCTCTGTTTTTTTTTTAGAAAAAAGATTGGAATAAATTTAACAAAACACTAGGAAACATCAATATCTCTATGTATCTCTATACAAAAAAAAAAAAGGTAACACATAACGTAGAGGAAGAGTAATCACAAGTGATGGAAGAAAATAATTAAGGCCCATGTTGGCTTTCTTTGTCTATGCAAGAGCCAAGATGTCCCTTATTGCCAAGTTTATTAAAATGTTCATATTACCAAAATCATTCATTTTGTTTATCTTTTTACTTTTCATTTTCCTTTGTCTAACAGGCAATGAAGACATTTGATTTAGAATTGACCAGGCAACCAATCCCAATCTACACCAATTTTAATTTGTCAATGAAAAAAAAAGAAAAAAGAGGATGTTGTTTTAGTGCTGATCAACGTGAACCGATTGGACTAGTTATCAAGAAAATCCCACTATACAAACAGTTTTCTCCAATAATGCATGGTATCTAAAATATTCTTTTAAAAGCCCTTTTGCTTTTTTTTAAAATTCATATATTTATTAGTGCTTCAAGTTTAAATTTTAGAGCAAATTATAAGGAACTTTCTCTAAGTCTTGACAAAAATTCTCTAACATAAAGCAAAAGGGTTTTTGTCTATTAACAAAAAGGAAAAGAAAAGAATGCAAAAAGACAAGCTAAACTTGGACCTTAGTAATTTGCAACTTACGCAAGCTTAATTAATACCAAAATTCCTATAACAAATAATCATGTATACGGCCCATTAATTATACCATTTCCTAGGGTACTGAGGTGTACAAAAACAGCAAGAATTAATATTACCACAATTTCATCTTGGATGTTAGCATTTAATGAGCCTCATAACCCCTCTGAGAAAATGAAAATTACTTCTTCACATTCTTGATGGACAAGACGTGAAAATAAATGTGTGGTGTATATAATACAAATTAAAAATAGATATATAAGCATAGATTGACATGACTAGAGTAGCAAATCTAAAATAGACACAAAATTGAGATATATTAAAGAAATTTCCCAGTGTTTTCAACTTCTAACCTTCAACATTCTCATGATGACTGTAAAATATCCATCGTAATTCATGTTTAGCTTGACTTAATTAATGGCCGTACTACCCTTTTCTGGAATGGATAAAAATCAACGGTTCGAATGGCCCCTTCTCTTTATTCAAATGTTTTGCACATGTAAAATTAAAAAAAAAAAAAAGTGTTTACTAATTGGTGTTGAGATGGATTAACAGCAGGAATGATGCTAACAAGCACTTTTCCTCTTCTTGGCCCCAGTAAGTATTTGTTTCCATGCGGAAAGTTAAAGGGTTTGTCTACAACTTTATGGACATTTTAGTTCGATAATATGTATCTATCATGATTTAGATATATATGGGCATTTTTTCTTTTTGTTTTCTTTATTTTAGCTTTTCTTTGTCAAGTACGAAACTTAATACGTTTATTTTTTTTATTATAAGTGATAATTGGATGAATCGAATCATTTCATATCACAAGTCGTAAAACGTCATATACTATTTTAGGTTGAGTCAATTTCAGTTCAAGTTATTCCAATTCAGTCATTTTGAGTTAGATTAAATCAAGTTTGGGTTACCTCACATGAAGGATCATTTTGAATTTTAGATATTTCCGAATCACTTGAAATCTTTATTTTAATAATATATATATATATATTACTTTTTTATTTTAATTTTTCAAATTTTTTGTTACACGAGATATTAAAATCAATGGCATACCTAATTTCTGCATAATCTAAAATCTTAACTTTTAAATTTAAATTGTAATAAATTAATGATTTCCAATTACGTGAACAAATACACAAAACACACACAATATATATATATATATAATTACGATAATTAATGTTGTATACAATTTATTGAAAATTGTATGAAATCCATGATACTAGACCTTACACAATTCGTTATTATGATTGTATAAATGTGATAAAAAAATTGTAGTTGACATGGGCCCAATTAAGCGTCCTGATTTCGTCCATATCGTCATTTGCCGCTAAAGACCTCTTTATCCATAAACAAAAAAAAAGAAGAAAAAACCTATTAATAAATTAATTGTAAGCAGCATATATCAGAATATGACAAAGGATAACTAATTTCTTTGAAAAATACTTTAGCCTTAAATTCTTTTTCAATGAATTCTAGAATTTTAAATTTGGTCTTTTAGTCGTGGAAGAAACTTAATTAATGTGATAGCGAACTCAAAATTTCCTCTTTATTGTATTTTTGTCCAATATGATGGTGGGCGCATGAATATAAATATATAATAATATTATTTATTTTTGCATGTAAATGATATATATATATATTTATTTATTTATTTATTTTTGCATTATGTATACAATGACGATGATGATGATCCAACGATCATTATATATAGGAATATTATTACTGTTATTCTTGGTAAACCGGCCAAATTCATTTTTGCATGCTTCTCCTATGAACAAAGATGGTTTTATTTTGGGAAATTATGTACCAAATAAATGGAGAAATATGGATGATCTTATCTGAGGCAGCGAACATGCAAGCCAGGTTCTGGAAAATAACAAAGCAAGCTTTTCTCCTGTCTTTCTTTTGTTGCTATTTTTCAGATAAGGGTTTATTTTCTTCTCGCTTTTTGGTAGCCTCTGTCCACGAGGAAGATATTCTAGAACTAGAAGAAAACATATCTACCTCAATTAAATATTCTATGTCAGCCGAGTGTGTGGAAGTCTTGATATAGAGAGATGAGAGATCAGATTTAATTTAATGTTGATAAAGCAGCAATTAAATGCATGATTTAGGAGACAAATCTTTTATAAGTATGACTAATCTTTCTCTTATTTTGATGATGATGATGATGATCAGTCATTTAGAGAAATTAAGTAGCACTTACAATTTTTTAAGCCAAGCCAATTTCACATTGTTAATTTCTTATAAAGAACTTCCTTTGTCTTTTCTTTGCCTCCCCCTCTTCCGTTTTACAGTAAGAATAAGATGTATTAGTGGTATAGTCACATGGGATTCGACTCCCTAATTTCCATTACTTTTTGTCAATTTCTCACTTAAAACTAAAGAATTTTCACTTAATTAATATTCCCCATGTAATTAGGCACGTACTCATTCCCCTTTTTTCTTCTCATGTTTAACTAAGAAAAAAAAGAGAGAATAATATGACTTCAAAATAAGTTATTACTCAATTCTTTCTTCTTTTGAGTAAAGCATGCATATGATTTTGATTAAATTGCATTTCTCATGTCTCTTAAGTCTGACTTTAGGATTGGTGGGGGACCGTAAGGGGAAGAAGAAGAGCAGATGCTATTAATTTTGAGACACTTGGCTTGATGCATCTGCTTCAAGTGAAACTTTATGATCACCATAAATGATAGAAGTTTTGTCTCATTCAAACCATTTCTTCTCTCATTCACAGCACACCTACCAATAATTATATATATATATATATATGTTAGAAGAAGGAAAATGAACCACAAACTTGTTAGTTTCTTGAAAAAAAAAAATCAAAATAGCGCATTAATTCGGCATTTTTATCTAGGTATGTGTGCATGTACATTGTCATGAAAAATCTTAAAAAATAATTGTGTAATGCAATTCAGGTTAAACGTGGTGACTTAGATAATAAAATATTGAAAAACATAAAGCATGGATCCTATTATTTTCTTGACTTTTTGTTTTCGGAAGTAAAAGGTAAAAATATGGTTTGGATACAAGTAAACAATTTTTACAAAAAATGAAGGATAAAATCTATGCTTTTATTTTTTATATTATAAATGCATTGATTATCCTTTGGCCAGCTGTCAATTATTTTAATTAAAAAAACATTTTGGTTTTTACCATTTTCTTTTACTTTTTAATAATTTATTAGGAAGCAAAAAGGCATATATCAAAGGGAAAGTTGTGAAAGAATAACCACATTAATTGATCTTAGACAAGCACAATATCTTCTTTATTATTATTAAGGTTATTATTATTATTCTTTCTAGTACATATAAGAAAATCTAAAGAGAGAGTGAGATTGAAATCTTATATATACTTCATTAACACTCTTTGAAAGGATATACTAATTATTACTATTAGATCAAATTCAGAAAGAAAGATATATCCAAGTCCAATACTACTTTTCTACAATGTGAAACGTGCTAAAGATATAAAGAGTTCCGTTATTCAAATCATCCAAATATTTGTCTCCTCTTCATTAAAACTAATTATTACTTATTGGACAACATTGTTGGGAAGCTCAGTAGTATTGCATGTTATGATGCAATTATAAATAAAAGACAAAGGCAATAAAGAAGCTGAAAGAAATTAGAATAGATCAAATTTGCTTTTGTATAAAAACAGAAGCCACCTTCCCTTGTCAATTTACAGCTAGCCTAGTCATCCACCCAACATTTTTGTACTCTTGAGCATTTCTCAACCTCAAACAGGAATCCTCTGCATTGTGGAGCCCATGACTTTTGGGGTTGGGGTCCATTGTTTCAACATGCGGTGCCACTGAGGACAGCAATAAATATTAGATAAGCTGTAGCTGCTATATAATCATATGTTAAAATTCTTACTCACTGGTCTTCTTAGAAGCAGGAAAACAGGGAATTTTTTTGAATGTTTCTCTGGACGTATCTTTGTTATTTTCTGATAATTTTGACTATATTAAACTATGATGATCATGTCCCAGGTATTCATCAACCCCTGTCAGGCTTATTCTTGATATATAGAGTGAATTTTATTGAGACAGGTCAATTATTATTGGCTTGTAAAAGTGAGTTTTTCTTTTTCAACTATTCTCTGTTTCTTTGCATGTTTTAATATTCTGTTAAGTAATTTCCATATTAATTACACTATTATCATGTTTTTATTTATTTGATATTTAATGTTCTTATAAATACGATATGGTTACCCCATAATATCTATTTAACATCAAATTTAGGGAAAGACTCTATTGAAACTATTAGTGGATAAAATTTACGACATGGAGACAGAAAATGTCAAACCTTCAAGGTAAAGAGGTATTTACTTGGTTGCTATAACAAAAAAAAAAAAAAAAACCAGGGTCATTTTCAGTTTTCCCTTATGATAACCCCGCCTACCTTATGAAAAGAAAGGGCAGTGATCTATGTACTACAACTTTATATGAAACAAGTAAGATGTTAAATTTAGATTTAACAGCACTAATCCCTATCAATATATATTATTCATAAGAGGGAAAATTCTGAGTATGGGGAGTAATTGCTGAAAAGTGCTGCAAATGCATGCAAGTGAGGGGAGTTGTGAGAGAAATCTACTAGTAGTTGTTATTATTGGGGCCGTAATTATAAATGAGCCTTTAATTGACATTGACAAGGGTGTGTGGTCATGGCTCATCCGAGTCACATTTGAGCCGTTGTGGACCCAATGGCTCGACTGGAACCAAACCCTACCACGACTCGCACCTTCATGTTCCGTGGCTAGGTTTGGCATCATCTCTGGACCCGTCCCCCCCCCCCCCCCCAACCCCTCTTCACGTGCTACGTGACAGACCAGTCCTCTTGTGTATTATAATCCCTCCAAATAACTCCATCATATCCTCCCCTTCCTAAACCCCCTCCCCCATTCTCTCTCTCTTTCTCTCCTACTCCTTTACGCCTCTCTCCCTCTCTTCTCATTTCTCACACTGCCAAAATACTTCTCTTCTCTTCCTCTTTTCCTTCTCCAAGCCCTCCTTTCTCTCCCATGGTTCCACTTTTCTCACTATGCCTTCTCCGTCCAACTTGTCCCTCTCAAGGTTTCCCCTCCTCCACTTACTTCCCTTTCCTTGAAAATAGAAACGCATGTAAAATGGTTTTATGTAACTAATGATTTGCGATCACGAAAGGAATTAAAAAATAATTATTTCTTTTTGCCTACTTAAAAAATTTTAAATAACAGTACGATTTTAACGTGGTGCTAGCTAGGATCTCCTGAGATTTAAGCGTTTGTTAAATACGTAAAGATGTCTAAGTTGGTGTTTTCCAATTCTGTAACAGGTGGATTGGACTCTGCCAGCTTCAAAACTCCCCCGGCGAGAACTCTGATCACAGCGGCGACATCAACGAAGACAACCCAATTTCCAACACCGTAGAATGCTACGCTTGCACTCAAGTAGGAGTTCCAGTTTTCCACTCCACCAGCTGCGACCATGCTCACCAACCTGAATGGGAAGCCTCAGCAGGCTCTTCCCTTGTTCCCATTCAGGCCCGAGCGGGCCAGAAGAAGACTCAAGCTGCTGCATCTCGGCACCCTTCTGGCCCGTTAGGACGTGTGCTTGATCCAAGGAGCAAGCGCGTGCAGAAATGGAACCGCGCGTTCCTGCTGGCTCGTGGCATGGCCTTAGCTATTGATCCTCTGTTTTTCTATGCTTTATCGATAGGCAGAGGTGGCTTTCCTTGTTTGTACATGGATGGTGGCCTTGCCGCCATTGTAACCGTCCTTCGCACGTGTGTCGACGCCGTGCATTTGTTTCATCTATGGCTTCAGTTCAGGCTGGCGTACGTGTCAAGGGAGTCACTCGTCGTCGGTTGCGGCAAACTAGTGTGGGACGCACGTGCCATAGCTTCTCATTACGTTCGTTCCCTTAAAGGTTTCTGGTTTGATGCCTTTGTGATTCTCCCAGTTCCTCAGGTCCGTTAGTGCTTACCTATTTTTATTTTTATTTTTATTTTTTTTAATTTTTCAATTTTTACTCTATCATGATATGCCACGTCATCAAATTTCCATGCAAGCCAACATACTCGTCATATTTAAACAAAAAGAAAATGAAATAAATGAGCTTATAATGAATTATGATTGAAGGCTGATGTGTAAATGATGCTTTCATTTTTTTAGTAACTTTCAAGATAGGTGCATTGATTACGATCATGCAGAAGGTGCGTGGTTTGTTGGCAACTTTTGGATTCTTGTTCCTCTCATTGAGTTCACACAGTATTTTATTTTTTTATTTTTTTGTTTTCCTTAACATTGCTAAGGTTTTGAAGATTTCTTAATGATGGCTGCTTTATACAAGGATGCCAATGATTTCTAGACCATTGGAAGGAAAAAGGCATAGGGTAATTGAGTGATCATTTGTTCAAATTTTGATCTGAGAGTGACGCCCAAAACTTGACAATATTAGGTGGGTGCCACAAACCCCACCATAAGATACAGTGTTTTTGGGATTTTTTTTTGTATATAATTTTTCACCTTTAATTTGTTTTATTATGGAATGCTGATAATGATCTTACACTAGTGCCTTTTCCCTATTTGACAAGGAGGTTGTTGACAATTACTTCGGTTGCTTCCATTGCAGCTGGGTGGTTATCATATTGCATCATCACCAAAAAGATTGCACGTTTCTTGTTGGATATTAATTTTGTCCTGGAGCATGTTACCCCGTGAATTTGCATGTATTTTGTTTTACAGTTTAGAAAGGGGTATGCCTTAAATTTATAACCTCATTATTTTTTCGATTAAACAAACTAATTGTAATATGATTACTTAATTTGAATAAATACCATGCAAGATGTTCCATGGAGAATTGTGGTTTACTTACTTGCAGATTCGGAAAGCTGATGTTCTCCATTATGTTTCCAACATGATGCCATTAAATTTTATTCTGATCCAATTGTTTCATGTCTGCATAACTTGAGATTTAAGTAAAACAGAACAAACTGAACTCCTGTTTCAAGTTTTTCATCGTGTACTCCGCTTCTTTTGTTCCTTTTCAGGCAGTATTTTGGTTAGTTGTACCCAAACTAATCAGAGAAGAGCAGATCAAGCTTATAATGACTATACTGCTATTAATCTTCTTGTTCCAATTCCTCCCAAAGGTTTACCATAGCATTTGTTTGATGAGAAGGATGCAGAAGGTCACAGGTTACATCTTTGGCACCATTTGGTGGGGGTTCGGCCTTAATCTCATAGCCTACTTCATAGCCTCTCATGTAAGTCTCGCTATAACTTGTATTCTGGCACCAACTTTAAGAAACCTCTCCTGATTTTGCATTCGATTTTGGTGTGCAGGTCGCTGGAGGATGCTGGTATGTCCTCGCAATACAGCGCGTAGCCTCATGCCTCCGGCAACAATGTGAGAGAAGTGAGAGGTGCAAACTCTCGTTGTCTTGCTCAGAGGAGGTGTGTTACCAATTTCTATTTCCAGCCGAAGCAGTAGGGAATCCTTGTGGTGGTAACTCAACAAAAGTTGTTGGAAAACCATTATGTTTAGATGTTCAGGGGCCATTCAATTACGGTATTTATCAGTGGGCTCTTCCTGTCGTTTCTAGCAATTCTGTTGCTGTTAAGATCCTTTATCCCATATTTTGGGGCTTAATGACTCTCAGGTAAGTGGAAAATATTATTAATATCCTAATAATTAAATTGTCTATTCCTCTTGAATAACAGTTGGTGCACTTCCCTTTATTTGCTACAATTGTTGGTTCATAGGCCAGATTGGAGTATCCTAGTAGGTTATCACACACACTCAAAAAATTGCTCCTCTTATATCAGTTTGCTTAAACATGACATTTGTAAAACAGCAGAATTTCAGGGCAGGGTGTCCTTAGCCTGGCTTTAAATTCTAATCTGAACTCCTGATAACAACTGCCTTGAATCTTGAAGTTTTCTGCTGGCAACTTAATAACCATTTACTGGCATTTCTCACACCACGTTTCAATTAACAGCACCTTTGGAAACGATCTTGAACCAACAAGTCACTGGTTAGAAGTGATGTTCAGTATATGCATTGTGCTTGCTGGATTGTTGCTCTTCACTTTATTGATTGGAAACATCCAGGTGACTTAAAACCCTCTGAACTGTTTTGTATGGATTGGACGTTTATTCAAGTTTCCAAAGCCGACTTAACTGAATGGATCCTTCATGATCAAGGTTTTCTTGCATGCTGTCATGGCGAAGAAGAGAAAAATGCAGCTGAGATGTCGTGACATGGAATGGTGGATGAAGCGTAGGCAGTTACCATCCCGTTTGAGGCAAAGAGTTCGCCACTTTGAACGCCAGAAATGGGCAACTCTGGGAGGAGAGGATGAAATGGAATTAATCAAAGACTTGCCTGAAGGCCTCCGGAGGGACATTAAGCGCTACCTTTGCCTTGACCTCATCAAAAAGGTACTATTATAAATGGTAATAGGACATTAGAAGTTGTACAACACTGGTTTTAAGGCTTTCTCCAATGAACCCAATTCAATTGCGATTCCTTTCTCTCAGGTTCCTCTGTTCCACAACTTGGATGACCTTATTCTTGACAACATCTGCGATCGAGTTAAGCCACTTGTCTTCTCTAAAGACGAAAAGGTGCAAGCTTACGAGGTCTACTTCATCTCTCACCCTGTTATAAGCGTGTAGAAGGTTGTTTAACTTGTTAAATATATGTTCCCATGAAACAGATAATTAGAGAAGGAGATCCTGTGCAAAGAATGGTGTTTATAGTTCGTGGACGCATAAAGCGTAGCCAAAGCCTTAGCAAAGGCATGGTAGCCACAAGTATAATTGAGCCAGGAGGCTTTTTGGGTGATGAGCTGCTCTCCTGGTGTCTTCGTCGCCCATTTATAGACCGTCTTCCAGCCTCATCTGCAACATTTGTTTGTGTAGAGTCAATTGAAGCATTTGGCCTTGATGCAAACAATCTCAGATACATCACTGATCACTTCAGGTACAAATTTGCCAATGAGAGGCTTAAGAGAACAGCGAGATACTATTCATCCAATTGGCGAACATGGGCAGCTGTGAATATACAACTTGCCTGGCGGCGTTACAGAACCAGGACTAGAGGTCCAATGATTTCTGTTACAGAGAATGGAAACAGCAGTGATCGCCGGTTGCTGCAATATGCTGCAATGTTCATGTCAATCAGGCCACATGACCATCTAGAATAAAAGCAGCTGCCGCAATGCTTTGGTCATTCTGTACTCATCTAATAAAGTCTTGCTTCTCTTGGCAGAATATTCACCATGGAAATTCGTGGGACATTGTACTTTTTGTATAATATGAGAATTGGAACTTAACTTTTCAGGAAATAATAATAAAACCCTTTTGCTAAACTAAACCATTTCCATAAGCTCTCTCAAGTCTCAATTCAATGTCTCTTACAACATCCGACTGCAAGACTTTATATTGTGGTGGCCAATATGTAAAACTTTGAGCCTGAGTTCAAACCAGTAATAGGAAGGGTTCTTCTTTTAAATAAACCCTATGCATAAAGTGTTTTTGATAATAAACTTTTTCATAATTTTAACTGTTTTTAGTCAAGAGAATTAAAATTTTGATAAAATTATCCTTAATGAAATCGACTCATTTATTTGGCTCTGCGCCTCAACCTGAAACATATTAACAAGTCAAGTATATTTAGATCTGCACCTCAAATCGACTCATATTCTTTGAGTTTTTCTCTCCAAACTATTCATCTCTGGAGTATTTCTTACCAGAAAGAAAAACGTTGAAGCATTTTGAACATTTTGAAATAGTTTTTGATATACGAAGAAAACCTTTGAGCGTTTTGAGCATTTTTAAATATTTTGGAGTGATTTTTAATATATAAAAAAAAAACCTTTGAACATTTTGAGCATTCTTTATCAAGTAGGTATATTCGTTAATTATGTTGTTAAATGGAATTAAGTGTATCGTTTAAAGTTGTTTTGTTAAATAGAATTTAGTAGTTTTGGTGGTTTTTGGACATTATGTGACTAGTTTTTAAGTATTGCGTGACTAGTTTTTAAGCATTACGTGACTAGTTTTTAAGTATTGCGTAACTGACTTTGGATATTATGTGACTGACTTTGGGCATTGCGTAACTAGTTTTTAAGCATTGCGTAACTAATTTTTAAGTATTACGTGACTAACTTTGGGTATTGCATGACTAGTTTTTAAGTATTGCATGGCTGGTTGATATGGCATTGCGTAACTAATTGATAAGCATTACATGACTTGTTAGTAAGACATTACATGACCAGTTCTTAAGACATTACGTGACTAGTTAGTAAGGTATTGTGTGACTTAGGCATTACTTAAAAATCAATCACGTAATGTCTAAAAATCAGTCACGTATTACCTAAAACCAATCACGTAATGCCTAAAATCAATCTCGCAGTGATTAGGCCACGCAGTGATTAAGCCACGCAATGCTTAAAAACTAGTATCGCAATACTTAAAAACCAGTTTAATCAATTTCAACTCCTCAACTTTGGGGTTCTATGAAGAAACCAATAAACTCAAGAATCTAAAACACATACTTTTTTTTTTGCTAAATCATGAAATTATGCATTTCATAAAAGATAGGTTACAAAACTCCATAACCCTCCAAAGCAAGACAAAATATATTCGTATCGAGGGGGTCTCACTCACTCCTTTTATGTAAAAACAAAATATACTCCCTTTACAAAATATTCTCTGAACAATTTCAACTCAAAATTTCTAACAAACATACTTAACAATCATCCCAATCCTAAACATAACAAAACCGTAAACCACCATAAAACCCATCAAACATGCTTTAGCTGTTCCTTCTCTCTGAGCCCATCATCTTAACCAATCCGATCCAACTCATCAACATAGGCATCTCCATCGCAGCACACCTTTCGAAGCAATTCATCACCAAAAAGCATCCAGTTACCACAGTCATCATGTTGCTTGCAATCATCATAGAAAAGCAAAATCGTTGTTCATCGCCCTTAAAAACCCCAAGATCCACCATCCAAAAAAATAAAATAAAATAAAATAAGAAAGAGCTTAATGTCATTTCTGCTTTTTGGATGACGAGATAGACAGTATTTGACCAGAGAGAGAAATTGAGATTTAATTTTGTAATTTTTATCTAGATGGCGGAATAGAGAAAATTGAAACTATTTTAATTAGTTTGAAATTGTTTAAAGGGTATTGTTGTAAAGCCATGTCAAAATTTGACTAAAAATAATATTTTTTAATTGGACTTATAAAGAAGGTTACCTCTCACAATTTTTTCTAATAAGAATGTGAACTGCAAACCAGGTATTCAGCAAGTAGAGGTGACAAGTTAATCCAACACAATTTGCCTTTCTAGCACAGTCTAAATTGAACTTGATGACCTAACCTGACTCATTGAAAAGGTAAAGTTTCACTTACACATGGTTTGCAAGGTACAATATAGTAAAAGTTGACCTGAGGTTAAAAACATTTGTTAATCTGCTTTAAATTCAAAAGTTCGATGACTCAATTCAATTCAGATCAAAAACAATGTAAAAAATTCAATTAAAATTGATTATTCGAATCTTACTTTTTTAAAAGAGAAATTATGCATCAATCAATAAATCAAATACTTGAGTACATGTAGATGCTTATTTTTAGTTATTAATATACTATCTTTTCAGTATCAATAAATTACCTCTTAAAAAATTATATCACATAAAAAATAATGAAAGTACTTTAATAAAAAAACACTTTAATGCCTTATGAGTAGTTGTCTTGGTATCATTAGATAAATTCATTGCACCATTTGACTTATGTATAAAAATTTTGACAATTCATATGGGGACTTTTAGGAAAATTTGGACATTCCCTCTCCTCTCTAAGTTATCTGTCTACACTTGTATCCTCCCTCATTGTTCTCTCTAAATCTCTCTCTTCCCTCCTTCATCCTTGCTTCCCTACTTCCTATATCTTCTTCCACCACTTGTCACAGCACTTGCTGCTTCGAGGTCTACTCGAGTCTAATCACTTTTAATACATCTCATTCTAGTCATATGCAACACTACCTCTTCTTACTTCGCAAAAAACCATTATGCTATGATATAGTCCTAACAATTTTTTAGTAAGTTAAATATCAACCCAACTGAACACAGGACAACAACCTAGGAAAAATGCAGGACAGAGAGGTTTCATCGACCAAACTGGTCGTACAAATTTCAGTTATCCTAAAAAATAAAATACTAAAGAAAGTCTCGTCATCCCTCCTATAACTGTATTTTGGTTGACATGTACATTGCCTGGAAGAGAGAGAGAGAGAGCTCATTTTGCTCCAAATATGGGGCTGAGAGTTGGAGCCAAATTTAGCACAGAATATCCAAAAAATCCCACTATTATTTCTCTTTCCATCTGGGGTGTAACGAAAACAAAATGGAGATGATCATCATCATTCCCTCCTGGCCTCCCTGACACTTAAACGTTTTGAATGAAAGCATTTTCTATGTTTTCCAAATTCTTTGAAAAGGGTTTTCAATATATTCATTTGGGAATCATAGGAATTGCATCCATTCCAAATTTTTTAGTCAGTGAATCAGGAACTTGATGTTCAACCCCAAGGGTACATTCTGTTTCTCTTGCACCCTTTCCTTTGTACATTGTTGGTTTTTTCTTTATTTCTTTGCTAGTTTGAGGGAAAGGGAGATTCGAGCCTTCCACCTTAACTCTTTTAAGAAAGTTAACGATAGCTGCTTGTTCTTTGTTTGGTTCATATGGAAACTAGGAACAATTGAATTTATAGCTCCATGATCATATTTCAATTCCTTGTTTCTCCACTGGCAGTTAAACAGAAAATCATCAAAATTGTTGATTGTCATTCAAAAGATGAATGATTTCGAGAGGCAAATTCTCTGACCTTAAGTCTTTTGATATCGAATGCAAATCATTCCGCTTAGAAAGGAAAATTTAAGGGAAAGAGGTTTTATTATGTTCATCAAATTAAAAAAAAAGAAAGAAAAATTTTTGTTTTGTAACCTATGCCATTATATTGAAGTCATTGAAATGATGCAAAGCACTTTGACCTTCCCAACATGCTTGTAGGTCTGACATTTTAATTTGTTATTTGCCTATATTCTCATATCTTCAGAAAATACATTTTTAACAAAAAAAAAATTGTTCTTCAATCATATGTGAGCAGAAATATGTTTATTCATTTGATTTTTTTCAAAAATAGCAGATTCAATTTTGTGCATTTTATTGGTCTCCAAGTCCATAAAATTTATGCAGTTCTTTTCAGACTTATTTATTGTTTAGTAGGTACCTTGGCATTCATAAGTTGTCACAGGTATTAGCCACATGGGGTTGAAATTTGCAAGGCCAGGGCCGGGAAAGAATGGAAATGCCACTCTTCTCCTCCAGCATAGAATGCTCGCTTATCTTACAGCAACTTCTTTTATTCGGAACCTGGTGTCCAAGAAAAGAAGGCGAATGGTTGTTGGTGGTTATGATCTGGATATGTCATACATAACAGATCGTCTATTAGCAATGTCATTTCCTGCTGAACGTATGCGAGCAATGTATCGTAATCCTCTCTGGCAGGTGAAGTCTGTGCTAGAAATGAGACACCAGGGGCATTATAAGGTGAAGTATGTATTTTAAATGTGAAAATAATGTTTTCCTATCCTTTAATCTTTTCAAGTAATTTGTGGTCTTATTTATGCTATCTCCTTTCCATCTCATTGCATCTCTGACTCTACGAGTATCAGAAGCATGACTTTGCAGCCATTATCTTCCTGTCCTAGGTTACCCTAGGAGTAGGAAAGTGCAGAGTAGTTGATTGATGAATGGTTGCAAAGTTCTGCTGCAGCTCAGCCTAATAGTAATTGATTTAACATTTCGTTGGATACAATTTTATTCTTTCGGGAAAATACATTCTTTGTTATTTTCTAATTTTTAATGGAGGATATTGCCCTGTCTAAAATGAACAAGTACTTAAAGTTTCATCACGTACATTTAAGCTGAGAATAAGGCTCGATTAAGTCGTTATGGTTTGCATTCTTGCTGACATAGACGACATAGATTTCAAGATCAATATTGGGTTGCTGATTATATATCTTCTTTGGTGATTTCTATGAAAACTAATTCTTAGCTAACCTTTTACAAACTTTCCCTCAAAATTTCAGAAAAAACTAATATTTCTTTGACAATATTTCGCAGATCTACAATTTGTGTATAGAAGAAGACTATGATCCATTACATTTTCATGGCCGTGTGGAGAAGTTTCCTTTTGATGACAATCATGTTCCATCTCTCCAAATGATGAAGTTGTTCTGTGAGAGTGTGCATTCATGGCTATCAAATGACCCAAAAAATATTGCAGTTATACATTGCATGGTATTACTAGCAAGCTTCTTTCTTTTCTCTTTGTTTCTCTTCAACATGCCCTCACCCCTTTTACCCCCCTCACATTCCATTCCATGAACCCATAATTCAAATCCAAGACCTCAAACTTCCTAACAAAAGAAGATACCACCGGGCTATATGGTTATTGGTTTATACCTAACTAGCTTTGACATCTAATCTCTTTGCTTGTTTTGATTTATTAATTGTCTTTATGATTTCAGTAATTTCATTATAGATACAGTGGAAATACAGATGCCATTGCATTTATATGTCTTTGTATTAATATTTCTTGCAATTTTAGTGGTCACCAAGCACCAGAGATTAGACTGATTGCCGTTTTAAATGTATACAAAATTGTTTCTTTGTAGATGTTTGGTAATCTAAAAATGATGGTTGTAGTGGTATTTATTTTTCTTTATTAGATTAGATAACGTTCTCAACTTTGGTGTCTTTCACCTGAACTTGCAGGCTGGCAAAGGTCGAACAGGATTAATGGTGTGTGCCTACCTTGTTTACAGTGGCATGTTAGCAGAGGAAGCTCTTCAGCTATATGCCCAAAAACGGACTACCAACAATGAAGGAGTAAGTAGAGTTAGGTATAACGAGAATTTTCAGATGTAATTTCAATGGTTAATAGATGATGAAGTATGTTGTATGAGTTAGTTGATGCTTTATTTAATGAAAATGATAATTACTAATCAAATATATATATTTACATTTATTGAAGATTTAACTGCCAGAAAGAATTGAAACTGCAGAACATTGTGACTAGTCAAAACATTTTAATGAACTTGATCAGTGAAAAAGATATGCTTTCTAAAAAACTGGAAACAGATAATACTATTTATATAGTTCTCAGTTGAAGAACTCGTTCAATGTTATTTGAAGTATAAAGGGATTCATAAATAAGTACATGGTTTATTATGGAAAAATCTAGTGCAATAATTTCTTACTATTTGAGGTTCTGATGGCGAGTTTATGTAAGGATATGTAGAATCACCATGATATTAGTAGCCAAAGTGGTCCTCTTCTGTAACTTGCCTTTACATAAACCTAAGGAAAACTTCATTTGCACCAATCTCCTATCTGTATATCAATTTATCTATCTACATATTGTTCTGATAAACAAGATACTAATAGAAAAACTGATCACATTTAGAACTGATCAATATTCCTACCAAGTTTATGGTTACACTAACAAGACAAACTATCAGGAAGCTTTGTGATTGATCTAACATGCTTCATTAAGATTGATTAATTGTACTTATAGATAGCTGAATTTCATGGAACAGTATACAGTGATGAAAATTAACAAGAAATAAACCATCTACAATCAAGAACATGAAAGAAATTAATGTAGAAGGACTGCCATGCAAGGTCAAGTTTTAGGCTCATATGCTCTTAGAGTTTTCACACAAAATTGAAACAGGGACTTATCCAAGCTGCAACAAACATGATGTAACTCCAAATACTCTTTCAAAGAATTCACATCCTTGTAAACATCTTCCAGTATATAAATGTGCTTTCAAGAATGTTCTATTATGCATTCATGCTGTTTTAACTTTCTGCACTTCTTCTGATAGGTCTCTATACCAAGCCAACGTCGTTATGTGGGGTATTGGGAAAATATACTTTCATTTCCAAGGGGAGTTAGAAATGGACTTCCAGATGTCAACTTGCCTCCACCATGTGGTAGAGAATTGCGACGAATTCGTCTTTATGACACCATTGCCACAACCTCTGTCTTCTTTGTGGTCTCAGAGCTCCAAGAGGTTACTCCATTCATGCCACTAAGTTTGTGAATTCACAACAACTAAAGATTCATACTATCAACTGAGCTTGGTTTCACATATCCTTAACCAAATTTCTAGGGTTGTCTAGAAAATCTTATATATGATCAAGGGAAAACTAAAATTAATCCCATTTCAACCTAAAATCCCTTCTTTCATCAGTTCGAATTTGCAATGAGATTGCATTGGGTCCTGGTCAATAGTCACTCCAGATCTTAATACTTCTTCTTGCCTGCAAAAAGTTAGTGGCTAAGTGAATGTAGGTTGACATGCTAGTTTTAGAACTTAGCATCTAACCTTATCAATTGGTAATGTCATGCATTAGTAGTTGTTAAATTTTGAAACAGACTCAGGTCATCTAAAGTTTTCCAAAACGCAATTCTTTATCACTTGGAATGTTTTTCATTTTTGTACTTTTGATGTTGCAGGCATGTACCTTGGACTATTACTGCCATTCTTAACTGTTCCCTCAGTAAAATGAAGTTTATCTCAATTCTAAGCTATCTTTTCTTCTTTATTTTCTCACAAGCTATTACCACCCTTACTGCACAGATTCCTAGTCAGATGTACTGTCCACCTGTTGAAGTTGCCAAGAGTTGCTGTAGAGAAATCAATAAAGGATATGAGGTTAACAGCAGTCCTCGGTACTTCTTGTCATTTATTGAAGGTGAAGAAGAAGGGAACACATCAGAATCAGAAGAACCTCGTGTCGTAGTCCAAATGGACACAGAAAGTCCTGTATTATACCAGAAGACCTGTCTTGACTATCATTTCAGTAAACCTGTGCAAGTAAGTCGCTTGTAATGCTTGCACCTCTATTTATATGTCTGCTTTGCTATGATGTGTTATGTCAAATTCAGAGTTGGCGATGCTGAGTATTTTGGCTTGCAGTAGAAAATTTTGGTGAAGAGTCTAGCAAAGTATTCAGGACTATTATCAACATTAGAGTAATTATTCAGCAGATGGGTTTAACCATGTTTTTTAGATTAAATTAAAAGGAAACTATACTTCTAGTTTGTATGGGGAGTTCTTTGGAATTACTTGCATGCATATGCTTAATGAAATGGTGTATTGTCTGGAAACATGTTGAGGATCTAGATTTGCTCAAAAAGTCTTGCATGCCTTCAAATTTATATTCTTGTTACCATTTAGTACCAAGGGCATGAAAATTAACTAAGTTGGACAGGTTAGCGGAGATGTGCGAGTTATATTCTATCAAAAGATGATTGGGGGTCGTCTTTTTTATGCTTGTTTCAATACAGCCTTCATAAAAAACAGCTTGCTACAGGTATGTTTATGGTTTCCTCTAAACGTTTTCTTTGTTTCTTAATATGCTTCCCTACTCTTAGGAGACAAAAAAAGAAAAGAAAAGAAAAAGAATAGAATTGCCTGTCATTCATATATACGTTATGATAATGAGAGATATGGAAAATTTAAAGTATCTAAGTTTTATGAAGGATACCAAGATTAAAATTTTTTTGCATCTTTAATTTTACTTTATATCTCAACTTTGCCAGTTTACTATCCGGGATTTGGACAAAGTTGGGAGCACAGGTAGATCAATATGTGGCCCTGCCTTCTGCATGGAGTTGCTATTTGGTCCTGCTAATCCTAAGCATTCCGTGTCATGTTCATCTGATTACGACAACTAAAGTCAATATCTGTTTAAGAAACGATACGATGCACCTTGTTTGTTTGATTTTTCTGGCAAAATGGTCCATTTGATGAAGTTATGGATCAAGTGATACAGCAGCTTACACGCTGAGCGATTCTGTAATCTTGCCTTTGGGTGGTAAGATACTGGAATGAGAACAAATTTTGTACTCATAGATTTGAGAGCATTTGGTAGGAGATGAGATTTATATCAATGTTTGACACTGATTGCAGATATGTCAAATTGCATCTGTATCATCTATCTCCAAGGTTCGCAGGCAGATATTTCACCTTTTGTCTCTATCTTAACTTCTCCTTGACTATTTATTGCTCCCCTCAACAGGATCTAGCTCTGGACTTGGTGCTCCTCTTTTAAATTGTGGTGTCCATTGCTCTGCATCGCTTAAGAGTTTTTATATTGAATTGAGAGATATAGCTCTAATCAGAACCTTAATTAGGAACTTCCAAGTAGAATGTATCCTAGTAGACGAGAGAAGTGTAGTTGAACTGCTTACATATGAAGCATTTCTAAAAATGGGTGATGGCCCAAACAACCTTAATCTTGCAAACCAATCTACAGGTTTGCGAACCAACCCTCTCAGTTAAGGGTATCATCAGTCTACCAGTCACCATAGGCCAAGAAAACACACACTTAGCCTCATAGTTGATTTCATGGTAATACACCAACCCTCGACGTATAAATGCCATATTTGGTTGCCTACTAATGAAATAGACCAGCATGGTCATTGCCATCTGTTGTCTCACCATAAAGTTCCCAAATCTCACGGGTATTGGATACATCCAAACCAACCAAGCAATTGCCAGGCTATGTCACTTGCTTTCTCTTCAATTGTCTAAAACCGCTAAATAATCGTCCAAACAGGGAAACCAGGAAAACCACAGTAGGAGGTAGAATGTCAGTGAAGTTTTAATGTGGTACATAGCAATTTGACAAATTTTAACCCCAGAAAGCTTGGATGATGGAGATGAAAACCAAACTCAGTAAGTTAAAGCTAGTTGAACAAACCATAAGGGAGATAATAAGAAAACCACCTACATGGGTTCTTAAATGATCAGGCACACAATCGTTTATTCTTGCAACGTAATGCTAAAGTATTCACCTAATCAGTAACAGACATGCCAAGCATACATCCATTTGTCATTACCTACCACTTGAACGTAGACCCTTCGCTAAACTGATAAAACAAAAGAAGAGGCACAAGACCAAATTATCCAAGCTATCAAAGTTGAGGTCAATAATTTCTGCCAAGCTGAATACATCTGGTCCAATATCCCGAGTGGTTCTCCAATGTGATAATGGTGAAGAAAGTTATTGGAGGATTTTTTATTTTCATTCTCATACATAAAATTATGGGGATTATTCTCTTATGTAATCTTTTCTTATTAACATTTTTCTTTGCCTGCATTCCAAGAAAACTTAGGATTAGAATACTTCCTTTTATACTATTTTCTTATACTCCAAATAAATCTCATATGTATATATGTTTTCATCTTGTTAACGAAGAGTATGATTTTTTTACTCTATTCTTTTGAGTTATTTTATTTTTCATCGCATCAAAGCAGGTTATGAAATCTTGATTTTTTTAAATGATAGGAGATGATGCGAACAATGACAAAGGCAAGAATATTGAAGAATTGGTGGCAAGTGCAAGTGTTAATCAAAGTAAGGCCATTGATGCTACTTCTCCATACTACTTGTATTTGTCTAATCATCCAAACCTGATTTTTGTAACGCACCTTGTCAATGAAAGTAAAGATAATTATTTCACGTGGAGGCGTAACTTTATGAACGCGCTCTATTCCAAAAACAAAGCAAATTTTGTGGATAGAACAATAGAAAAGCCAGATGTTCGTTCTCTGGATTTACAGTCATTGATACAATGCAATGCAGTAATTCTTGTTGGTATGTGCCCTAAACTCAATTGGATTAATCAACAAATATATATTGTCTTTTAATGCATACTTAATCGCATATGATAGAGGTTTTTCTTTATGTTAGTGCAATAATAAGGAATTATTAAGTACTAATTATATAAAGCCCGTAGAACATAAAGGCTTTGCAAGAGAATTGTAAAGTTGTTACAATTATGAAATCACTATGCATCAAAGCCATATTCCTAAAATTGTTCTTGATTATTGTATTGTCAAGATAAGGCATTGACAATACTAAAAAACTAGTACATGTTAAGCTTCCTTACTTGGGAAGTAAGCAATCGATCTCATAAATTAAAATATATAGGATGCTTGAGGATGGCATGTGGTTGCTTATTAGAGAACAAGTTCACTGAATATGACTCATTATTAGAACTCCATTTGATATTTCATTCATGTGTTTATGGAATATGTTCTCATATAATAATCGTGCAACTAGTTCTCAGACTTGAGACATCAGATCATCTTGTATGAAGAATTACATACTTTGATTTCACCTTTACAGGTTTGGAACCGACTAGATGCCTAAACAAGACGTTTTTGGATATACCATGAAGCATGTAAAGGTGGATGAGTGGTTAAAAGAGGATTCATCACCCCAAATGATACGAGGAGATGTATCTCATTTGTTCTCAATTCTTGATTAATTTGTATAAAATCTTTCGCTCAAAAATGATGAATTTGAGAAAAGTTAGTTTCCTAAATTCATAAGGTTAGTCATAAATTATGAGAATTAATATGTAATGTCATAAGTAGACATTGAGTCATGCTTTATAACATATCTAGGATATGTCATGAAAAGATTGTATTACATTGAGAAGCTCATCACTGAAGGGTTTTGTCAAATTCTTTAATTAACTTTCTAACATATGGGTGATCATAATGTGTTGCTAGATATCGCTCATGATATATAAATATAAATCAATTGTCAAATTAGTATTTGATTATTATTTTATATTTATGGCCAACATGTTAGAAGTCTAATGGGTCACATATATTAAATGACATAATTGAGATTAAACAAAGATAATCACTTAAGTTAGACTTAATTGAAATAAACAAAAATAAAGTTTAAAAAATTAATTAAGTTCATAAGGACTTAATTGAATAAAAATACAAATGTTGTATGCAGGGATATGTAATATATTATTTTTTTGATTATATAATATATTGTTTATGATTTATTATTAATTAAATATATTATTTTCAAAAGTATAATTTGCTTAATTATATGTCAATATCCATAATTAAGTTACATATTAATATTATATAGTATATCAAATTAATATTATAGTTTCATACGTTACAAAGTTGGTATATATAATAACTACTCTATAATATATATATATATATATATATATATATATATATATATATATTATACTCGTCTAATTTTATAAAATTATTTTTATATATTTAATAATATTAGTATATTAATTATTCCAAACAAAATATATAATATTATTATTTCTTGTTTACATAATATATTTTATTCTAGATTTGAGTTTTTTTGAGGTTGCCATATTTAATATCATATATTAATATTAACATATAATTTATATCATTTAAAATATATAATTACATGTAAACTTATATTAATTAATATAAGTTTATATATATATATATATGTTACCAATTTTAAATACTTATAAAAACTCAAATATATAGTATACACAACAAATTAAAATATAATATTTTTATTTTATCCAAGTGAAAATATTTAATTTTTTAATTATTTAAATAAAGTTGAAAATAACCTTTGTGATAGATTTTCAGTGACAGACTTATGACGACCAATTTTATTTTTAATCTAACAAGGTGCCTCTTTTTCCCTCCAAATTAATTGTAACAAATCCATCACTATTTTTGTCACAAAAATATAATATTAAATTAAACTAATCCTTATGATAGATTATTCTGTCACAATAATCTCTAACTATACTTAAATTGGCAATGTTATGTACTTAAGCTGCCCAAATTAAATTTTCATCATAATTCCGTTACTAATTTTGTCACCAAACAAGGAATCCTAATATTGTAACGGCTTCAATCACAAAATTTTATCACTGATTTTGGTACCAAGAAAAAATTTTTACACCCAAATTAATTGTAACGGATTTAGTGAAAAATTTAAAATGTTGTCATAATTCTGTCACGAATCTGTCACAAGTTCTTAGAAACAAATTATCATTAATTCTATCATAAAACCGTCACAATTCTGTTGCTATAAGTCATTATTTGCGACAGAAAATAGTAACGAAAAATTTTTCATCACAAGTATCCGATTTTCTAATAGTGATAACCAAGTTGCTCTTTTAATTAGAGGCTTGTTGAGTTACTTAAAGCTAAACTTTTACATGAGTACGTTTGAGTTATTAGTGAGTCTTACTCAACTAGTACCGTGTGGTTCAGATGTATCACACATGATTACAAAGTATTGGGGATAGTTAGGCATAATGTATATGATACATTTAGACAAGAAGTTGTTACCTAATTGATCTAGGAGTTGTATAAGATACAATTGGTAAGCTAAGTTACCTACCTATTAAGTTCATCATGGCATGTTGATTCACTCAAGGTTATGGTGGGATGAAAGGGGTCATAGCTCAATAAAAAGTTTAAAAGTTAAATTTTTCAAAATATTATAAGAATGCTATTATTTTGATAAAATATTAAAAATAATCATATAAGATTTCAAAACTTTGTCTTTATAATTACATAACTTGTGTTAATGACTAAGCTTTATATATATGTTGGTTTATACAGGATATAAATCGATCATGTCGAACAATTTGTCACTTAGAAGCATACTTGATGCAAACAAGTTGACAGACCTAAATTTCATTTACTGGTTTCGCAATATCAAGATTAAAATGAAAATAAGAGAAAAAGGCTTATGTCTTAGATGTTCTTGTTTTTGAGGAACCTAACGATGATGCTACAAATGAGGAAAATGAGGCCTATAAAGTTTATATGGATGATCTCGATCAAGTCACATGTGTGATGTTCACTAGTATAGCTCCAAAGCTTCAAAAGCAACATGAAGCTATGAATGCCTTGGATATTATCCTAAATTTTAGAGAAATGTTCGATAAAGAAAGTTGCACAAAGAGATTTGACATTTCAAAAGAATTCTTTCGATATAAGATGTTTGAAGAAAGCCAAGTAAGGCCTAATATACTTAAGATGATAGGTTATATCACTCGACATGAGTAGTTGGGTTGGGTCATGGATCATGAATTGAGTATAGACCTTATACTCTCTTCGTTAGCAAAGAGCTATTGATAGTTTGTGTTATACTTCAACATAAACAAGATTGAGGTAACCATATTAGGCTTATTGAATATGCTCAAACAAGCTAAGAAAACCATTGCGAAGGAGAAGCTTTTAGTTCATCTTGTCTCTCCTAAAAAAGGTAAAAATAAAAAAAATTTATGAAAGACAAGGGTGAAAAGGCATCAACTTCAAAAGGTATAAAGCCTATTGTGCTGGGATTCCACCTCATTCTCAAACATGAAATTAAAAACATAACATAGCGAAAAAATAAAATATGCATTTCATTAAAGAAATAGTCAAATCCTACATAATCAATATTTGAGTTTTTCATGTAATTTTTAAATTAATTATAAATATTAATAAGTTTAAGTATTACATACCTTGCTCTAAATATCGTAATCAAGAGCCAATTAAATCCAAAAGGCCTTGTAATGAAGCAAGAAACTCGAAAAAGAGAATAAGTCAATTTGAAATCATGCAGCCGAAATCTTTGCTTATTCATTTTTAGGATTTGTTAAATTTCCAACCACCCAAGTGTTTGGCCTCTAATGGTAATCCCCACAGTAACTAGATAAAACCTTCTCAAAGGTAGGATTTTACTTGTGCTAGCAAGTTTTGTTTCTAAAATAAAAAAACCAAAAGTTTTTGCCAAATCTTATTTCTATCAAACAAAGAAAGCTATTTTTCTTTTCTTATTTTTATGAAACGGTTAAGAAGTGGTTGAAAACTTGAAATTTTAGTTGGCTAACATATTTATATAACCAAACTAAGTTGTAACCCTAGATACAATATTTAGATTTCTATTCAATTAAGTCCTTGTGAACTTAATTAATTTTTTTACTTTATTTTGGTCTATTTCAATTAAGTCCAACTTAATTGATTATCTTTATTTAATTTCCATCATGTCACCTAATGTGTGTGACCCATTAGATTTCTAACATATTGGCAATAAATATAAATCATATCAATTTAAAAATTGATTTATATTTATAGATCATGAGCGGTATCTAGCAATGCATCATGACCACCAAAATGTTAGAGAGTCAATTAAAAAATTTGACAAAGTCCTTCAGTGATAAGCCTTTTAGTGCGATATGATCCTTTCATCAAATATCTTAGATATGTCATAGAGTATGGTTCAGTATCTACTTATAACATTCCATGTTAGTTCTCATAATTCATGACTAACCTTGTGAATTGAAGAAACTAACTTTCCTCAAATTCATCATACTTTAACTAAAAACTTTATATAAGTTAACTCAAAATTGAGAACAAGTGAGATACATCCCCTTATATCACTTGCGGTGATTAATCCTCTTTTGATTACTTTTCCACCTTCGTATGCTTCATGGCATACTTAAAAACACCATATTTAGGCATCTGGCCTCCTTCAGACGTAATTATATTTGATAAGAGAGTGTTAGTTAAAATTTTACCTATGCAAGTATACGTATCAAACAAATAGTATACTAATAAGTAGAGTATCGATCCCTTAGAGAATTATTCCAAAAATTTACTAAGTATTAAAATTAAAATAATTTAGTTTTATTCAAACAATCAAAATTTGGATAACTAAATTAACTAAAAATTAATCAACTAGAACTAAACTAATTAACATTAATTAAAAATCAAAGCAAAAATATAATGGAATGCAAATCAAATTAGAAAAACCTAAGATTACAATATCCCTCACACTTCATCTAAATCTTACCTTTCTTTCTCCTAACTTAATATCTAAATCTTACCTTTCTCTCTTAACTTAATCCAATGAGTTGAATTGCAAATCTAGGGTTTTCAATTATTTATAATGCTCTCCTGAGTCTCTTATAAAAATATCTACTTTAGCTAAAACATTATATTTCTATGTGAATTGAAATTAAAATAGACTCATTAAATTCAGGTTTTAACATTAGTTACATACAACATATAGGTATATTCTTATCTTATACACAAATCAATTTATTCATTCAATTAAATAAATATGATCATATGCTATTCCTATTTTAGTCTACACTAACCTTCTTTTCTTAAGTTTGTTTAGGTTTCTAGATCAATTTAATTGGTGATTAAGAAATTAAAAATATTAAGAATAAATTAGAATAAATAATTCTATTTATTAAAAATAAGCTAGAAAGAGATTAAAAATTTAAACTATAAGTGAGTTCAATTGTAATCCTAAAAAAATAAATTTAACTACTCCTAGTTGCAATAAAAACAAAAACCATATTAAGTTTAGCCATCAAGAGTAATCAAGAATAATAAAAGCTAAGAAAGAAGAAAATAAACAAATTTTGGCAGCTTTGATCTTCAATCTTCAACCTCAACTTCTAACTTCTTAAACCTCTTTTAGGATTTCTCCTCAATGTGTCTATGTGTCTGACTTCTCCCTAAGCTAACTATTTATAACCTAATTTAACATAATTCTACCTAAACTAAACTATTTTAGCCTAAAAACACTTGTTATGGACTTACAATAAGTATAAGGCCCAATAGGGACTTAGTCAGCTCATAGCTTGCTCTTTTCCATCTTGTTTCTTCAATTTTCCAACTTAACGTTGCGGCACACCCCATCTAAGCCACAGCATTGTAGTACCCTGTATTTTGATACAGTGGCTAATAAAGTTTATGGATGCCAATTGAGGTTAATTACCAAGTTAAAAAGGATAATTCAGAAATGAACCTGTGAAATCTTGATCTCTATAAACACATAACTAGAAGTAGAAGCAATAATGCGGATCAGGGGTAATTTCGTAATTTCTCGTGGTGAGCTCCTACGAGTGGGTTTTTTTATGCTATTAAGGTCTAAATAGGCCTAAGGAATGAATAAATGATGTTTATGATGGTAAAATAAATGAAAAAGATAAAAATAATGATAATTTCCATGGTAGGGGTAAAATGGTCATTGTTCATCTCCGGTTGAAATTTTTACGTTTTCGTGAACTCGAGTATTTTTAGACTATTATGGACTTTGTTTCGATGTCAAAAGAGTAAAAAGGTTGCACAAAGGATGGGAGGAAGACAAAGCTACCATTTAAGGGCATTTTGGTAATTTTAGTGAAAATTTGGATTAACTTGAAGCATAAATATCTAAGCTCCAACAGCTTCCAACAGCTTCTCCTTCTTCATCCCAGCCCTTCTCTTCATTTCACGTTTTCTTCATTCTCCATGGGAGAAAAACCTTGAATCCTCCATAAATCTCTCATGGAAAGTCCAAATTTCATGCTTTTGCCCACTCCTTCATAGGGTTTTTCATGCTCTTTCACTTTTACACCTCAACAGCCTTTAAAAATCTTTGTTCATCACTTTCTCTCACTAGTTGGAAGTTTTAGAGAGAAAAAGAGAGACTTGCCATTGTAGCTTGAAAACTCTTGAAAATGAGTTCAACTATAAGTCCACCAAGGTGAGTAATGAATTAGATTTAATTTTCAAGTTGTTGATAATGGTTGATGATTAGAGTGGTCAATTAATCTATTGTTGAGATTGTTAATCATTTTTAGAGTGACTAGAGTAAAGTAAACAAATAGCCACTTAATGGTAATTGAGAGCTAGTTAGGAATAACTAGCTAAACTTGAATTAGGAAATAGCTTTTGAGAGTGTATTAATGCCAATTTGGGTTGGTTGTGATGTTGTGTGTGTATAGGTTCCAACAAGGCCTCACATGTCCAATTGGAGCATTAGTTGAGGTTAGAGTCAAACAAAAGAATCAACAAAGCCGGTGAGTGAACTTGCATTTCAAAATTGTTTTGGGAAAAATAATTGTATTTGTATGAAACATTTGAATGATTTATTCCAACTTTTCTTTAAAAATGTGTGCCCGGGAACAAGCCTTTGATAAAACGTTTTGATATTGTGAAAATGTGAAATGTGTAAAAGGACAAACCTATGTGCTCCTATATTATGTTGATATATACATATATATACGAATATATGTTGTGCATTGATGAATAATGTTGTGTAATGATATTGACCCGGCTATGTGCGAGTAGGAGTGAGCATAAGCCGATGATGACTCAGCTATGTGCGAGTGGGAGTGCGCATAAGCCGATGATGACCCAGCCATGTGCTAGTGGGGAGTGCATATGAGCTGATGATGATGGGAGGGTGTGCATGATGATGATGGGAGGGTGTGCATGATGATGGATATATATATATATACATATATAGATATGTGTGTTATAGAAAGTTTATGAAAATAATTGTGATTGTGTTGTGTGTTGGCATTGTTAATTGCTCCAAAAATTACTTTTTATTTCAACAAGAAAAGGGCTTTTGATGTAATAAGACCCATTTCACTCAAAATGCTCTATTTCTCGCTACAGTGAGATTCATTTTCATTGCAGCGAGAAACTCTCGGATTTTAGGGGTCACACTGGCCTGATTCTCGCTGCAGCGAGAAACTCTCGGGTTTTGGTGCAGTGCTTTCACTCTGATAAAGATTTTGACCATCTTCCCACCTGAAATGGGAAAAGTGGTAAACATAAAAGTTGTAGCCCTGCCTCTTATCTTTCTAATGGTCTAAAAATCAGGTCAATTGAACTTCTGTAGTGGTAGATATGATAGAAAAACTGAAATATATGCAAATTGAGACTGTTTCTTGCTGCAGCTAGAAACTTGCTGCCATGCTTGCTACCTTGCTTGATTTTGACCTATTTTTCACCCATTTAACTTCATGGATTGATCATGGGTTTTTGCAACACTATGAGGTTATTGATCAAAGTTTGAAATAAGGAGTTTTTAATAAGAAATTAAATCAATTGCATTGTTTTTTAAACAAGTGCATCATATTTTCCAAATTCCTTCTACCGATTGCTTGTTCCCTTCTTGTGTTCACTCTCTGAGTTTTTTGCTCACATTTTTAAACTTCATGTTTTCAGATTTGGAGGTAGTTGGGACCTAGATTGAGTTGTCCACGTATGCTCGCCTTCTTATGCTAGGTATTATGGCATCTCAGTAGCTGTACCTTCACTTACGGTCACTCCGTTGACGGTCAAGAGTCTTATGCTTGTGTACATGTATAAGTAATGAAGACCACTAAGATTCATGTTAAAAATCAAATATGTATATTTGATTACTGATGCCATTATAAGGTGGCAAATAAGTGATACTATGTTAGCATAATACAAATGTGAATATTGGATTACTATAAAACGTTACTGAAATATTTATAATTGAGAGTTGCAATATGTGGTTTTAGAATGATGATCGGTTTGCATAAAAATGCTTGCTTAGGCTTAGTGGGCTATGCCCATTGGGCCCATGCACCGGTCATGGCCCGGTATTTAGGCTGTGACAAGCATTCCCTTTGCTTCATGGCTTTCTTCTTGTCGACTGTTGCACTCTGTCAACTTCAACTACAATTTTCTCTATCTTCGAGGTAGAACTAGGTAAAGTGATTCATGAAGGTTGTAGCTCTATTTGTTAGCTTTCCAATGGTCCAAGAATCGCATCATTTGGAGATCTGGAATGAGAGTTATGCTCAAAAGATCGTGACATGTACGAATAAAAACTAAACTCCTTAAGCACCTTTCTTCATCCAATTAAACCTTATTTTTCTAGAGTTCTACAAAAAACATAAAAACTAATAAATAATAACTAAACTAAGATAAATAAACATAAAATTAACATAAAATAATTTAATAAAAATAAACTAATTAGAAAAATAACTAAATCATAACTTAAATTGAAAAACTTAGCTAACTTTTAAAAACAATTTGAGATAAAAATAATTTTATAAAATAGAATTATCCAAGGGTTAGAGATAGAATACACAAACACTAAAAAATTCTCAATCAACTAGGAAAGTGTCTTACCTACTAATACCATAAATATAGGCTCTTTGGACTACTTTAGAGTTTAATGAACTTGGAGTTTAACGCCCAAAAGATCCTCAATTGCATGATGTGATTAGCAGTTCATATTAAATTTTCAATAGAGCGATCAACGAACCTTTACGATGAAAGGATGATGCTTAGTAAATAGATATGTATCTACTTTTCATTTGTAATTGTCATGTTCTTGTACATTTTTGACTTTTTATTTTTAATTGATTTTAATAAAAATAATTCAATTTGTGTTCATGTTTTTATTAATTAAATAAAATATTCTTAACATATTTGTAATATTTAAAATTATTTCTTTTACACATTTGTATTCATGTGGTTTTTAATTTTTTTATCATTATGTTTTAAAAATTAAAAAAAAATTTCTAAATATCAACAAAATTTTACTAACGAATTCACACTTTTTATTGATGGAATTTGCTGATAAGGTTTATGTATAATTTGTTGGCTATTTTATCGATAGTCTACTGAAATAATAGGTGATTATCACTAATTACTCCTTTAGTCAACGGATTGGCTACTTTTTCAATAGAGTGGCCAACAGAATATTCCATTGACAAATTATTCCATCATCAAGAAAATAGAAAAACCAATGAAGATATTTTCGACCATGTACAGATAGATTTTTCTATCGATATTTTCATCAATAAATTGAAATATTGAAAGATTATAATGCTTTGGTAGTGTTAAATAACTTATGTTCTAATAAATTCAATTCCTTAAAAATAGCAAGCCCTCTTTTCTTACTTAAATATTGAACAACCAAGCCTTTTTCTTGAATTGGATTTGGAACAATAACCAAACCTCTTTACATGCTTGTTGATTGAATTGGATTTGGAACAATGCGAGGTTATATATATATTCCTTGAAAACTTTACACGCTGACGTGGCACCATCCTATTGCACCAACAACGTAAGTTCTCTACTCCGAGGTCCACAGGAGAAAAAACAGAAAAAGCTCGAAAAGAACACACAACACCCCCTTCAACGTTAAAAACGACATCGTCCAGCCCTCACTCGAGACTTCTTTCTCAAAGGTCTTCCAACATCCTCAAGCTCTCTCTTTTCTCCACAATGTTCGAAGCCTAAAGTTTTCCAGGAAAAAATAATCCCTGTTTGTTTCTGACGAAAAAAAAAAAAAAGGAAAAATCCATTTTCATTTTTTTTTCTGCAGAATATGGCAACCCAAAAACCCCAAAGAACTCCAGAAGAAGTTGAGGATATAATCTTAAGAAAAATCTTCCTTGTAACCCTTAAAGAAAACCAAGAAAACTCTTCTTCTGATCCAAAGGTAGTTTACCTTGAGAGGACCGCAGCTGAGATCTTAAGTGAAGGAAAAAGTCTTTTACTTTCACGTGATTTAATGGAAAGGGTTTTAATTGATCGTCTTTCTGGTGACTTTCCCAATTCCGAATCTCCTTTTCTTTATCTCATTGGTTGTTATAGAAGAGCTCATGAAGAAATCAAGAAGATTTCCAACATGAAAGACAAAACGCTGCGTTCTGAGATGGAGGCTGCTGCTAAACAGGCTAAGAAGTTGGCTGCTTCTTATGCTAGGATTCATCTGGGAAATCCTGAGTGGTTTTCTAATGGGAATTTAAGGGATAGTAACTTGAAAACGGGTTCTTCTTTGTCTTCGAATTCGCCTTTGTTGCCATTACTTTTTGCTGAAGTTTCAAGTGGAGTAATGCTTGATGGGTTTGGAGGGAATGAATTGGGAAGTGGGGTAGACTGCCCACCAGGGTTCTTGGAGGAGTTCTTTAAGGATTCAGATTTTGATACTTTAGACCAGATTTTAAAAGGGTTGTATGAGGATTTAAGAGGGAGTGTTTTGAAAGTTTCAGCTTTGGGGAATTTTCAGCAACCTTTGAGGGCTTTGTTGTATTTGGCACATTTCCCTGTTTGTGCTAAGAGTTTGGTTAATCATCCTTGGTGGATACCTAAAGGGGTTTACTTGAATGGACGTGTTATTGAAATGACTAGCATTTTGGGTCCCTTTTTTCATGTTAGTGCTTTGCCCGATCATACCATTTTCAAGAGCCAGCCCGATGTTGGGTGAGTTTTGATGCTGATTTTGCATTTTGGTGTGTGTGCTGTTTGTCTTAATGCTTGTTTTAGTTGTGTGATGTTTATTGAAAAAGATTATTGACTATGTGTGTTTATGAAGGATTACTGATTGTGTGTGTTTATGTTTAATTATCATATTTAATTGGGTTCTAGTGGGTATGGAGTAGCTATGAGAAGTTATTGAAAACATTGACAGCATAAAAGATTGTGATTTTGCTTTGTGATATGAATTTAACGTTTGAAGACTTGGATTCCTGGTGCTAATATTCTTTTAGGAGTTCCAAACTGACCTTGTTAACGGAAAGGGAGGTTAAGTTTCAGCTGAATGACATTAGAAACCATGGTTAAGTTACCTTGTCCATCCTGCTAACCTTCAAGTATGAAGAAAAACAATGTAGTCGGGCAGTTACTTAATGGAGATGTGCAGGGATAGCAAGCTAGCAATGGCAGTGAATTGCAGCATTTGTCTTTTTGGTAATGGGGGTCTCTTAAAATCTTTGTGGATGGCTGACTCAAAATTACATTGCTTGCTGGCTTTTAACTATTTTATAGCAGTCTTGATTGCTCATCTCTGCATTATGTGCTAGTGACCTCTAATGGGAAGATTTAGCAACCTTACTCTTATTGAAGGCTGCTTGTCTGAATTTGGATTTATTGGTTGGCTTTTGTTGATGTTGTCTAGTGTGAAGTGAGGCTAGATTCAACCTATAAGTTATTTTACCTTATCTTTACCCTCTGCATCTGTACTGGAGTAGGGCTTGCAGGTGCTGATTGTTCTCTGGAATAAGGTTGGATAGTTAGCTACTAGGTTGACTTATCTATATGTGCATGTGATATAATTTGGAATTTGTGCTTAGCTTTTTTCTTATACTGGTGAGAAGGTCTTCTCTTTTACTTTGAGAGAGGCTTGATGAAGTGCTTGAGTGCATTGATAGGATGATGTTTAATGTGGATCTTTATTTAATTGGAAGTAATTTGATGTTTGAATTTTTGAGGGAAAGAAGAAATAATGCAGGAAGGTAGCTTATTTGTATATTTTACAAATCCTTTGGATCTTTTAAGTTGTGGTTGAAGATCCATGCCATTTAGTTTATTTCATAGTTTATCTCAATCTTAAAAGTTCTTATGCAGTTATCTTTAGTTATGAAATCTTTTTCTTTTCTATTAGCTTTTGTCGAGTAATAAATTGTATCTCTTCAAAATACAGCCAGCAGTGCTTCTCAGAAGCATCAACTCGACGGCAAGATAACTCATTCATCAAGACTATCATGAATACTTTATATGACGGTCTGGCAGAAGTTCTTCTGTGTCTCCTTAAAAATACTGAGACCCGTGAGAGTGTCCTTGAGTATCTTGCAGAAGTCATCAATAAAAATGCATCCAGGGCCCATATACAGGTTCTATTTTTTCCCAGTCCTTAATAACATTTTTGAGTGGCAGTTACAATGCTTATCAATGACCAAAAGCTCAATTATGGCCATTGATACTGCATTGCTGATCGATGACAATTTGTTCTTTTGTTTACTAAGAATGTTTTAAATAAAATGCTGGAGTCTCTTTTGAATTACACTTATTTGATTTTGCTTTCAATGTATAAGAATATTTATACTTGGTTTCTTTGACACAATGTCAATGTTGTTGATGACATCTATCATAGGTTGATCCTATATCTTGTGCTAGTTCTGGAATGTTTGTCAATCTCAGTGCTGTTATGCTTCGACTTTGTGAACCGTTTTTGGATGCAAATTTAACAAAAAGAGATAAGATTGACCCAAACTATGTTTTTTACAGTAATCGTTTGGATTTGAGGTGAGGACCTTTTATTCAGTGGAGATCATTGTGCTTTTAACTGTTATATTCATTGACTTCTTTTGCTAAGTATTCTCTATGAACCTGTGTTAGGGGGCTAACTGCTCTGCATGCAACCTCAGAAGAAGTTTCTGAATGGATGAACAAAGATAATCCTGTAAAAACTGATGGGACCAGACCACATGGCGATGGTGAAAATCGTCTGCTGCAATCTCAAGAAGCTACCAGTTCTGGAAGTACCCTCAGTGTGAAGCCAACCTCAAGTAGTGGTGAAAAAGCTAAATATCCATTTATTTGTGAATGCTTCTTTATGACTGCTAGGGTACTCAACTTGGGCCTCCTAAAGGCATTTTCTGACTTCAAGCATCTAGTCCAGGTAATGCATTACTGATTCTTAAGCTTTTTCTGTTCTCTTGTTTCTTCTCTGATGAGTGACAATATATGGTTTGCCCCCATCCAGGACATTTCAAGATGTGAAGATACTCTTGCCACCTTAAAAGCTATGCAAGGACAGGCACCTTCTTCACAACTGGAGCTGGATATATCTAGGCTTGAGAAAGAAATAGAACTATATTCGCAGGAAAAATTTTGTTATGAGGCTCAAATTTTGAAGGTACATCCCCTCTCTTCCCCACCAAGTGTGCCCACACTCAACACACCAACAAATGCACATGGGTTTGCTTGTCTACTGAAGTTTAAAGTGAATTAATATCTTTTCTGTTAATTGGAAGCTATGTTATCTTGTACAGTCTTGGGGTGTGAAAATGTTCAAACTTTGAACCATTGCATTAGCCATTTTGAGTAGTTGTGATCACTCTTATCCCCCCTTCTGCCTTATTCGTCTTGACACCTGAAGAAAAGAAAAGAAACAATAAGAAGAAGAAGATTCCAAGAGAAACACAAGCCTATGCCTCTTCCTTTCTCCTTGTTATAAGAGTGCCCTTTCTCTTTGTTGTTTTCCCTCTTCTTCCATATTATAGGATTTTTTCCCCTTCTGGAATAGGAGATTTTGTATTTTTATGTTTGTAAAATCTTTGTTATTGAGATATTGGGAAAAGGAAAAATTATAAATTTGTTAGTATTTTGATGTATTGCTTGCTTCTTTTCACAAGGATGGGGCGCTTATTCAACATGCACTTTCATTCTATCGACTAATGGTGATTTGGTTAGTTGGCTTGGTTGGCGGATTTAAAATGCCTCTACCATCTACTTGTCCAATGGAATTTGCTTCTATGCCAGAGCACTTTGTGGAAGATGCTATGGAACTATTAATATTTTCCTCCCGGATTCCAAGAGCTTTGGATGGGGTTTTACTGGTAGGGTTTATATGAGATAGCTATGTGCTCCATTATACCTCACGTTCATTCTTACGATTATGGTTTTATTTTATGTATTTTGCCTTTTGCTTGGCAGGATGACTTTATGAATTTTATTATTATGTTTATGGCAAGTCCCCAATTTATCAACAACCCCTATCTCAGAGCAAAAATGGTTGAAGTTTTGAACTGTTGGATGCCCCGTGGAAGGTTATTCAATCTCTTTCGAAAGATATATACTGTTGTCACGTGTCTCTACCTTAAGAAATATTCCCTAAGTTTACACTACTTTGCTTCCTTCTTTCCAGTGGTTCATCTGCCACATCTACACTATTTGACGGGCATCAATTGTCCTTGGAATATCTTGTGAGGAATCTTTTGAAGCTTTATGTTGACATTGAGTTCACAGGTTCTCATACACAGGTAGCTTATATGCATTAAAAGTGATAAAGAGAGATAATTTGTTAACAATTTAGTTCTAGATATCATGTTACCTGTTTTATTAATGTCATAATTTGTTGACTTTTGATTGTCTCAAATGTGGTTGTTGGCCACCTTTGATGAACTACACTGCTTGTATCTTCTCTATGTGCAGTTCTATGATAAGTTCAACATTCGCCATAATATTGCTGAACTTCTTGAATACCTTTGGCAAGTTCCTAGTCATCGTAATGCGTGGAAACAGGTAGGGTCTTCTTCATGGGCTGGTACTTGTGGCATTTTTTGATGGTTTTTGTTTTTAATTGAACAATCAAAGCATTTCCTAAATTGAATTGTAATATTCAATATCAGATTGCTAAGGAAGAAGAAAAGGGTGTTTATCTGAATTTCTTGAACTTCCTGATCAACGATAGCATCTACCTCCTTGATGAAAGTCTCAACAAAATTCTTGAACTCAAAGAGCTTGAAGCTGAGATGTCAAATTCTGCAGAATGGGAGCGGAGGTCAGCTCAGGAAAGGCAAGAGAGAACTCGACTATTCCACTCCCAGGAGAACGTCAGTATTTCTTTTCCCTTTTCCCCCTTAGAATGTGTATGCATGATTCATGGTTTTGAATTTAGACTTCAATTAAACATATATGACTGATATTTTCAGATTATACGGATTGATATGAAGTTGGCTAATGAGGATGTTAGTATGCTGGCATTTACATCTGAGCAGATTACAGCTCCTTTTCTACTCCCTGAGATGGTAACATCTTTTCATCTGCACCTATGCTTGTTATCCTTAAAATTTATGCTGACAAGTTGTTACTGTTTTTTTTTTTAAATAATGAAGTTTACCTTGTTGTCTCTTTCTATCTTCACTTAATCAATTTTCATTCCTTGTTTCCTTTGTGCAGGTTGAAAGAGTGGCCAGTATGCTCAATTACTTTTTATTGCAACTAGTGGGCCCTCAAAGAAAATCTCTTAGTCTGAAAGATCCTGTAAAGTACGAATTCCGTCCAAAAGAATTACTCGAGCAGGTTGGCATAAAGTGGAATTTTCATTTTGGCATATACTAATATAAAGAGGAAGGAGGAGGTTACTGATTTCTTAAAAAGTCACTTTGACCTTAACTGATATTTTTTGTCCTGCCAATTGCTTGATTGTTTTGAACCAAAAATTGGTGTTGATGCTGTTGATAGAGAATGGAAAGAGATATGCACTAACTCTTATTCTTTTATTTATTTTAAGATTGTCCGCATATATGTTCATCTGGCAAGGGGTGACGCCAAAAACATATTTCCGGCAGCTATCTCCAGTGATGGTCGTTCATACAATGAACAGGTAATTGTTAGCTGTGGACAAGCTATATATATACATAAAATGTTTTAAGTTATAAGTTTCTTTTATGGATATATTAGAATGTTTAAGTTATAGAAAACACAATCTGAAAATTCAAGTTTGCTCCAGTTGTTTAGTGCTGCAGCAGACGTGCTTCGGAGAATTGGCATGGATGGGAGGATTATAGAAGATTTTATTGAACTTGGTGCGAAGGCCAAGGCTGCAGCTTCTGAGGCCATGGACACTGAAGCTGCCCTTGGAGATATACCCGATGAATTCCTTGATCCGATTCAAGTATGTTTATTTACCTGTTGTCAAAATTTGAAATTATTCTTGTTAGTACCGTTCCAGCTATGCTGTTTCTTTTGGTGTCCTGCATACCTAAATATTTGCTTCGTTTGGGGGTTTGGGTGGATGTGCCCATTTATTGAGTACTTTGTCAAAACAGAAAAGAAAATGAAAAAGGATCACTGACCACAAAAAATACCGGTTCTCTTCTTTCCTGCAGTATACTTTAATGAAGGATCCAGTGATTTTACCATCTTCAAGGATCACAGTAGACAGACCTGTCATCCAGAGACATCTTCTAAGTGATAGTGTATGTTCTCACGCGTCTACCCTTTTAAGGATAATTCTGCCAAATAGTTAATTGGCTGATAGATAATATTTAATAATATGATTGCAGACTGACCCATTCAATCGATCCCATCTTACCGCGGATATGCTGATTCCACACACTGAATTGAAGGCACGAATTCAGGAGTTTATTAGGTCCCATGAATTGAAGAGGCGTGGAGAAGGTTTAAACATGCAGAGCTCCAAGGGAACAATACAACCAACAAGTGGGGAAATGTTAATTGACTAGGGCAGGCCTTGTAAGATTACATTATGATGATGGATTACGTTTTATATTGTTGTGAATGGTGGACAGGTGCAATGTATCTAGTTTAAATGTCAATCATATTTCATATAGAAGTCAACCTTACTGGGAAAACTCTTGAAGTGTCTTAGCCAGTAAAGTTTCTGAAACAATACTGCACAAAAAGGATAAATTATATGAAATCAAATACATGTATGAATAATCCAATTGTTTTATGCATAAGTTCCAATGAAGCTGAGCTAGCTCCGCTCTGTTTGCTGTGGCACCAAGGAACCTAAGTTGGTATGAAAATAATTCAAATTCTGCATTATCATCATCTTGTTAAAAATGTTGGGCATGCAGTGAACCAAAGCTGCTGCTTCTATCTCTGCTCCCAGCAAAGGCGGTGCCAGAAATGAATTATACCATATGATGGTATTGGATCATCATTTAGTAAATAGAAAGAAAAGGCCGACTTAAACAATTACTATTTCAGTTTTCTTCATTGCAGAATGTTTGAAGCTACTTAAAACTATAAGAAAACAATCCACTACAAATGTCCTTGCACCAAAACACTTATGGCAGCTACAATGATAAATCATATCTAGACTGTGACACACTACCAAGTTGCATTCTTTGACTACACTGCATTACATCTAACAACTCTCGCTTAACCTACCAACTTGATCAATTGGTCCTTTTCTTCAGTGGCTTGAAATAAATTGTTTTCCATCTCTCAGCAGCCACATCTCAGATTTTTATGTTGCAATTTATGATTATCTTACAGCGGTAAATCATACATCCAACTGTTGACTACTTCATCACAGCCCTGGCACGGCCATAGTGGCCTTCCGCTTAGCATACTCATTAGCTATGCTAATTGCGCTATTATTATGACGCAACAAAAATTCCGCAAGTAAGATTTGGCTTTCTTCCTCATTCAGATCACCGTGACAACCCTGTGTTAGAATGAAAAATATGTAATTGCTATAAATTGAAGCAGACAAACGACTTCATTGCAAATACTAGATGCATAATTATCAAAAAAACTATGTCCCAAAAGGAATGACCCCATCAATAGAACTTTGTACACTTCAACTTGGAGATCCAACAATCAAACCATGCGAAAGGGGTAGGGGTTGGGGTTTATGTAATGCAGAG
The DNA here is from genome assembly GCF_000208745.1 of Theobroma cacao. NCBI lineage: Eukaryota > Viridiplantae > Streptophyta > Magnoliopsida > Malvales > Malvaceae > Theobroma > Theobroma cacao. Next base: position 16,400,305 of record NC_030853.1, on the reverse strand, counting down.
GGCTATCTTTACTTATGTAGCTCAAGGCTCAATGGCACTCAATATGAAACCATCTGAAACTTGAAGGATGCTTAATACGTGAAAGTAAACTGAAACAAACAGAGTAAAATGTAATTCAACATCCCTCAGTTTGGCACACACATCAAGAAAACTCCTGCGACTTGAATGGGACTCTTAACAATGTAAAAATAAACTACAAACATCCCACATACATAGACACAGGACGTTCCTAGGTGCATAGCAAAAATAAATTTGGATTGTCACATCAACAACAATCCTATGTCCATAGACCAGGGGGAACATAAGTATGGAGCAATAGGTTCATTCAGAGTTTTACATAGAAAGAGGTTTCTGCACATATTTTCTACTATCTCTATGATCCCACAAGACTCAGAATGATAGAACAATCACAATTAGTACATCCCTAAAATATCTATGAAAATAGGCAGTAAATATTACCAGGCGAGTTGTTCTGTCACAAACAGCATGGTGCATGACTATGCCTGCAGCCACTGAAACATTGAAAGAGTCCACCATGCCTTTCATCGGAATACTACAATGCAAATCTGACAGTTCCAGGGCCTCATCACTTATTCCCCTGCAATCAGGGTCCCGGCAACCTCAACTAACATCAAAAGAGACAGGAATAGAAAGCACCGTGACAAAAAATTTGGCCACATTACAGAAGCAAAAATAATGCATATTATATCACAAACTTAGAACATATTCACGAAACTAGGGCTTCAGATGGACTTGAAATGACAAAATCATAAACAAATAGTCTTTAATAAGTTTTTCCTTGTATTGTTTTATTGTTTTCAGCTAGATATTTGATGTTGTTATGAACTACAGAAAATTTAAGTCAGAATTACCCTACTAAATTCTAATGCTAATCATATACGGTATAGGAGCAGCACACTTGAAAAACCAACAAACTACCATAGAAAAAAATATTAGAATTTTACACATGTAATTTACCTATTTTCATTCCCAACTACAATTGCAGTTGGCCTTGACCAGTCCATGTCATATATGGATACCTGAAAATAGAAGCAAATAGTCAATGGCATATTTTTGCAGACTTAGACCCCTAGAAGGTTGATCACCAGCAGCCATCCAGTTGTTCAAAAATTCTATATTGTAAGTGACTATCAAAACCTGATTTAAGAGGAAAAAGGTACATTCTGATTTAAGGATAAAATACATTTATTTATCCTACACACAAAATTGTAGTAAGTACAACCAAAGATGGAAAAATGATCAATACCGCATCCATTCCGACATGTGTTGTAGCTATCTGATAACCGCGTGATTTTAAAACTTCAAAGCACTCTTTGGGAGACTTCCAGAGTTCGATGTCCAACCATTTCTCTGCACCCATGCTAACATGACGGTTGTCTCTGTATCTGCAATATACATATGATGTTAGCAAAGCAATAGACTAATCCAATGTTCATCCTAAACCAACTTAAAACACAATACGTAAAGCTAATCAAAGTAACAATTAGCTCTAATATGCACTAATAATTAGGCATAACAACTGAAAACCCTCGAATTAACAACCATCACCCAGCACAAAACCCTTTTGGCATGAAACCTCTTACCACCTTTTCGAGCTGTCACATGACACCACATGAACTGACTGCAACCCAAGTGCATCAGCAGACCTGAACGTGGCCGAAACATTGCCAAAATCGCACAACCCCTCAACTACCAAGCAAACTGAATAGCTCCTATTTCTCACCACCCTCTTCAACCTTTCTTTCCTCTCCTCCATCAAATATGGTCCCACCGCCTCCAGCACCTCCCTGCTGGTCAGGTAGTCACTCCCACACCTAAACCTATCCAAGTATGGAAACCACTTACTGGGTACTTCCATCCCAGATTTCCTCTCCATTTTCATCAACCTTGACACATCATCTTGGTGAGTCAGCAGGTGCTCCACGGTGTCCTTTGCCAATTCTTCCGGGGATTCATCTTCTAAAGGGGCAGTGTCCTGTACCGCCGAGAAAGATCTCGTTCGGATTCTACGAGAACAAATTCTACTGCATAAAGGAGCTGCATTTAACCAAAACAAAACCTAAAGTAGGACAAATAAAAAGATGGGTTCTTTCATCTAAACTCAATCATATCTGGATCTTGCATTTCTCAATCAATAAAAGAAAAAGGCATTGCACTTAAACAAAAGAACATGAAATGAAGAAATACAAAATATGGGGTTTTGTTTTCTAAAAAGAAAAAAAAATCTAGCCCCAATCATATCAGGGTTTTCTAATTTTGCAAATAACAAGAAAAAATGGGGTTTTTTTTGTTGTAAAAATGTTAAAAAAAAAGTATACGAGATGAGAGAGAAATGAAACGTACCTGAAGTGAGGGGGCGAAGAGAGAGAGGAAGGAAGAGGGGTTTAAGGTTTAAGTCAAGTTTGGATTGAAGAGTAGATAAAGATGTACCGATGAGGGTTTTAGAAGCACTCATTACTTTTTTTGGGGTCTTTACAGAGAAAAAAAATGTCAGTCGGTACTGGGTTTGGCGCCAAGGAGTTGCAGTGTGTAGGTGATGGAAGCTTTTAATTCAAGGGTTTCTCTCATGAATAAGATATTTGGATAGGTTTGGAAGCTAAGTGGATTACAACACAAACGATGTCGTTTCTGGGTTTCTTTATTTTTTTTTACTTTGATGTGTCCTCATTGGAATGATTAGTGGGAAAATTTTAACTACTAATAACCCTTTAATAGAGTATTAATGTATCAGTAAAGCAAATTATGGACCTTGTTTGACCTATGCTACCTAAAAATGGTTAAATTAGTAGGATTTGCAGCACAAATTCAGAATTATTTTAGACCTTTTTTTTTTCATTTTAAAAAAGGGAATGGGATGTAATTCAAGCAAAGACAGTCTTGACTTGAGCTTATGTTACTGGCTAAATTGGCATTAGTGGAGCAAAGTGACCCAATTTCAAGTTATCAAATTGGCATAGCGAACAGTTTTTTATTCCAACCTTTCTTAACCTGTAATCCATGTGCAGGATGCTGCGCAGTGAACATTTTTACTGACCATAATTTATACCCCTCTCGCTGCTGTTTATTGGGATTATTAACACTGAATTTGTTTTGCTCAGAACATTTTCCCTAGTGCTGTCAAATGTTATTGAACTGCGGTTTCTGAAACTGATACTCTTTTAATTCGTCTTACCATGGAAATATTTCGGTTACCTTGCTGCACCTGGCCAGCAAAATAGAACTGTTTGGTCTCGACCAGGAACCAAACAAGTAGAAAATCCTTAGCAGGTTGGGAGTCAAATCGGTTAACCATTTTTCGGCAGTCTGCTAGAACTATCATGTCACTCCTTTCAGTATTGGCCCCTCTTAATGACTGATTTCATCTGCACAAGTTCACAGGATAGCAGTTTAAAAAAAAAAAGAAAAGAAAGAGAACAAGTTGCTTCTATTTATTTATATTACAACATTGTATATCCAACAGGAAACCTATTCTAATAATATTTGCAGCTGCGATCAGACAAAAATGGGAAATCTCGAGGAGATCTCTTTCATGGTTATTGGGCGGTAATTGGCTCCCAGAAAACTAGAATCAAGGACAATAAACGATAGCTCCCCTCTTTCAACTTCATCAAGTCAATGCATATGATTTTCAATCCCATTAGAACAATACCTAAGTGCATCCACTTTGAATGTTAGTTGATCAGAAATCTTGACCTGACGGTTAAACTGTCACAAGGAGATAGCAGTAAAAGCTACCACAGTTTTCAGTACTAAAATGTCTCTCCATTAGAGGAAATTAAACTTAGAGATATTCCATCAATATCCGTCTGCTCATATGTATAAATGCATATAAGTTCCCAAAGAACCTTTACCTCAGATATTTGTGTCGCCAAAATGTCGATTTTCCAAGGTTCTGAAACATCCCAGCCTCACATTGCTCTCTTTCCAAGTGCTGGAATGGGTCACCTGACCCCTTTTCTCCGTCTTGCTTCCATGCTATTGTCACACAATTGTATGGTAACTCTGCTCACTACTAAATCTACAGTATCAGCAGCCGAGTCCACATATATTTCTTTCTTTCTTTCAACAAATCCAGAAATCAAACATATTGAATTCCAAGTTCCTCCTATGCAACCTTCCAATACCACTGCAGATGATCCTTTCTTTATCCAATTCAAAGCTACTAGCCGTTCTGCCCATCTTATTTATCCTTTAATATCTTCTTTATCGCCACCTCTCTCTGCCATCTTTTCTGACTTAGTAGTAGCCTCTGGTGTCAGCAAAGTTGCTGTTTATCTTGGTATTCCTAATTACGCTGTATCCACCACTTCTGCCAAGTTTCTTTCTCTTTTGGCTTATCTTCCAATCCTGACATCTGATGCTGCTAAACTGAGCAACAGATCTACTGACATTGAGATACCAGGCCTAACCCCATTGCCTATATCAAGCATTCCGCCTCCATTCTTCAATCCTGATCATCTTTTTACAGCAACCCTTGTATCAAATGCCATAGCTCTCCCGGATTGCAAAGGAATTCTAATGAATGCATTTGATTGCTTTGAGCCTGAAACTCTTTCAGCAATCAACAATAAGAGAGCTTTAAGAAATCTCCCACCAATTCTCCCCATAGGACCATTGGAAACTTATGAGCTCAAGAAGGACCTGGGTCAGTATCTACCTTGGCTAAACAGCCAACCAGCAGAATCTGTCGTGTTTGTAAGCTTCGGAAGCAGAACAGCCATGACAAAGGATCAAATAAAGGAATTGAGACATGGACTAGAAAAAAGTGAGTATCGATTCCTTTGGATACTGAAGACGAAAACAGTTGACAAGGATGACACTGAAGATTTGGAAGACTTATTAAGCTGTTCATTTCTAGAAAGAACAAAGAACAAGGGCATGGTATTAAAGGAGTGGGTGAACCAGCAAGATATTCTAGCACATCCTGCGGTAGGAGGCTTTGTAAATCATTGTGGGTGGAACTCAGTGATGGAAGCAGCTCAGAGAGGGATTCCAATGCTGGCATGGCCTCAACATGGGGACCAAAGAGCGAACGCGGAGGTTTTGGAGAAGGCAGGGCTTGGAATATGGGATAGGACATGGGGCTGGGGTGGTCAGAGGTTGGTTAAAACGGATGAGATTCAGAAAAGGATCAGTGAGCTGATGACAGATGTGAAGCTGAAGAGTAGAGCCAAGAAGGTAGGAGAAGAAGCTAGGAAAGCCACTGGAAATGGTGGGAGTTCCATAAAGACAATCATGGAAGTCATTGAATCGTTAAAGCAAAACAACAGGAGCTGAGGTTTTCCTTTTTTGGTCAATTTCTTCTTAATTGCCTTATTGTTTTAGGTTCTCTTAAAAGAGAAACAAAAAATAGAATGGGATATTGTTGAAGCAGGAATTTTCTTGACTTCACCAATGTTCTTAGTTTACTTGGCATTAGTGGAACAGTGTGATCCAAGTCAATGTATCTGCAAATTTCAGTCAACTGTTTTAATTGAACTTTTCTTGACGTGTAAACTATGTGAAAGATGCTGCACTAAACATGTTGTTTAACTTTTTATCCTCTTTTGGCTGCTGCTTTTATGCTATTCAATCACATATACAATGAATCTGCTCCATGTTATTCTTGTACTCAGAGACAATGCTAAGCAGTGCCGTAGGGTTCAGTAGATTCCGAGAGTCATGATAAAAACAAGATGTCATCAGCTTAATCTGCTTTATTTTTTCCCCATGAATCAGGTAAATCTGGAAGCTGTCATTTAACGTGTTAAGCTTGGAGTTCCAAATGTACACTTCATTTAAAATTACAAATGGAAGAAATAAAATTCATTACTTTAGCACTTGAGCATTTGGTTCATTGGTTGGTTCATAATCTCAATGCTTAAAGTAGTAAGGTTCTTGCATCCTTAGAGTAGGCATTTACAAGACCTGTGATTTCTTACCCGTCAGAGTAAAATTTGAAATGAATTTTTATATTTTCTTGCCAGCTTGATCAAGTTTGTCATTCTTGGAAAATCGATTCTTTGTTCTTGAGTTATCGGTTTTTCATAAAGTCTAGAACTTTCTGTTTCCAAAAAGTCGATTCTTTCTTCTTTAGATGTCAATTCTTTCTTAATTTGGCTCAAAGGTGGCACCTTTGCAATTTTTCAAAATTCGATTCTTCTTTCTTAAGGTGTTGGTTCTTCATTGTGCTTTGACGTCAAAATTTAATTTTGAATTTCATATTTGACGCTCCAATCTTATCCATTTGTCCCATTTCTTCCTTACTTTCCAAGTTTCTGATTTTAGTCATTGATGCTTCAAGAATCGATATCTTCTTTATGAAAAATCGATTCTTTGTCTTCAAACTTGTGCCTGGATTCCTTCTATTTTCTTGGAATCGATTCTTTCTCTCCAAGCTATCGATTCTTTCTTATCCCAATAGCTTTTGTCTTTCAAGAATTGATATCTCCTTTTCATAAAATCGATTCTTCCTATAAAGAAGTAAAGAATTTTGCTTCCTGTGTAATGAGAATCGATTCTTCATTTACTAAAGGTCAGTTCTTGAGGTTGATACTTTGAGTTTGAATTTGTTCAAAAGCATTTTTCTTTGCAAGATCAGCTTCAAAACTCTTGTGGATTTTCTTTAAGTTTAAAAACATTTTCTAAGCATTTTCAAAGCATATTTAGATCAATCAATTTTATCATTTCAAAACCAAGGGAAAGCTAACAATCTTCTCTTTTTTGACATGACAAAATTAATAGCTAAATTTGCTTATTGAAGAACTCCCCTTGAATTTGTGCTTAACATTCAAAAGATTTTAGAACTAGGGTAAAGCTACAAAAAGGATTTGAAAGCATTTGTCTTGAGAAGAACTCCCCCTAGATCTGTGCTCATTCAAAAAGATTGCATGATATTTAGAAAGCAATTTTGAAATCATTTTTGAAGAAAATCCAGCCATAAACACAAGTAAAGCTTTGGCAAAATTTACATCTAATATTCTCCCCCTTTTTATTATATCAAAAAAGAATAGAAAATAGAGTATAAAGAATATAAAACTCTCAAACAGGCAATATACAATTAAATCATTAATTTTAATATTTTATTTCATTCTTTTTTTTTAAATATTAAAATATAAAGATTTGTAATTAACATTTTAATTTAACTTTGGAAGTTTAAAAATTAACTTTTAATCATTTATAATTAAAACTTAAGCATTTTTATTTTAAATTCGTTTTAATTTTTTCTTTTTGATTTTATTTTCTTTCTCTTTTATTACAATATTTAACTTTTAAATAAAATATTAATTATTTTAATAATGTATTTAAAATATTAATAAATTTTTATTTAAATTTTAATATGATTATTTATTTTAATTTACATAATATTGATTATTTATATTTCTTTTTAAATATGAATAATTTATAATTAAAACATTAACATTATTACTTTATTTTATTCTTTATTTTAAAATATTAAAATATAAAACATTTATAATTTAATTTTTAAGTTTAAAATGTTAACTTTTTATAAGTTAAATTAAAACTTAAACCTTTTTACTTTAAATTCATTTAAATTCTTTTGTTTTACTTTTAAATTTATTTTATTTAGTAAGAGAAACAGAGAGGCAGTTGGGTAGAGTGAGAAAGAAATTGTAAAAAATAAATAAATTACATTTTATATAGTAAGGTAATTGTTAAAATTAACGAAGGGTATTTTTTATCATTAATTTTTTTACTTTATTCCTTGTCTCTTGGAATAGCCAATACCAAGGGGGGCCCTGGTGTTGGCTATTCCCCTATCACCTTGAATAGCCATTCCAGGGAATGGTCATTCTTTCTAACTAACTAAGGTGTTAAAGCAAGATTACGAATAGAGGGGGAATGGAATAGTTATTCCCCCCAACCAAACATGTTGTAAGAGAAAGCTGAGTGGAGAAAGGAGTGAGACTTGTTTTGTTCGGTTAAGGTGAGAGTTAGGTACACATAAAAGTGTGGGTTCAGTGAGATCAAGGAGAGTGAAAAAATTGGGAGACTTTAAGGAGAGGAGCTTTTAATGCATTAAGGGTGTGTTTGCTTCACAAGAAGGAATAGAGTGGGAATGAAATAACCATTCCATAGGAATAGAATAAGAGATGAATAACTACGATATAGTTTGATTCATAGGATAGGAATTGTTATTATGAACTATTCTAATGTTTAGTTGATAAGAATAATTTTAAGAATAATTAAAGAATAAGTGATAAATAACAAAAATGCCCCTTAATATAATATTTAAATTTTAAATGAAAATATTAATAAATTGTTATTTAAATTTTAATATGATTTAATTTAGAGAATATTAATAATTTATATTTCATTTAAAATATTAGAAATTTATAATTAAAACATTAATATTATTATTTTAATTTATTCTTTATTTTTAAAATATCAAAATATTACAAATTTCTAATTAAAATTATAATTCAATTTTTAAATTTTAAATTTTATTTTTTATAATTCAGAATTAAAACTTAAACCTTTTTTTAAAATTCTTTTTAATTTTTCTTCTCTTAGATTGACCACCGAAGATGTAACTGTCTTGCGTAAGAGAGCATTGACATGTGTTACTGTCATCACGTGGATGTGAATCCTACATCGTCGAGATAATGCTCTTAGTGAGTAGAGCCACAAAGTCCCACATTGAAGAGAAACTCTCAGCGGGGTGTAAGGGAGAATGTCATGGTCTTAGAGAAAGGAACTAGGAATCCTACATCGGCTATGTATTAAAGTGATACTAGGAATATAAGGGTTCACACCACTTTCAACCTGCGAGGTGCTTTTTATGAAACAAAACCGTGAGGCTAGAGGGCCAAAGTGGAAAATACTTCATAGGGATTGGTGTGGACCGTGACAATATGCGATTCTTGAGGTCGGATCAAGTTGGGGAGTGCCAAATCAATGCTCCTCGTGGCCAAATCTGGCCATGGAGTGCTAGATCCGATTGTGAGAATCTAATGAGGGAGTGCCAAATCTGATGCTTCTTGTAGCCAAAATTGGCGTTTTCGTGGACGGATCTAATCAAGGAACACCAAATTCGACGTTTTAAGACTAGATACAATAGGAGGCATTGAATTCGAACCTTCCATGTCCCGGTTTGGCTAAAAAATGCCAGATCGGCACTTCTTGGGGCCAAATCTGGTCTAAAAAATATCGATACCACTCGCTACCACTGCCCTCTACTGTCTTCCATGATGAAGGAAATTTAGTGAGAGATAGAGAAAGGTAGAAGGGTAGATAGATTAAAAAATTGGGAGAAATAAAGAAATTTTAGTTTATGTTGTATGTAATTTTTAAAATTGATGGAGGACAATTTTGTCCATTAGCATTATAGGCTATTCCTTGGCTTCGGGAATAGCCATTACCAAGGGAGAGAGGACCGGTAATGGCTATTCCTTTTTCTCCCTAAAAGGGCATTCTTTAGAATGACCATTCCTTCCAACCAAATAAATGATAACTCTATTATATAGAGTTATCATAGGGTACTTTTTGAAGCATAAATTTTACTTATTCTTTTAGTTTTCTGCGTAGTCCTTAGCAAATTTCATGCTTTTTAGTAGAAGTAACTTTTAGGGTGTCTAGTGTCATTTAGACAATTTTAGCTTCATTTTTTTGTCAAAAATCCCCTTAGTGCAACTTCTGATCATTTAACCTTTTTGATGTTAAAGGAATGTTGGCTGAAAGTGAAGCTGAAAATGAGGACCAAAACAACTCTACACTAGGCAGCTTGAAGGAGGAGAACATGGAAGCAGAAAGCTCAAAGTTGCAGCACCAAGAATGTCCAGGCAGAGAGTTTCTCGTTGTAGCGAGAAACAGGGCACTAAGGTAGGAGGATTTTTGTTGCAGCGAGAATCCAAACTCACTATAGCAAAAATGAAGGTCTTTGCAATGCCAAGTCAGCTTCTAGCTCGCTGCAGCGAGAATCCAATGTGGCTGCAGCGAGAACACATTAGAAAAAGGAATATACTTGGCTCGAGATTCTAGGTCAAGGCTAAAAGAAGAATGGAGTATAAATAGGAATTTTTGCATAGAAAAAGAAGACATTCAGGGAGACATTTTGGGCAAGAAGAGGCAGAAGCAAAACTAGAAAGAGAAGAAGAATCAAGAGCTAGACCTTCTAAAGCTGCAACAGAACATCTTCCTCTCTCTCTCTATCTCATTTTGTAAAACAATGCTTTTGTTTACTATATTGTGTACTCTTTTTTTTGAAATGTTGAGCTAAAGTTATTAATCTAGGATTATGGTTGACTTTATTATGTAGTTTGGATATTGATTTGGTTGGTTGCTTAGTCTCATTGGAAACATTGATGTTTACTCAAATTTAAATTTATTGTCCATTTATTGGATTGATCACTAATTAAATGTGTTCAAGTATTTAGATGACACTTGAAAGAGTTAGTCTAAATTAGACCTAGATTTGAGTAATGTGTGTTCAAAACACTTAAAAAAGGAATTTTAGTGCTTTGATGTGCAATTAGGGTAGAAATACATTTAATTGCCACACATAGTCAATTTGGAAAGCCTTGGCTTAAAGAGCTTAGTTTAGTTGTCTCTTATAGTCATATAGTGATTCAATTAGATTAAGCAAGTGTGTAATATCTCGACGGAGAATTACACATACCTTAAGATTTTAGACTAACATCAAGTTTCATTGAGATTAAGTGTTTAACCAAACTCAATTCCAAGTGAAGTATTAAAGGATACCATAATCCTAGAATATTAGGCCATTTATTCCATTTCAATTTATCATTTGCACCACTTAGATTAGATTTAGTTAATTAGATTACATTTTTAACCATATTTCAAAATTTGTTACTTGGATAAGAGTAGTTTGTTTTAATTTTAGTAGTTAGCAGCAATTATTAGATCAACTCCTTGAGGATCGACAACTCACTCATCACATTACTACTTGTTGCGATTGTGTATGCTTCCATGAAATCTTTGCTTGCAATTTGCATTCAATTTAAGCATATTCCATATTGCACGAGCAAAAGATAAATTTTTATTGTCAACAATAAAATCCTAAGAAAGGATTAAGAATACTTCAAAAAAAAGTTAAGAGAAGTTCACTTAACTACCTCCATATCTGAGCTACCAAGCCAAACTCTTTAGAATATCTCAATCGTGAAAATAACTCAGTGAATCTTGCCACTAGTTCTAAGCTACTTTCAATTCTCCATGTGACATGGTTGTTCCACGTTGTTCTCATACTATAAGACAATATTTAAAAGAAATAATGGTTAGCCAAAATTGGACATCTACATTTTGCCCTCTGCATAAGAATTTTTGTAAGAAATTTTTATGCATAAATAAAAAGCCACAATTTGAGTCATGAACATAAAATAAGTAATGTAAGGCAACACTTTACATGTTTTTCTTATCCAAAAGAAAAAGTAGCTAATGAAGCAGTGTTAAAACACTTTTTTAACGTTTATTCCATTCAAAGCAAAATCTTCTTTGATTAGAACCTTGCAAATTTATGCAATTATTTTTATTATTATTTTTTATTATTACAAAATATGCTTGCAGTTAGGAAAGTCCACTTGAAGCGTTGCACCTCGGAACATCCTCATGCATTTCGCACTTGGTAACGTCCCTGAGCATTACGCATGTAGGAAAGTCTTTGGGTATTACACACTTGGAATGTCCCCAAGCGTTACGTACTTGGAATGTCCCTGTCTGTTGCACACTTGGAACGTCCTTAGGCGTTACACACTTGAGAACCTCCTTGTGCGTTACACATTTAGGAACATCCTTATGCGTTACAGACTTAGGAACGTCCTTGGGCATTACGCACTTGGAAACATTCCTAGGTGTTACGCACTACGAATGTCCATGGGTGTCACAAACTACATTTCTTCGTTTAAATATGCAATAGTCCGTGCGACACTTAAATGAATGTTTCCACACAAGTCAGCCTATAACTCATTTATATCTTTACCAGTGAGACAGTCAAACAATCCGTTGACTGCTAACCCCCTATAAAGAGTTTATGAAGTTTTAAAAGTATTTCACTAATAGCCATTACAATGCGTGAGATATGGGCATTCCTTTTCCAAAGAGTTTTCTCCCTAAAGACTTAACAAACATCTCTAAAGATGTCACCAAGTACCACTACAATGTTTAAAAAGGGGACATCTCCCTTGAAGGTACAAAAGACTTAATCTTCTAGGTAGTTTTACCTTGTTATAACCTTATATAAGGTTGGCTCATGACATCATCCCTCACTTAATCTGTCAATGTCCTTGTTGATTGGTTGACTTGGAACTCTTCAATCTTTTGCTTAAAGGCACGGAGATCGACTTCCTTCTCCTAAGTGATTTCATCTGTCCCTAACCATTCTATTTCTCCAAATATTTGCGTTGGTTGTCAGTTAATTATGGTTGTTCTCTTTGCAAGAATCTCCTCTACCCAATGTTGTGATAGTGGTTTAGTGGTAAGGTAGCTCTTGTGGCCTAACTTTGGTTGCCCTCTTTGAACTTCATCGAGTCAATGTATATGATTTTCAATCCCATTAGAAGAATACCTAACTGCATCCACTTTGAATGTTAGTTGATCAGAAATATTGACCTGACTGTTCAAACTGTCACAAGGAGATAGTAGTAAAAGCCACCACAGTTTTCAGTACTAAAATGTCTTTCTATTAGAGGAAATTAAACTTAAAGACATTCCATCAATATCCGTCTGCTCATATGTGCAAATGCATATAAGTTGCCAAAGAACCTTCACCTCAGATATTTGTGACGCCAAAATGTCGATTTTCCAAGGTTCTGAAACATCCCAGCCTCACATTGCTCTCTTTCCAAGTGCTGGAATGGGTCACCTGACCCCTTTTCTCCGTCTTGCTTCCATGCTATTGTCACACAATTGTATGGTAACTCTGATCACTACTAAATCTACAGTATCAGTAGCCGAGTCCACATATATTTCTTTCTTTCTTTCAACACATCCAGAAATCAAACATATTGAATTCCAAGTTCCTCCTATGCAGCCTTCCAATACCACTACAGATGATCCTTTCTTTATCCAATTCAAAGCTACTAACCGTTCTGCCCATCTTATTCATCCTTTAATATCTTCTTTATCGCCACCTCTCTCTGCCATCTTTTCTGACTTAGTAGTAGCCTCTGGTGTCAGCAAAGTTGCTGTTGATCTTGGTATTCTAATTACACTGTATCCACCACTTCTGTCAAGTTTCTTTCTCTTATGGCTTATCTTCCAATCCTGACATCTGATGCTGCCAAAATGAGCAACAGATCTACTGAAATTGAGATACCAGGCCTAACCCCACTGCATATATCAAGCATTCCTCCTCCATTCTTTAACCTGATCATCTTTTTACAGCAACCCTTGTCTCAAATACCATAACTCTCCCGGATTGCAAAGGAATTCTAATGAATACATTTGATTGCTTTGAGCCTGAAACTGTTGAAAGTTAGTCTCTGGTTCAATACTCTGCTGGGAGTGAAAATATCAAATTTGATTTGAAGATGAAGACCTTATCTGCTACTTAGTTATTTAACTTTTTGGTTGTTTCAACTTTTTCTGCTATTTAGTTTTTTCAGTCAAGCAACGTATTAGCCTTTGCACAATTACAGCAAAGGACAGCTGACAATTTTAGTGGCTGCACCTTGTGTTAAGAGCTTTTCCTTATTTTAATATTTTACCTATTACTTTTATATTGTAAGCTGATATGGGACTTCAAGGGTGAATACAAAAACCAGCCTTCTTCATTTTCTTTGCAAGTCTCCTTTACTGGTTTGAAATGAGCCTCTTTTCTTGACCAAGATCTGACCTACAAGACTTTCTTTATACTTTTCATGAATATTTTCAGAAACTCTTTCAGCAATCAACAATAAGAGAGCTTTAAGAAATCTCCCACTAATTCTCCCCATAGGACCATCGGGAACTTATGAGCTCGAGAAGGACCAGGGTCAGTATCTACCTTGGCTAAACAACCAACCAGCAGAATCTGTCGTGTTTGTAAGCTTCGGAAGCAGAACAGCCATGTCAAAGGATCAAATAAAGGAATTGAGACATGGACTACAAAAAAGTGAGTATCGATTCCTTTGGATATTGAAGACGAAAACAGTTGACAAGGATGACACTGAAGATTTGGAAGACTTATTAAGCTGTTCATTTCTAGAAAGAACAAAGAACAAGGGTATGGTATTAAAGGAGTGGGTGAACCAGCAAGATATTCTAGCACATCCTGCGGTTGGAGGCTTTGTAAATCATTGTGGGTGGAACTCAGTGATGGAAGCAGCTCAGAGAGGGATTCCAATGCTGGCATGGCCTCAACATGGGGACCAAAGAGCGAACGCGGAGGTTTTGGAGAAGGCAGGGCTTGGAATATGGAATAGGACATGGGGCTGGGGTGGTCAGAGGTTGGTTAAAACAGATGGAAATCAGAAAAGGATCAGTGAGCTGATGACAGATGTGAAGCTGAAGAGTAGAGCCAAGAAGGTAGGAGAAGAAGCTAGGCAAGCCACTGGAAATGGCGGGAGTTCCATAAAGACAACCATGGAAGTCATTGAATCGTTAAAGCAAAACAACAGGAGCCGAGGTTTTCCATTTTTGGTCAATTTCTTATTGATTTAGGTTCTCTTAAAAGAGAAACAAAAAATAGAATGGGATATTGTTGAAGCAGGAATTTTCTTGACTTCACCTAATGTTCTTAGTTTAATTGGCATTAGTGGAACAGTGTGATCTAAGTCAATGTATCTGCAAATTTTAGTTAACTGTTTTAATTGAACTTTTCTTAACGTGTAAACCATGTGAATGATGCTGCACTAAACATGTTTAACTTTTTATCCTCTTTTGGCTGCTTATATGCTATTCAATCACATATACAATGAATCTGCTCCATGTTACCCTTTTACTGCAGAGACAATGCTAAGCAGTGCCTAAGGGTTCAGTAGATTCCGAAAGTCATGATAAAAACAAGATGTCATCAGCTTAATCTGTTTTATTTTTTTTCCCCATGAATCAGGTAAATCTGGAAACTGTCATTTTACTTGTTAAGCTTGGAGTTCCAAATGTACACGTCAATTAAAATTAAAAAATGGAAGAAATAAAATCCATTGCCTTGACAATAGAGCATTTGGATCATTGATTGGTGCATGATCTTTCTACTTAAAGAATAAGGTTCAAATCCCCTTTCCATTAAACAGGGTTTGAATCCCCCTTCCACTAAGGTCAAAAAATCTATTACCTTATATTGATAAAAATATTATCACAACTTGAAGTAGGAACCAATCTTGTTAGCAAAACGATAGAGGTTTTGAAAGATTAAGTTTCTTGAATACGTATGTAAATGATCTGGCTAGCAAGAGTTGGAATTATTTAATGTTTACACCTCTGTCTTCAAGCATCTGAATTTTTTAACTCCTAACAGAAATACATAAATTCCACACAGAAATCTAGTACATAGATCCTCATATTTCAAAAAAATTCAAGTGATTGACTTTTGCTATTGCTTAGCTACAATGATTGTATCTGAGAGGTAAGTCTCATGATGTTAGAGGAACCTACTGCTCTAATACTTCATTATTTGATAGTCTGCAACAAATGTATAAGCAATAGGTGGGTGCATTAAAATTTCTATAAAAGGAGAACAGCAGTCTTTCAAACAGAGGAGGAATGGTTGGAATTTCATGTTCTGTTAATACCAACAATCTATTAGACAAATGGTAATTTGCTATTCAAAGTGCATTTTGTTGTGCCTATTTAACGATGTTATCATGAGTTGGATGTGGATCAATGCCAATGATTTTACTCTTTCTCTGTCATAGCTCATACATGGTTCTGAGCCAATGGCTCACACTCCCACTTTAGGTGGGAAACTACTGCAGGGTCAGGGCTATGTATCCCTGCCTCCTGCAGGACCACAGAACGTACTATTAGTTTTGTGAGAGAGAATGGATAGTGGAGGAGGAGGAATGAAAGATTATTTTCATTGCTTAAGCCACTACTACTTACGAGGCAAGGTATTTATACATGCTATTACAATGAAGAAGGAAAGGAAGGATAACTGCTTTGACAGTTAAGACTTAGTTACAGAGTCAACAATTAAGAAAGTCAAATACAGTAAGAAAACCAAAATTACCACACTAACTATCAATTAATCTTGTACAATTAACCTGATTAGTTAACACACGTGAGGAACATGTGCAGCATTACAATCAAGTGTAGGACTATGAATGTTCAAAATGCTCCTCTTGCTTAACAAAGCATGGAATTGTCTTGGTTTTAAAGCTTTTGTAAGTAAATCTACCATCTACAATTCAGTATGAACATGTTTTGGAGAGTGATCCCGGCTAAAATATGGAAATCCATCTCAATGTCTTTAGTCTTGTCATGAAATATGGGATTTTTACAAATGGACAACGTTGATTGATTGTCACAGTAAAGCTCCACTGCATTTGGATGTTTAATACGAAGATCACCAAGCACAAATAACTATCACATAATTTCACAGCAAGCAGCTACCATGTCTCTATAGTTTGCCAATTCATCCTTCTCATAATTTATTTCAGTGTTATTTTTCATGTAATTTCATTTGATTCACAAGTATTTAATTATTAGATGAACCATCTTCGACACAAGAAAGTATGTTTATTGCAATACAACCATTCTCTTTTATTCTTTTCCCTCCTCTTGCTAGCTTGAAGAAGATTGGAAACTAAGCAACTGGAACAGGAGAGCTCAGTTTACCAATGATATAAGGGTCCAACTACTTGAAGAACTCCATTACCCAGAGGTCATAAACAAAACATTCGTATCTGATGCCCCTGAATCCAGCATTAGTTGCCAAGGCTTCGAATTCTAGTTTGTTTCGTTCCTTCCCTCTTGGAAGATGAGTCATCATAATGATATCCGTCTGCGAAGTGCTTCTCCCAAAAGCATTAGTCTCGGGCAAAATTGGGAGGACAGTATCAACCACTATAACTTTTCCATCATCTGGGATGGCATTGTAACAATTCTTCAACAGCTTCAAACATTGTTCATCGCTCCAATTATGAAGTACCGACTACAAAAATTTTGACAAGTCAATTATGTCATAAATTTGTTATCTAGTGTTTAAGCTCGTACTATTTGAAACTTTTGATGAAGCAAATAGCAAAAATTGAACAACCAATGCAATAACTAAAAAGTGAAAATGGACTAATAATTGATGATTTCTTGTGAGAGATGATTGAATCCATAACTCACAGTTGCATATCAGGGGAAAAGATTGTCTACAAATGATATCTTACCTTCATGAAAATGGCATCGCCTTTAGGAATACTTTCAAACATATCTCCCCCTACATGCTCAACGCCTGTAAAATTTGTTGATATCCTGTTAGCGTACGAAGTATACCGAAGAAACTAGACAAAACATGCCATTTGGCATCAATTTCGAATGTGTTTATGGAATTAAACGAAATTCCACAATGTAAAAACCGAATTTAATCTATAAAGTGATTTTTGAAAACCTTTTCTATTTCTCTATTTTTTTTGCAAAATGAGATTTTATTGGCCACACTACCGATATGTCATTGCTAGTCTCAAGCTGAAGCTGCCAGAGAATCCCATTGGCATGAAAACCGGCTTGACAAAGAGAAACTGTACATAAAAAAGAAGGGGACAACTGCTTGCATAAATTGGCAGTAGTCCCTCAACACTCCGAGCCTACCTAAAGGCAAATTCCTGCTTGCACACAAAAATAGCAGCAGGAAGCAAGAAAGCAATAAAAAACAAGCTAACCTCCTAAAGAGATCGAGATCAAAATACCAAAAACAGAGACCAAAAGCTTAAATCCGGAAAGCAATTAAAATAGAAAATCTTGTCTATTTCAAATGATTCAGTTATACTTTCTTTTAAACACAAAATCACAAGATTAGCAGCCCTTTTATGTTATGGCGTCATATTTGCAAAGCACAGGACTAATGCAGCTACATTAAGTTGGCCAAACGGGGAAGGGAATGCAACAGATGCAATTAGCTCAGCATTTTACTTCCACATACAATATTCTGGATTGAGGTAATGATTTGAAAAAAGAAAGGGCTATATATGACTTTGGAATATTATTCAGAATACATAGAATAATGCATTAGCCAAGTTGTTACCAGGACAGGTCGGGGCATGTTGTATAACATGAGGCAAGTCAAAATTAATTCCCTTAATGTAGGGGCACTTGGAAGTGATGAGGCTGAGAGTGACTCCTAGACCACCGGCAACATCAACCACTCGGTTGAGCTGCTTAAAACCCTTGTAGGTCTCCAGGATCTTCTTCACGATTATCGTCGCGTGATTGATCATTGCAGTATTAAAAACTTGATTGAGCCTAGGGTCCTTGCCAAAGTATTCAAATGCGTGTGTTCCATGGACCCTGTCAAATGGAACTCCTCCTTCAAGAACTGCATCCTTCAGGTGCGACCTAACAGTACATTAATAAGCAGGAATTTGTTAATTATAGCAGCCAAAAAGCTAAACAAAGTCAATAGTCAGGCGAATTGGGAACTTCTTTTTGAGTTGAAATTGAGCAACCAAGCCTTTAGAAGTTACAACTAATTCAATTAATGTACCAAACAAAAGGGAAGTGTCGAATATTGATACTGGGAAGGAGTCTATCTAGTAATCATGGTCGGGTCAAATATATAAACAATCTTTTGGTCATGCCATAATCAAGTACCTTTATCCCCGTTTGTAATGTTACCATCTAAGGATTAAAAATCATTATATTTACAAATTAGAATCAACAATGCATTGAATTATAAAATATTTTTGAAGTAATATCTTACATATACGCTCCACCCCATTGGCTAGAAGTTTTAATGCTCCGTTTGAGGATCAAGGTACATGAAAATATGCACATATTAGCTAATGAAAAATCAGAACATTAAAAATTTATCTGCCTATAATTGAACCAATATTTCGAATCTCAACTGACCACCAACAATAAAGTTCCAACTACACATCAACAATAACTCCATCTAGTCAAGAAAAGAGAGAGGTAGAGAGAGATGCATGAAACACACCAACTATCAAGGGAGACCTTGTCCTGAATCAAGGCCATCAAGGGGCCAAATGAAACACCATCTTCATTTCGAACAAAGAATTTGGACACAGGCGTCAAACTATAGAGCCTTTGGGGATTGTTACCCTCTTCATCTACCACAGAGCAACCAACAATACCATGGCTGGCTAAAACTCTAAGTATGCGGTCCAGCATCGACGGCGCCTCTGGATTCTTGCAAGGTAATTGGGCTGCTATCTCTTTTGGGGAGAACTTGGCATTTGGACCAGCTTTGGCTATGATGTCAAAGAGTTCCAGTTGAATTGCTGCATGCATAGACATGGGTAGCACAGAAGAGCTGACAATCTGCATGGCATATGAGAAGCTTTCTTGGTCTTGCTCTGCATTATTGTTGCCATGAAACTGGTTTTCAACAGAAGATGCCATTGAACAACAAAGCCTTTTTTTCTCTCAATGAAATTAACTTGTATGTGTGGAATTAAAAAGGTTGACACGTAAAAATGAAAGGCAACTCTCACTCAGGCTTGTTAGAATAAAAAATGATCAAGAGGGGAAGGGAGCCATGAAAATACTATGAAAGCGATTTTGGTTGCCTCCAAAAGTCAACGATGACACTACGGGCAACAACAATACATTGGGTGTGTACACACAAATTTCTACTGTAAATTTGGAAATAAATACCCAATTTAATAATTAGAGCCTAAACCCAATCACACACCTACAAATTTCATGTTGAAAATTAGATTGTAAATTTGAAAACAAATATCAAATTTAATAATCAAATTCTAAGCCTTAAGCCCTAGACCCTAAATCCTAAATCCAATTATAAACCTACAAATTTCCTTTCAAGTTTCATGTTGAAAATTAGACTGTAAATTTGCAAACAAATATCAAATTTAATAATCAAACATGGAATTCCAATCTCTGAAAATTCTTTAAAATAAAAAATAATCCTCTAATTAATTTCTTTTAATTGATTTCTTTAATGGCTGAGTCTTGACAATTTGATCTTGAATGCACAAAGTATAAAAGTTTCCCTATTTGAACTCAAGACAATAAGGAAGCTTGAAAAGTTGAGTTGTGAAACAAAGCATAAGCTAAATGAAAAATAACATAGAAAGTAAAGAGTACTCA
The DNA here is from genome assembly GCF_000208745.1 of Theobroma cacao. NCBI lineage: Eukaryota > Viridiplantae > Streptophyta > Magnoliopsida > Malvales > Malvaceae > Theobroma > Theobroma cacao. Next base: position 16,380,130 of record NC_030853.1, on the reverse strand, counting down.
GCCAAGTTTTTATTAAGGTTAGGCCCTTCAATGCCCATGTCCTCTTCATTGATAGTACAAGGAGTTCGAATCCACTATAAACTGTCTTTCAAGGATCAAGTATAACCTACATAAAAGTATTGCCTTTTCATGATCAAGTACAACTTTTACAAGCCACTACCTTTTAAGAATAAGCACAACTTATACAAGCCACTGTCTTTCAAGGATTAAGCACAATTTTTACAAGCCATTGCCTTTCAAGAACCAAGCACAACTTCTCTACCTTTTGCTTGAAAGTATAACTAATACTACCTTTACTAGAGGAGTTATGCCTTTACATTACTTTTTACGTGGAGGTATAACCAACAATAATGGATTTTCAAAGGAATATGAGCTTAAAACCTCTATGAAGGTTGATGACCTATTTAGGCACAAAAAGATTAGAGCTTTTCCAAGGATGATGAATGATGAAAGAATATTCAAGCTCAAAAAGTTTCAAATGAGAGATAAAAATGTGATCTTGATTTTCTTTTCTGTTCAAATGAAGGATTTTTCTGCTTTTGGATCTCTGCTTGTTTTTCCTCTTCTTTTTAAGCTCTCAATTTCATACCTTTGGCATCCTTAGAGTAGACATTTACAGGCCCTGTGATTTCTTACCCGTCAGAGTAAAATTTGAAATGAATTTTCATACGTTCTTGCCAGCTTGATCAAGTTTGTCATTCTTGGAAAATCGATTCTTTGTTCTTGAGTTATCGGTTCTTCATAAAGTCTAGAACTTTCTGTTTCTAAAGAGTCGATTCTTTCTTCTTAAGATGTCAATTCTTTCTTAATTTGGCTCAAAGGTGGCACCTTTGCAATTTTTCAAGAATCGATTTTTCTTTCTCAAGGTGTTGGTTCTTCATTGTGGTTTGACGTTAAAATTTAATTTTGAATTTCATATTTGACAATTCAATCTTATCCATTTGTCCCATTTCTTCCTTACTTTCCAAGTTTCTGATTTTAGTCATTGATGCTTCAAGAACCGATATCTTCTTTCTTAAGAATCGATTCTTTGTGTTCAGACTTGTGCTTGGATTCTTTCTATTTTCTTGGAATCGATTCTTTCTCTCTAAGTTGTCGATTCTTTCTTATCCCAATAGCTTTTGTCTTTCAAGAATTGATATCTCCTTTTCATAAACTCGATTCTTCTTATAAAGAAGTAAAGAATTTTGCTTCTTGTGTAATGAGAATCGATTCTTCATTTACTAAACGTCGATTTTTTAGGTTGATATTTTGAATTTGAATTTGTTCAAAAGCATTTTTCTTTGCAACATCAACTTCAAAACTCTTGAGGATTTTCTTTAAGTTTAAAAACATTTTCTAAGCATTTCCAAAGCATATTTAGATCAATCAATTTTATCATTTCAAAACCAAGGTATAGCTAACAATCTTCTTCTTTTTGACATGACAAAATTAATAGCTAAATTTGCTCATTGAAGAACTCCCCTTGAACTTGTGCTTAACATTCGAAAGATTTTAGAACTAGGGTAAAGCTATAAAAAGGATTTGAAAGCATTTGTCTTGAGCTGAACTCCCTCTAGATCTGTGCTCATTCAAAAAGATTGCATGATATTTAGAAAGCAATTTTGAAATCATTTTTCAAGAAAATGCAGCCATAAACACAAGTAAAGCTTTGGCAAATTTATGTCTAATATTCTCCCCATTTTTGTTATATCAAAAAAGAATAGAAAACAGAGTATAAGGAATATAAAACTCTCAAATAGGCAAACAGAAAACAGAGCATTGTAGCATAAGTATAAATGTCTCACGTAAACATGGCACATAAACATTCATGATCAGAAATTTCAATCAATCAAGATTAGTGAATATCAACCTATTTTCATTGATTAGTAATACGCATGGTTATAGATACTAACACAAAGAATGTAAATTTTAATCTAAGCAAGCCATGTAGAGATATCTAATCACATAAACATACAGTAACCAACATATGGCTATATTAACAAGTGAAAAAATTTAAACTACATCAAACAATTTCATTAGCCAAGGCTTTATTCAATTATATTAAGCAATTTAATACTCTTATGCATCATAAATATTCAAAATAATTAAGCCTTTAAAATCAAAACATTATTCAAAACAAGCTATGATGAATGTATGCAAGCGAGATTAGAAGTCATCCAATAAAAATATATATCCAAGTGTTTTAAAGACAACACAGGAATGTGTCCCAACTACACAAAATTGGGATGAAGGATCAAGGTTAAGGTCTGTTTTCATAAGATTGGTTGAGGGATCAGCTAGTAAAGTCAATGGTCTTCTGAAGTCATGTCTTACTTAAACTGATTCATTTTTTTCTTGCAATTTTCTAGTCCATTAAGCAACTTACTGATGCCACTTTCAAAGTAAGTATTCATGTCTGTAATTAATGAGTTCATAGTGGTTGAAGATGAAAAGGCCTAAATATCATCATGCTTTATGCTATTGGCTATTGCTATCTCTTTTTTTCCTAAACCTATGCAAGCATCACATTTTTTAGGTGCCATTTCCCATCAACCATTTGATACTGAAATTCTTCAATCACATCTTCAATAGTCTTCTAAGTCTTGTATCTGATCAATGGATCAATTCTACTATCAGCTCTATATGCATCAATCAGTTGACTTATCACCATCCCATGAACTAGTACTTTGCTCTTCCCAACAATCGTTTCCATCATATCTTGAAAAATAAAGTGAGCCAAGTTGATATGTGTATTGTGTTTGATGTGATGCATGAAAAATAGGTCTTCGCCCTTCACATATGAATAGATTCTCCCATTTGGCCTCCAACACCAACATAAGATTAAATGCAGAATTCTATCATGAAAACTTAGATGATTTACATTAAACTATTCTAATTCATTGGTTGGAGGAAAGATGAAGAACTCAGTCTATAAATCATGCTCAATAAGTCCACTTCATAGATTTTTCAGGTTTCTTCCAACATTAGGAATTCTTAGGACATGACTAATTAGTGGTGGACAGATACACATTTCATTTCCCATGACTAATGTAATGAACATATTCTCAAATATGAATGAATTTCCTTAATCGTTCTAGAATGTTGTGGTGGAATTAGAGTAGAAAACCTTGACTAAGTTCTCATGAAAAGGTCTATCCATTTCTATGAGGGTCATCCAACCTTATTGACTAAGATTTTCTATATATTGAAACTCTAGTACTCTAAGGTGATAAAAATCAATGGACTTGCCAAGAGACACTTGAAGGAAAGAGAACAAGTACAAGTACCTTTGTTTTTGTTCATGACTATTGAAATTCTCTTTAAAACAGTAAGTGGGTTCTAATGAAGATTCACTTATTTGGCATTTGATGGGACTTTTATGCCTTTTTGTCATGTGTGGTAGGCTTTTTGATAAACAGATTTGAAAGGAGTGAAATGAAGGAGTTTTACAGTGAACTTGGGAAGAAATAATAAAAGATAAACAAGGCAAGAATATTTTTAAGCATACTAAAATGGTGATTGATCTTTTGTCTTCAAAAAAAATTCTGACATTTTTAATTAAGGTGTTCTATTTCATTTGATTACTGTGTTTTCAGTCTCGATGCACTTAATTACATTATCAAGACTATTATAGGTATCAGGATGTTAAATTCAGGTCTCAATATTTTACCTTTGCATTTAAAAAAATTGTTGTGCGACTTCTTATAATGAATGCATGTGTTTCATGTCATGATGCACTTAAATGATAACAAGCACATATATTTTCATGATAAATCATTCAAGATAGACTTCAGGTGTAATATTATTCATAACCCAACATTGTTCTCACTTACCTTTGTTTCTCATACATGTTTCATGCCTTGTAAGAAGTCTTGGAGTATTTTGAAAAGCACTCTATGTCGAAAGAATCGATTCTTATAGATGCAATGTCGATTCTTGAGTTTTAAGATAGGCAAAAATATGTTTTATGTAGTACAAGAATTGATTTTACAAAATAGAGATATCGATTGTTGCACTTGACATTTTGATTTCATTGTATGCTTAATCTCTATAATTTTTCTCCTCTTTGTCTTGATTTGCCTACAAAACAAATTCTCACTTGATTTTTGGTATTCAAATGCCTTTGGATCCTTTTGTTAGTCACAACAATCAAAAAGAAAATTTTCTTTGAAGCTCACACTTATTTATCTCTATTAAGTAAACAATTAAGAAAAAGTAATCTTAGAATAAAAATTTATTTGCTTCACTCTTGAAATCTATTATTTAATTTCTACATCCCTTTGTTTTTTAATAAATGACCTCAAGCGTATGTCTTCAACCAAAGAAAATTCAAGTTTTTGATTTGGTACCCAAGCTTTCTTGGGTCCATGCGTGTTAGTTCATCCCATTTTGGTTCTACTTGGAACCTCAAAGATCTTAACAACTTTACCTAGGTAGGTTTAGTTTTTTTTGGAACCCATACCTTTTTGCCAATCTTTTCTTTAGGAGATATCTTTCTAAGATGATAAATATATATAGAGTGACCAATCTTATGACTGTAAATGCATAAATGTGATGCACTATGTTTTTCATTTTCCTTTTCAAAAAAGGTTTTTATTTTTGTCTCTTTTAGTGTTCTATGATATCATATACCTTCCTTATCAAAAAAAGTCTTTTCAGTTTCAAACATCTTATTGAGCTTCTATGAACTCATGTTCCGTTAAGAGAATGATTCATTTAAATGCTCATTTTTCTTTTTCAAATTACTTACTTCATCCTCAAAGCATTTGACTTTAACTTCTAGCTCACTCTTGACTTTATTTAGATAATCATTTTCAACCTTGAATTTAGAAATAATCTTTTTATATTTCAAGGTCATATGCTCAAATTCAAATGCTAAATCATCATATGCATCTTGAAGTTCATCAAATGTGTATGAATCATCAAGATAATTACTTAATAAATTAATTATATGGTTATTTTAAATGATATCCTCACGTCCATATGACAGTACATGATTTATCTTTGAAAATTTTTTTCAATTTATTAATTTTAGACGTGTGCATCTTGTAATTAGATAAAAAATTTCTCTATGGTGGCTAATTTTTTTTTTTTAAAGTTGGGATTTCATGGCATAAAGGAGAGCAAGCTCTGTCCATGTACAAAAGGAGCTCAAATTTTTGGTTGCTATATCCCCACAAGTTGGGTATATCAGCCAAAACCTGCATAATTTCTCTATATAACAATAACAAAATAAACAGGGTATTTCATAAGATACATATACATCAAAACCCATCATCAACCATAAATAAACATGAAACTAAGCTAAGGAATACTCCAACATATGCTTGTAACAAAAATAACCAATCAACAACTAGAAGGTTGCACAGAATCAGGGTTAGTCAACATATAATATAAAGGTAACCCCACTTTTCGCCATATCATTGGCTTCCTCGTTGGCAGAACGAGGGATATGTCTGATTTTCAAATGTTGAATTGAATGGAGCAAGTTGAAGATCTGAATCATCACTTTTCTCATCCTCCATGGTACCTCATGAGGACTTTGCACCCATTTAACTACATTTATGGATTCAGATTACATTTTTTACTTGTAGTCACTCTAATTTGATGCCATAAAAATGATAATAGCTTCCCTTACCGCTAAAAGCTTAGCCATGTTAGAATCACTAAACCCCACCAATTTAGAGAAAAGAGCAAGCATCGTTCCTCTGCTATCTTTTAGGATTCCATCAATGTCAACTTCTCCCAAATTGCCTCTCAATGTTAAACTTAATCCACCCTACTTTTGGCCTGGACCAAGCCACTACTTTTCTAACTATGACAATGGCACAGAAGTTCCTCCCTTGATTCAAAAATCTCAAAAGGTCCCCAACTGAGATGTTTAAGCTAGGCATTTAGCCTTAGTCCACCAAGCCATTCGAGCTTTGACCAACTCAAAGATCATATCAACATCCCATTCTTTTCCTTTAAACACTAATTAATTTATAGCAATCCAAATTCCCTAGTTAATAGCATAAAATGCCATTTTTCATATCATTCCATTCCTAATCGAAGAGTCAAAGCCAAGCCAGGACAAAAAGCAAATAATTGGGTTTTGGTGCACCACCCACTGAAGGTTCCATAAGCCACACCACAATTTCCATAGATACCAAGAATAAACACAAACAAAAATATGACTCATTATTTCTTTTTCCTTTTTGCAAATCACGCACAAGGAGGCAACTTCATTAATGATACCGAAAGAGGCCAACGTGTTTTTCACTAGAAGTTTACCATATACCAATTGCCATACAAACACTTTAACATTGCGAGGAGCAATATCGGCCCACAGATGCTTTCATATACTTGACTACACATTATTAGATGCAAGAACTGTCTTGTGGAAGCTTTTAGTAAAATAGCAACCATTGTATTCACCTTTCCACATGAGTTTGTCATTAAACTCTTTCCCTAAGACTTGGTCATCAATGACCGCACCAAACTGTCCCCATTGCTCCATCCCCCAACCAAAAATCTTATGTCCTAGCTCAACATTCCATTTCCATTTGTCTCCATTCCACGTCCCAAACTCATTACTAAGTGATATACCAAGATCAGCAAGCATAAAATTTCCATATTGATAATCACTCGAGAGAGGTTTGATTATATTCCTCTATTGGCACGAAGCTTACTTACCTCTCCCTACTTTCGACACAAAAGATTTGTTGTCTAGCTACAACTTTTCAATAATAATTTTCTACCATAACCCTTTCCCTCATTATTGAAACTCCATAGCCAATTGTTCAAGAGGGCTCTATTTTAAGACCTAGCTTAAACATTCTCAAACCTCTCGTATCCTTGTATGTACAAACCACCTCTCACCACACATGGTGTAACTTGTGGACTAGATAAGGGCCTCCCCACAAAGACCTCTGCTGGATCTTTTCAATAGTTTGACGGACCTTAACAAGCATTGGAAAAAGGGACATTAAAAATTGGGTAAGCTCTTTATGACAAATTTTAACAATATAACTCGAGCCACCATCAACAAGAACCTTGCCTTCCACATAGACAGTTTATTCTCCAATCATTTGATAACAAGCTGCCATACACTAACAGATGCAACATTAACCTAAAAAGGCATACCCAAATACACAGTAAGCCACGTACCCACATTACAGTTAATGCAACTAGTCCAATCAACAACGAGGTTCTGATCAATGTTAAACACCATAGATACTAGTTATAGCAAATCCTTATATTATTTTATAGTCATTTGTTAAATTTGTTGTCACTTGACTTGTGACACTGACTCCATTAACAAAATTACCTAAAAATAAATAAAATTACAATTAAAAATATAAAATAATATATACAACGCAGTCAAAGGTATTAAGCTTTAAAAGTTTTATACAACCGATCATCAAAAAGAGATAAAAGAGGATGGGTTGTGGACTAGGTTTTGTTTTTAAGCAATAATGGATATTGTCTAGTATGGGTACTAATTATGTGGACTAGGATTGTTTTGCTTTCTACTAACCCTTATGATGTTTTGTTTGTTTAGTGTATATATTTTGACAAGGAAGCTGTAGGTTTTAAAAGCAAGAGAGAAGTCTAGAAATGTATGTATTTATTTACTTAGTCTCATGAAAAGAAAAAGAAGAAAAAGGAAAAAAAAAAGGGAATTAGAAAAAAGGAAATGAAAAAATGAAGGAAAATAAAAGAAAAAAAACGTAAAAAAGAAAAAAAGGAAAAAATGATAAAGATAAAGGGAGAAAGATGATTATGACAGTTACACGAATTTAAGGAGCGGGGAGTGTTTGTTGGTCATTTTATTTGAGGTAAAAACTAACATACCAAGTGTAAGCCTTTTCAATGAGGGACTCGGAGTAATGATACTTGATAATGTGCTACGTATACTTTTAAAAAAGAAGAAAATGGTAAAGCACATGTACTTCAAGGAAAGGTTAAGAGAAGTTCTTTTAACTACCTTCATATCTGAGCCATCAAACTAAACTCTCTAGAACATCCTGTAGACACCTAAAACAAAAAATTTAAATTATAAAATAAATAAAGAAAAAAAAATATATATATATATATATAAAAAGAGGGATGCGCCCAGCCATCCCGTCCCCCACCCACTACGCGTGATGGGGTTCTGGCCACTAACTCCCTGGTGCCAGAACCCCCTTTGCCTGGTTGTCCAAATTTTTGGATAACCCGGCTCTTTAAGGGAGCACCTGCAAAAAAGCCAAAAAAAAAACGGAAACAAAAAAAACCCAAAAACGACCGCAAAAAAAAAAAAGAGGCAAAAGAAAAAAAAGAAAAAGAAGAGGGAGAGAGGTGAGAGGTCGGCAAAGGAGAAAGAAAGAAAGAAGAAGCCAACGGGGAGAAGAAGGAGAAGGAGAAGGAAAGGAAGAAAGAAGAAAAAG
>NC_030853.1:16361889-16365346 GCF_000208745.1 Theobroma cacao | reverse complement strand
CTCATACAGAAAGGATCATACTGTTAATCTCAAAAAACTGTTCGAGAGATTGCAGAAGTTCCAGCTCAAGTTGAATCCTGCAAAATGCACTTTCGGTGTAACTTCTGAGAAATTGTTGGGGTTTATAGTAAGTGAAAAAGGAATTGAAGTGGACCCGGATAAAATACAAGTTATTCAAGAGCTACCACCTCCCAAAACGCAAAAAGAAGTGAGAGGATTTTTAGGGAGGTTGAATTACATTGCTCGATTTATATCCCAGCTCACCTGCAAATGCGATTCAATCTTCAAGCTGCTTCGAAAACGAGACCCAAGAGAGTGGAATGAAGAATGTCAAATAGCCTTTGATAAAATCAAAGAATATCTCACAAATCCACCGGTACTGGTGCCACCGACAGTCGGAAGATCTCTTATTTTGTATTTGACTGTGAACAAGAATTCAATGGGATGTGTACTGGGGCAACATGACGAAACTGGGAAGAAAGAACAGGCCATATATTACTTGAGCAAGAAATTCATGGAGTATGAGTCCAAATATTCTGCGCTCGAAAAGATGTGTTATGCGTTAGCATGGACCGCCCAAAGACTCCGACAGTATATGTTGTATCACACAACATGGTTGGTGGCAAAATTAGATCTCATCAAGTATATTTTTGAAAAATTCTGCCTGTCAGGAAGAATAGCTCGATGGCAAGTGCTATTGTCTGAGTATGACATTGTGTATGTGTCCCAAAAATCAATCAAATGGAGCGCTATCGCCGATTTCCTTGCAGATCGAGCTAATGAAGATTATGAATCTGTAAGTTTCGATTTTCCAGATGAAGATTTGATGGCCGTTTTGCATGTAGAAGAGGTTGGTCCCAATGAACTTAACCCATGGAAGGTGTATTTTGATGGAGCATCCAATGCTTTGGGGCACGAAATTGGGGCAGTATTGATTTCTCCGAATGGAAAGTACTATCCAGCCACGGCGAGATTGAATTTCAATTGTACTAACAATATGGCGGAGTATGAGGCGTTGGTAATGGGATTACAAGCAGCAATTGAGATGAAGGCTGACGCGATAGATGTTTACGGAGATTCGGCTTTAGTGATATGTCAAATGAAAGGTGAATGGAAAACTAGAGATCCTAAACTAGTTCCATATAAAAAGCTGGTTACAGAATTAAGCAAACAATTCAAAGAAATCAGCTTCAACCATTTGCCTCAAGAAAAAAATCAGATTGCTGATGCTTTGGTCACCCTCGCAGCGATGTTCAAAATAAAAGAGGCGGCTGATGTACGCCCTTTTGATTTAGAAGTCCGTGAAGTCTCCGCTCACTGCTTGAATGTTGAAGAAGAGGTTGATAGTAAGCTGTGGTATCATGATATCATGCAATACATCAAGCACCAGGCATATCTTGAGAATGTCACGGATAATGACAAGCGAACTCTTCGAAGATTAGCAATGGGTTTCTTCCTTAGCGGAGAAGTGCTCTACAAAAGGAGTCGAGATCAAGTACTCTTGAGATGTGTGGATGTTGCAGAAGCCAACAAAATAATGAAAGAAGTCCACGAAGGAACTTGTGGAGCTCATGCTAACGGACATATGTTGGCTAGATAAATTATGAGAGCTGGTTATTATTGGTTGACATTGGAATCAGACTGCATAAACTTTGCTCGAAAATGCCACAAGTGTCAAGTATACGCTGATAGAATCCATGCTCCACCAGCCCCATTGCATGTTTTCACAACACCTTGGCCATTTTCAATGTGGGGAATGGATGTGATTGGACTTATTATGCCAAAAGCCTCTAATGGACATCGATTCATATTGGTGGCCATTGATTATTTCACGAAATGGGTAGAAGCAGCTTCCTATGCCAATGTGACACAAAAGGTGGTGTGCAGGTTCATCCAAAAGGAGATCATATGTCTGTATGGGCTTTCAGAAAGGATCATTACGGATAACGCAAGCAATTTGAATGGTGCGATGGTGAAGGATGTTTGCGTTAAATTCAAGATCAAGCATCATAACTCGAAAACTTACCGTCCGAAGATGAACGGAGCGGTAGAGGCAGCCAACAAAAACATCAAAAAGATTGTCGAAAAGATGACTGAAGTTTATAAAGACTGGCATGAGAAACTTCCTTTTGCCTTACATGCATATCGAACTTCTGTGCGTACCTCCACCGGGGCAACTCCGTACTCATTAGTATACAGTGCAGAAGCAGTTCTAACTGTTGAAGTAGAAATCCCATCATTGAGGGTGTTGATGGAGATAGAATTGGAAGATGCCGAGTGGGTTCGCTCCCGCTACGAACAGTTGAATCTGATTGAGGAGAAAAGGCTGGCGGCTCTTTGTCATGGTCAGATGTACCAACGAAGGATGATGCAAGCATACGAGAAAAAAGTTCATCCCAGGCAGTTCCGAGAAGGAGAGTTGGTTCTCAAGAGAATACTTCCTAATCAAACTGATATTTGGGGAAAATGGATGCCGAATTGGGAAGGGCCATACGTGGTAAAGAAGGCTTTTTCAGGAGGAGCTTTGATTTTGGCTGACATGGATGGGGGAGATCTGCCTAATCCAATAAATGCGGATGCGGTGAAGAAGTACTATGCTTAAAAAAAAAAAGAAAAAAAAACGGAAGGGGTTCATGCTGAAAACCCGAAAAGGGCAGCTCGTACCTAAAGGGGGGGTTCGTGCTGAAAACCCGAAAAGGGCAGCTCGTACCTAAGGGAGGAGGCTCATGCCGAAAACCCGAAAAAGGGCGGCTTGAGGTCGAAAAATAGGAAGATAGAATGGAATTTGGGGATGTCAGCCTAAAGATTGAGGTAGAAATACACCATGATTGGAGCTCCACAATTTCACAAAGTATGGGAAGTTAAGGAATCTGCAACCTACAGATTTGCTCAAAGCATCAATCAAGGACAATTCTTGAAGTCGAATATCAAATTGTTTTCTTTTAGTGGTCTGAGTGTTCATTATTTAAAGATCTAATGTTTACCCTGTAAATTCTGTTTGCCTTGAACCATTTGATTTCTCATATATGAAGTTCTTTTTCGCCTCTTTATTTTAACTCTTTCGTTATTTACCATCCCATGATTCACATAGTGATTGTCATATAAATGAATGATAATTGGTAAAAGGAATAAACTAATTAAGCAAGAAATTACACTCATTGTTCAGCAAAAGACTTAAGGATGAAAAAAGGAATGGCAGAGCCCTGAACCAAAGACAAAGTCAGATGTCAAAAGAGAGGGTACTTAAGGGAAAATTTGGAGTTACCTGAATTCTACAGGAGGAAAGAAAACAGGCAAAGAAGATCGAAAGTTGCAGTGAAAAATCGGATGAAGCAAGAGGAAGGTCTTGGAACCTTAATGAATCGTAAACATGAAAAGCATTCAATCATGTCAATCATGCATACATGCTTAGCCACGCACTCGACAAGAATCAAAATTAATTCATGTCCCAAGCGTC
>NC_030853.1:16239281-16360192 GCF_000208745.1 Theobroma cacao | reverse complement strand
ATTTTCACCGAAGCGTCGGGATAAATCCGAATTCTAAACTCCAATACCCGTTAAGCCAAATAGTTATTGTTAAAAAAATAATATATATATAAAAAATTTATATAATGTTGCATCGGAATTTAAATTAATAATATTAGTTAATTAGCTTAAATAAATATTACTGAATAAAGTTAATTTAATCGTTTTAAAAAAAATTAATTAATTGTTTATTCGACAAGTTATATAATCAAGTTAAATGTTAATCAACAATGTTAGTTAAAAGATACGGATCTAAATAAAAAATAGAAAAAAACAAAAAAAATAAAAAAAATAAATAATAAATAATCAAAAAAATTTTTAAACAATCAATAAACGCGTGCATGTAGATATCATCATTTTATACTGTCATTGCATGCCACTCTTATTTTGCAAATGGTGTGGGAATCCCGATGACGGCATTTCCCCGAGGAGCTTGTAGAGATGAGTTCTTCCGGGGATATCTCTAGGTGAGGAGAATTTCGAGACTTCACCAAAGCGTTGGGATGGTCTTCGAATAATTTTTCAATAAAAGATTACCGACTCCATCATTTAAAATAAATAAGTCATGACATCATTTTACGCTCGCATCATGTGCATACGTAAAACCAAATAAAAAACTCAGTCTGTCAATTTAACAAAAATTTAATTAATAAAGTAGGGATTAAATTAAGAAAATGCTATATTAAGATAACTTAAGATTAAATGGTACCGTTCGTGGAACGGGCGCCACGGAGGTGCTAACCCTTCTCCGTGCGTAACCGCACTCCCGAACCCATCTCTGAAAACATGGACCAGTTCTCGTTCTGTCGACGAATCTAAAATCAATTTAGAACTTCGTCGATAGAATCGGATTAATAGGTGACCAATCACACCTTAGATAAAAAAGATTGGTGGCGACTCCCACACGGATTTTAATTTTCGCCCGCGTCTGGCGGACGGGTTCTCGGACCAGCACGTCACGACACATCCAAAAAGTGAAGATAATTCAGTGAATCTTGCCACTCATTTTAAGTTACTTTCACTTTCCCATGTGACATGGTTATTTCATGATGTTCTCATACCGTAAGACAATACTTAAAAGAAATAATAATTAACTAAAATTGGGTATCTATGGAGACTTTAAAGATGAGGGCTTTTAATGCATTAAGATTATAGACCTTAGACAGGAAGAGAGATATTTTTATATAAAGTTGTTTTTTAATGACCCTTTTGTAGAATCTTGATGTGTAAAATACAAATAAAAAAAGAAAGATAGAAAGAAAGAAAGAAAAGAAAGCTTTGTGAGTGCACCTTGATGTATTTGTGTGATCTAGAGAATAGGTTGAAGTAAGTTAATAAAGTTGTGTGGGGGATGGAAGTAGGGGGAGGGAGGGTGAAGGAGAAAAAGGTTGAAGGAGAAAAAGGTTAGTTGAGGAGTAGGCATTTATGGGGAGTAGGGGGAGGGAGGGCCAAGGAGAAAACGGTTAGATGAGGAGTTGGTATTTATGGGGAGGTGCGACGGTGTTGATCATGTTTTTTATTTTATTTTATTTTTGAGTAAGTAAGATAGGGAGGATGAAGGAGTTGAAGGTGAAACCAGGGGGGAAGAAGAGTCTAGCTCAAGGTAGAGGGTGAGGAAGTTCTTAACGGAGGGAGTGGTGGGGGTTGCTCATGTCTTTGAAGTGATGGTAGGAGAAAGTGGGGAATTACCATGGCTTGGCTTGAGTTGTAGAGAGAGATTGTAGGAATAGAGGTCATCTATTGGGGTTTAAATGAGTGGTGGGTGGGGGGAGTTTATATAGGGGTAGGGGGAGGGTGGTTTTCGGAAAGAATGTTAAGATGATGGCTGGTGATTTGATGAGGCGGAATGTTGGGTAGGTAATGATGGGGTGGTACAGATTCAGGTCATGTGCACACAAATTTCGTGTTAAAAATTAGATTGTAAATTTGTCTTGGCTGGATTTCTTGTTGACTATGATTGATTGGAGTTGGCGCAAATTTGCTGGCTATGCGCTTGGAGTTATTGTTGAGGCTATGTGCTGCATTTGGTTTAGGAGCCACCACACTTTTGGTTTACGAAACAAATTTAAGTTTAAGAGTACAGTTGCGTATAAGGAAGGTATTATCACTCTCACAACACCCATTTAAATTGTGTGTCAGAAATTCACTTGATGAGCTTACGAAAAACTCTTACCAACCCAAATATTCTTAGAATTTCCCTTAAGCTTACTAACACAAGTGAAAAGAGGCATTCAAAGATTGTTTGCTTAACATGAAAAAAAGCATTACGTGGGTTTCAGATCGTGTCAAGCTTAAAGATCAATTTTCAGAAAAGTGATGTTATAGGGGTACGGATTAATGTGACAGAACTGAATATGTGGGCAGTAAAAATTCAATGTAAAGCAAGTGTCTTACCATCTACTTATTTGCAGTTGCTGTTAAGTGCTAATCAAGCATCACTGAAAATCTGGAAACCAGTGATTGAACGATTTGAGGTGAAGTTGAAAGGGTAGAAGTCCACATTGTTGTCACTAAGAGGTAGAGTCACTTCACTGAAATCAATGTTGAGTGGTCTGCTTATATTCTGTATGTCCTTATTTAAAATGCCTCGAGGCATTCCAAATGAACTGGATAAGATTTAAAGAAGATTTCTCTGAATTGAGAATCGGTTATGTTAGTTGGGACAGCATTTGTACTTATAGAAACAAGGGAGGACTTGGGTTAATTGATCTGGAGATAAAAAATAAGATCTTGCTCACTAAATGGTTGTGGAGGTTTGGGATCGAACAAGACAGTCTATGGAGAGATCGTGATTGTAAAGAACGACTAGGATGATAATATAAAAAATCTTTTTAGTTATTAATGTGGAAAAAAAAAGAAGACAGAACGATGCCCAGCAGCCAAATCCTAAAACAGAACCTTGCACATCTTTGTCTTCTTCCCCTCCTCCATATGTTTTTTGACGCTATGAACATTTGTTTTATATCAATGTCTAGGCTAACATCAAATCCCTAAATCTAAATATTTTCTACAGGAATAAATGGCAACATCAACAACCGGAACTTAGTAAGGTAGGAATCGGCAACACTATCCTGGCTCTACCAAACCAAAAAAAATTTCAAAAATTCCACACTTATTGATCTTAAAAATCTTTATTTATAGCACAAAGATTCTGATAAACCCAAATTTAGGATGGTAATTTTTCTGTACATTTATGATATCATCTGTACACTGAAGATTATTTCTCTGTTCATTTTTCCTTTCTTATTTATTGAACCTGGCAACATTGACTTTCCATCCTCCCCGTATGTCTCACTCATGATGGTACAGGGCTCTCAACCTTTGCTTCATACTGAAGGAAGCATTTCGGAAGGTTATCCAGGGTGGAAAAGCCTTCACCAACCAAAATCTAAGACAAAAACTAGGATTAGCAGAAATACACGAGAGAAAATTCTTGTAGCTTCAACATATCTTTTAAACCATGATATGTTCTAAGAAACAAATTACCAAGGCATGTACTGCTACAAGTAATTTACAGGCCTAAGGATGTAAGTATTTCAAGACAATATGAACATTAGCAGAAATGACACCTCTTTTATGGAAAATAATGATGCCTTTCCTTTAACAGACAAACTATACCTTTACTTGTAATGGACTAAAAAATATGTCTCAAATCAAATTGGGAACTCATCCTGTATGCCTCTAGGCCATGTTAGAAAAGGAAGAAAGGGTTGGGAAAATTCACAATTCTTCTGTGCTAAATTCTAAATAGTTGGTGTATATATATATATATATAGCAAAACTTTAAGCATGTTCAATTCTTTGAATGGGCAACAAAAGGGTTAAGACAAATGCAGCAAAAATGATTTTAAAAGATGCAAATCTGTTATGGATCTCCAATGCTAAGTAACAGAGATATAAAAAGACCTTTGTGCAAAAGAAAATATAACAAGAGTTGAAACCTTTTCACCTGTATTATCTCCTTCAGCGAGCATTTGATAGCCTCCTTTGACTGAAACAAGGCTATTCACGTAAACAAGAGTAGCAAATGACTTTGGAACCCCATAAATTGGAAGATCCTTAACTTCTTGGGTCCTAAGGTTGTAAGACACCACCTGTCCGTTAGTGCCTTCCATTAGAATCTCATCATTTTTCCAAAAAACCAAAGGCTTTTCCACTCTTTTAAGAGGTCCGATTGTCAATACTTTTGTCCAAGATTTCCTCACTCCATATTCCTTCATCACACATATCTCAAATGATTTTTCAATCCCCCTCCCTGGATAGATTATTAGAGAAATGCACCCATTCCAAATCAAAAGACTCCTACACATCGAATAATCATACATGGAGAGAAAACTTGGCATTGGTATTACTTGGAACTCCTCATTTCCCATGTGGAATGAAAGGATGACTTCATTTCTGTTATCATCCATAGCATGCCAGTGAAAGGATCCATTAAAGTATGTTTCGAAACATGGAGAATACCAGACATGGGCAGGGACCTTAACATTGATTTCTTTCCAAGAACCAGTTCCCAAAGAGTAGACTTCAACCCTGGAAAGGTGGGGTAAACCATTCTCATTTATCTCCTCCCAATATGAAACTATCCTAACAACTTTGCAGTGGTGACTTTTTGCATCATAACCAAATCCCAAGGCACTGGTTTGCGGGATCAAATTTGGTATTGATGGAGAACAAGGGAGACAAGACTGGGGGAGGACCATGGACTCCCTAGTTGCAGGGTTACATAGAACTATATCATCCCTGTAATTTGATAGACAGATAACGCCATCACAATGACCTAAAAGTTGCAAACATGGCTCCTTCTTATACAAAGACAAGTCAACATCTAAATTTACAAAAGAAAAACCGTTGCTGCAGACCAAAGACAACATATTTTCTTTCTTCCCTAAGCATGTCAGAAGGCAGCGCTTGAGAAGGACACATACATTGTTGTTGCAGTTGTACTTAAGGTGCAATTCAATGAATTTAGCATTGCGAATGAGAGTGTACCAACATTTGCAAACGCACTTGCATCGCATCAAAGATTCCACTGGCAACCGTAAGAGGATTTCAAGGAACAAGTCTCTTGGCAGATCACCAAAGCCCTCCATTCTAGGTTCTTTTTGCTTTTCTCCTTCCCTATAGTCAATAACTAGAGAAGCCAAAACCCTGCATGTGCACATTATTATCAAAAACTCATGCTTATACTCTTGTCGAAACTCATGGTTTCCCCGAAAAATATACCTGCATCAATAAGCATTTGCCATAGCAAATCTTGGAGAGCTTTAAAAAACAGGTTAAGATAAGAATAGTAATAGTTGTATGGCAGAACTTACCAAATATTATACCTGCTTTCTTTTCCTTTCAGTTATTACCATCAATTTAGCATCAGTTTTTGAAACTGATAATCGTGTTAGAATTGTTTTTCTTTCCTTAGCCCTGCAATCATAGAATTAAAAGTCCTTGAATCTTACACTCCCAAATCATGCAATCCCAATGTGGAAACTGGGACTGGCATGGTGCTGTTTCACTATCTCAAAACTTGATGATTACGAATTCATTAGTATTCCAAACTTGGTGGGTGAGTTTTGTTTCTTACTGCCTTCTCTAAAAGTTGGGGCATATACTTTAAGCACAGATTCCTGGGGAAATCTTGTGTCATCATATTCTTTTCTTTCTTTCAAAAGAATTTTAATGAGCATTTAAAATAATTCAGATGCTTGACTTTTGCTATTGATACAGTTGGTTCAGGAGTTTAATGCATATTTCTGTAAAGAAAATAAACACAGTAACAGAGAGAAGTGCTTTTGAGTACATTTTCTGTCTATCAATCTAAGAGAAGGGCACTTGTCAGGACAGAGAAACATTTGCTTTTCCTTGGCAATGCCTATGAAAGAAAATCTTTTTGCTCTTCCGCCATCTTATGATTGAAATGTTATTGTCACTGCTTATGATTTTCCTCTTTATCTCTTAGAGTTCAACACACAGTTCTAGCAAAATGTGGCCATTATTATTGAAAAAAACACGTCACAAATGTTTCAAGAGGTATGTCACATATTTACATTGCTTCAAAAATTATACTCCTGAGAAAAGTGTGCACAAAATTTGGGTGATTCCTAGAGCTTTTTAACATAGATACTCAGGAATGAGGTTCTTATATAGGTGATCTGAAAATAAATAAACCCGATACTTTTTTTTTTTCTTCACAAAATTGAAAGCTCGATGACATGGTGCCTCAAAAATCTGGTCATAAGAGTGAAAATATCTAGTTTCAATAAAAATCGCGAATTGAGAAAAAAGGTCATGACTAAAAATTTTAAGTCCTGCTATGTATTGAATAAACATTTTGAAGTACTGATATATGTAAAGGAAAGAGCATCAGCAAGCTTTCCCTACCGCAAACAGTGTGATACTCTTTCCACCAAAGTTGGAAGGTCATTTCCTCCTATATTTTCCCGACTGGTCCCAGATAGAAGTAAATATATTTTTCAATGACAAAAAGAACTCAATAAGATTTAGAGTAAAACATCTGATCTAAAAGGGCAATACGATAATGGTCGCTGAAAACTATACTTATCTTTGTTTAATACTCCACTTCATAGACAGTTAAGAATATGCAAAGCGATAGGTTCTATTCAGTCCCTTCAACTAAGCAATGAAATTGATTTCAATCCCAAATCTGTTGAACACACTACCAAGCTAAATAATAGAAAAACCAGAGGCTCTTAAACATATTTACCTGTACTCCATCAAGCATTTGATTCCCTCCTCTGACTGAAACAAGGCTATCCATATAAACAAAAACTGTGAACAATATTCTGAACCCATGAATTGGAAGATTGTTAATTTTTGTTTGCCAAAACTGTTGGACACAACACCTCCACCATTGCCTTCCCCGAGAATCTCATCATTTTTCCAAAATATCAAAGGAATTCAATAACTCCATAAACCTTTAGTCTTCTCATTTTGTTAATTACATATCCAAAAGTATTCTGTCACTCTTGTTGGAAAATGCATGCTAAAAGTGTTCAAATGACCTTCCTCATCTTTCTTGCTAATAATGATTTGGGAAAATCAAATTCATGCAGCCATAAGAGTAATAGATAACTAGAATGGGTAGCCAGGACCTTTTAAGCACAAGGGTTCCCTGCTTTCTTTTTATGGTTTTTTATTCAGATTTCTTTGTAGGCTGTGATTGCTTTGTTAGACATTTTTCTAGCCTTCTTGTCTCTTGGGGCTGGTTTTGTCAATAGGCATAATCAGCCACACTCATGCTTCACTCAAAGCTTTGTCTGCTGGAAATGGTTAAAACATGTTGACTCTGTTGTTTCTAAAGGTAGGGTGGTGCTGTGCTTCACAATTCTGTTAACAAATTTGGGTTCTGAAAAGTGTGACTATAAGTAACCGATTCAAGAAAACTAGGATCTCATCAAATTACAACTTCAAAAAAGCTCTATTATAAAACATTTATAGATATGAAGATGAATGTATTTAAGTGGTTTATCGTGCACTTGACTCGATGACAACTATCATATAAGTTCCATTTGCATCAATATACTAACCCTCCCATACATGAAGTACAGTCGTAATATGTGAATTTTCAACAAAAGGCCCTTCGAAAATACTAAGTGATATAGCATGCATGGTTGAGTAACTAAAGCAAAATTATACATATGTTTGTAAAATAGTGTAGGATAATGAAAAAGTTAAGCAATGTAAAATAACGTTTTTGAAAGATTTATGGCCCCTGCCTTCAAATGCCTCAAATTCAGAATCATATATGATATCCAACCCTCATTCATCATCCTATCTTTTTTTTTTTTTGTTTGCTTTTTTGGCCAAGGTTCATCGTTCTATCTTTCCTCTACATCAATATGTCCAATTCTGATCCAAATTGTCTCCATAAAAATTTGAGTTAAGCCTCCAAATACAGATATTCACCTCACCCTCTCGCCTATGGTCTACTGCTACCCACCACAAATTAACCAATTAACAAAATTTAAAAGCAAACCTTAAAAACTAGAAATCCTAATTTTGCATATGCTTAATTTCTCAATTCCTTAGTAAAGCTAAGACTCCAAGAATTGAACTTAATGAAAGAAAACAAAATTTTGATCGTATCATCAATACAGCAAGGCCCAAAGCAAACAAGCCTAACAAAAAGCACCAATAAAACCAAGCCACCTGAACTAGTCTCCCTCTGCCACTAAATTGTTTGGATATCTTTTGTCCCATTGTTATTGCTCCATAAGTCTCCACATGATGACACGTGCCACTATAACATCAGCATATTTTCCTTGGTACTTTACAACAAAGAATTAGAAATATATATACATATATATATATGTATACATATATCCTACTACTGTCCAAATACAGCTCTATTTACCAAACTGCAATCAATAATAGAAATTCACCAAAACACCCTTGGCAGCATCTCAAATTTTCAAAAACGACCCTTTCTTCCAAATTAAGATGACAGCAAAAATTTTTTAGCATATACCAGAGTCCTTCTTTCCCATAACAGTTTATTTTTGTCTGTTTCCAACAAATACAAACATATAAGGAAACTTTGTGGTTTTGTTCTAACAATTATTCAAACAATACCCTTTCAAGTTTATGAACATTCATGAAGAAAAATTCAATAAACAAACATGTTAAAGGAAATTAAAATCAGTGAAATCAATTATACCTTAATTGGCTCCCATAGCATCAAGGAAAATTGGGTTTCAAGGATTGTGTCTGGTAAAGCTGTAGGCCAAACAAGGAATTGATAGTTTCAAGCTTTTTCTACAAAAGATGGAGAATAAAAAAGTAGAAGGAAAGATAAGGAAATTGTTGTGAAGAAGAAGATGATGACATGAAAAGAAGACGGAAGAAGGAAAATAAAAGGGAATAATGAGAGGTGCGGAGTGAAGGGGTGACGGTTTTCACTCATGGTTTTTGGTTTTGGAGTTGTATTGTTTGTCAGCACATCATTATCCAAATATCCATGGGAAAGGAAAGGAAAACGCTACACGTACTGACACTGTCTTTGAAAAGGAAAGGCTATTCCATGTACTACTAGAGATTCTTCTACTAGATAGATACCCTTTTGAGTTATTATTACTTCCCAACCTGAATAAAAACTGTTCCACTACGTTTGGATGTGCACATAGTGACAGGAAGGAAACAAGGGATTTTGTTCCTGCCAAGACTGGTTAAAAGACAAAAAAATGAAAAGATTATTAAACTGGTTAAAAGACTTTTACACCTAAGGAATGATAGGGTTTTTATGGGTGTGAAAAGTGCAAACTGTTCTAACACAAAATCTGGTGCCAAGTGTTGATCAAAAAGAATTGATAATCATTTAGATTAATGCCTGTTTTGAATACTTCCACTGCTAATAATTGTATTAGGTACTCCTACTATTTAGATGCTTCCATAATTGAGACTTTATTAGATGCTCTCAATAATGAACACTAAATGAAATAACTGTTCATCCTAAACGTAGTTACTTTAATTTTATAACCTCATCAATTACACAAGCAAATAGCATAAAAAATTAGAAACTCTTAGTAATTTTTCTTTCAATCTAAGCCAACTCACTTAATATGTCACAAATATCTTCTCTAACTTGCTCTAATCTTTGCATATTCCAATATTTTATAGTAAATGTGTAAAACTTAATTGATTTTCACTAACATTTGGATTTTTGAACCCCTTTGTAACTTCAAGATATTTTGAGGGACATTCTAGTCTTCTATGCTGATATTTCTCAAACGGGAAGAATCATGATAAGTCCTTTGTTGTTTCCTAGGAATGTTGTTTCTTTCTTGCAGGTGCTAAGGTTTGGGGTTTGGAAGTTTCTGTTTTTTAAGGTTACCCTAGATCTTGTTGGAACAGTGCATTAGTATTTATGTTTATTTCCTTATTATACTTGGGTAGTTTGGCCTGAGAAGACTAAAGTAGGGTGAAGTGGGCACTTTCTGAAAAGAAATGATGAGATTCCCATTTCTCTCTTTTAGTCATTCATGGAAATCAATTGGACCACTTCTTCTTTCTTTTTTTTTATTTTTGTGTCAATCCATATAATTGATAAGTTACACATACCAAGAGTAGAGATGATGATGATGATGAAATCAAGTTGTTGTCAAATGGTGTATCACCCCATCTTGAAATGAAGGGACCTTTTTGCTTGAAAGATAGGTATTGGATAAGGCATGGCAATGATAAGTTTTGAAAATATCACCTCACCTCATCCTAAGTTCATTTAAAATGCATTATTTTTTTTAATTTTATTTGCTTTTTATATTGTGTGTGTGTGTGTGGGTGTGGGTAGTTTTTTTAAGAAGATACTGTGTGCTTTGATGATTGTACTACGTAATATGTACACAGATATGGTAAGATACAAATTTGTATCTTTTCCTCCCTCTAATTAGCGTCACATCAAGGTTTTTTCTTTTATTCGTTTAGCTAATTCCTTCCATTTTCTTTCATTTGGTAACAAGTGGAGTAAATGTCTTAATCAAAGCAAGTCCAAAAAAAAAAAGAGAGGATAGAAGAAATCAACTTAAATGTGCGGCACACGGTTTATTACTAATATTCCCAAACTTATCTGTAATTTTCTCCTAATATATACCCACAGTTATTTTTAAGAAAGACAATTTAAAGTGATTTTAGCTTTAAATTTGTAAGCATTTATAATTTGCACCCAAAAAAAAAAAAGAAAGCAAGCATTTATATCATCACCCTATTGTATATATATTCCAAATAAGATGTATAATGGGTTTGTTTAATTTGATATGTAAAATCTCTCCCTCATATGATTTATTGTTATAAAATAAATACAAAAAAGAGATAAATATATCGATAAGATCTTTCTCTCTAAAAAAGAGTTTACGATCTTATCTCATTTTTTCTTATCTTATAATAAATACATATTTAAGATTAAAATAAAATATAATTATATCTAATAATTTGTATTTAATAATAAATACATAATAGTTACCCAGAAACTAAAATTCTAAGTTTTCGTTTCTCAAAACAAAAAAAAAAAAGTAAGACATATGATTTTATATCTTATGTCTTTCTTTTTTAGATAATTTATGCCCTAAACCAAAACTTAAAACAAACAAACAAACAAGATCAATAAGATCATTAAAGAATTAAGAGAAAGATCTCATCTTATACTGAGAATTTTTCTTCTAAATATTATATCATGTCATATTTGGTGTAGATAAATAAATGTAAGATAGGATAATTTTGTTGTCATTTATCAAAGTTACTCTTCTTTTCCTCTCCCCAGGATGCAAAAGGTTCGCTTATTTGTGACACAAGTAATTGAAAATATCAATCTCTGATAATGTACTTCACAAGGAGAGTGGACAACATTATCCTAACCGCCAAGAATCCACAAATTTTGAGAAAATGACACTTGCTCCCCAGTGGGCAAGGAGACTAAAAAGATTGACATTTTTGTACTATGCAGAAGTGATTGGTCGGGGAAAAAAATAGCATAGTTAATCACAGTAAAAGTTAAAAAAAATAATAATGAAAGTGTCAATCAAACAGAACCACCTCTTAATTATTCATGACCGATAATAACTTATTTCATCAAGCATTGATTCCCTCTCCTGATTGAGACAAGGCTATTTGCATAAGTAAGACTTTGAAACGATTTTGGAACCCCATAAATTCGAAGATTCTTGATGTCTTTTGTGATGAAGTTGTAGGACACTGCCTGTCCATCAGTTCCTTCCATCACAATCTCTTCATCATTTTGCCAAAATATCAATGGCCGTTCAACTCCTGCAAGAGGTCCAATAGTTAATTTTTTAGTCCAAGATTCCTTCATCCCATAATTTTCCATCACACATATCTGAAATGATTTTTCAATTCCTTTTCCTGGATAGACTATCAAAGCAAGGCAACCATTCCACACCAGGAGACTCCTGCAGATGGAATGATCATAAACGGAAAGAAAATCTGGCATTGATATGTTTTGGAACTCCTCTTCTCCCATGTCGAATGAAAGGATGACTTCATTATTGTTGTAGTCCATAGCATGCCAATGAAATGCTCCATTGAAGTAGGTGTCAAAACATGGAATTGGACAGTATTGGACATTGGCAGAGACCTTGACATTCTTGACTTCTCTCCAGGAATCAGTTCCCATGGTGTATACCTCCACCATGGAAAGTTGGGGTAAGCTGTGGTCACCAAACTCCTCCAAATATGACACAATCCTAACCACCTTGTATTGTTGATTTTTCAGGTCATAACCAAATCCCAGGGCATTCGTTCGGGGAATCAAATTTGGGTTCGATGAAAAACAGGGGAGACAGGATTTCGGGAGAACCGTGGATTCTTTGGTAGCAGGGTTACATAGAACTATGTCATCTCTATAATTTGATAGACAAATAATGCCATCACAGTGACCCAAAAGCTGTAGATATGGCTCTTTCTTATACAAGGGTAAATCAACAGCTACATTTGCAAAAGAAAAGTCCTTGCTGCTGACCAATGAGAACATATTTACTTTCTTTCCTAAGCATGTTAGGAGGCAGCGCTTGATAAGAACAAATTCATTGTTGCTGCTGTTATAGCTAAGGTGCATGGAAATGAATTTAGGATTCTTAAAGAGAGCATACCATGATTTGCAAACGCACCTGAATCGCGTCAAAGATTCTACTGGCAGGCGGAGACAGACTTCGAGGAACAAGTCTCTTGGCAGATTGCCAAAGCCCTGCATCTGGCTCTTCTCCTTCAGCTACTGTCAAATACATAGTAAGAAACCCCACATTTATATTCTCTTCTACCCACAGGTTCAAAGAAAACACTATACATGCTTCAATATCTCTTATATTATCTACTTATGTGGTAGAGAAAAAGCCAAGGAGTGCTCCTACCAAATACCATCATTCCTAGTTCTTTCCTTTTCAACTTTTTACCATAAATTTGTCATCGTTTTTTGGAAACCAGTAGTTGCAATATAATTTTCACAGGCTGACATAGAATCCTATAATATTACCTAATCATCCAATCTCAATCTCGAAATATGGGACTAACATTAATGAGGGGATTCTTACTATGTACCTTTGACAGGATTCTAGCCTTCTGGTACCTCTGCATGAGTTTTATTCTTGCTGCCTTACTCAGCAAAGTTGTGGCATATACGTTAAGCACTGATTCTTAGAGAAAGATTAAGGAAAATGCTTTTTCACAGAATATATTATATTCTTTTCTCTCTCATATCTTTTCCTAGATACCCTTCAACGAGCATATCAAATAATTCTGATGCTTAAGTTTTGTTGTTGGTTGGAGGGAATCTCATATGCTCAATGAATCTCTTGTTATTGCACAAAACCTCTACTGTGAACATAGATACAATATATGTTAGGATGAGCCCTGCAGTTAATTAGAATTGGTTAAGACTTAATTACAATCATGTAACAATATCATTCATATTAAATTATTAGAAGTTTTCCTTTATCAATAAGATATTAATTACAATGGGTTATAAGTCTAATTAGATGAAGTTCATGAGATTAATATGCTTTGCAAAAGAACTGTAATGGTTTACAGTTATGAGATCTCTATACATCAAAACATAATCTCTAAATGTTCCTGATCAATGTATCATTGAAACTGAACATCAATGATATATAGAGACTAATATATTCTATGTTTTTTACTTGAGAAGTAAGCAACCGATCTCACAGGTTGAAATATAAAAATACTTGAAACTACAATGTAGGTGCTTGCCTAGGAGAGAAAATTAATTAAACATGACATGCCATGAGAAATGCATTTGGTATTTCACTCAAGTGTTTATATAATACTTCTCATATATAAGTTGTGTAAATACTCCCTAGACTTGAAATACTAGGTTGTCTTATATATGAAGTGATATATTTTGATTTTATCTCTATAGGTGCCTAACTAAAGATGTCAAAACAAGATGTTTTTGGGTATAGCATAAAGCATATGAAGGCAAATGAGTGTAGTCAAGAAAAGAATCATCACTCCAAGTGATTTAGGAGACATATCCTAATAGTTCTTGGTTGATATTAGCTTATTGAAATCCTTGACTAAGACGACTTGGAGATTATGAAAAAGAGTTTCATAAGTCTCTATAAAACTAATAATCTAACCTCAAGAACGATTATGGAGATCAATAAGAGTAGGGATGGCAATGGCCACCTGGTTATAAGGTACCCGCTGATATCCAACCCGATTATATAGGGCTAAGGTATCTTATAATTGAGTTTGGGACGAGTTCAGGTAGTGATTTTACTACCATATAGAGTTTGGGTAGGGTTTGGGTAGACTTGGCAATTCGTGTTAACATATCGTAAACGTGTCAGACATGATTAGACATGAAACAGGTTAAGGCTAAACACGAACACGACACGTTTAATATTCGTGTTTTAAATTTAAAACATGTACACGTACACGTTTAATACACGTGTAACACAACACGACACGATTAATACATTTATTAAATGTGTCAATATACGACACGATACGATTAATAACACGTTTAACACGATTAACACGTTTAACACGATTAACCCGTTTAACATGATTAAATAAAAATATTTATAATTAAATATAATTTTATTATTTAAATTTAAAATCTATAATTATAAAAATAATTATAATAAAACAAAAATAATAATAACATCAAATAATCACTAAAAGTTAAAAATTAGGGTTGAGCATGTATAATTACATTATACCCTTTATAAAATTAAAAAAACTTATTAAAATAATTATTTAAAATTATTTATATAAGGTTAAAATAGTTTTTAACTATTAATTTTTAATAGGTTAATAAATGTGTCACGCGTATACGTTTAAATACGATAATACGATTAAGTAAACGTGTTTAAACATGTTTTAAACGTGTTTGTCTTGTCTGACGCGTTAAGACACGAAACACGTTAAAACTAAACTCAAAACCTGTTTAACCTGTGTCTTCTCGTGTCGTGTTAATGTATCGTGTTCAAAATTATCAGATCTAAGTTTGGGTACCACCCCTTAGGTACTACCCGTATCGGGTTTGGGTAGGGTTCGAGTACCACCCCTTGGGTACCCGTTATCCGAATATGATTACTATTTATCAATATTTTATTATTATTTTAATAATTAAATTAAAATTTTACAACTTTACCAACTTTACAAGTAATTTTTTTTGTTAAAACCTAACAAATATATGAAACATATAGTTACTCTAATTATTAATATGATAACATTAGTATATTTAAATTAAAAAATTATTAGATTGTTAATTATGTTTAAATAATATAAATAATATATATTAAAAAAGAATATAATTACTATTATATATATACTTTTAATATAAATATATTTATTTTCTATTTTGTATTAACATTACAAAATTATAACTTATAAAATTATTAATTATAATATATATAACTTTGTTTATATAAATTTATATAAACCTAAAGAGAAGTTGTGAGATTAGAATAGTTCTAAATCTTAGTTATTTTTTTCAATTTTATGTAATTAAGGACAAACTCGTATAATTAATTAAATTAATTCATGAAACTATAATTATTAATTAACTTGTAATATCTTTTAATATTATACTTTATATATATATATATATATATATATATATATATATTAGATTCATTTATAAGGAATNTAAGGAATATAATTACTATTTTATATATATTAAAATATTTTTTTTGTATGTTGTGGTGTATATATATGTACTTTAAATATAAATATATTTCTTTTCTATTTTGTGTTAACATTGTAAAAATTATAACTCATAAAATTATCAATTACAATATAATAACTTTGTTTATATAAACTTATAACATATAGGTGGCATTTGGTGTGAGAGAAATGAGAACACATTTCTTACAATGTGTCTAATTAAATTACATTGCAGTATTTGTTTTGCAGCAGACCACTACAATATAAGATTGCAATGCAATTACATTGCAATCAAGGGATGTAATGTGATTGCAATCCAAAACTAATACAATCACATTATATTACACTCTACAATATTCTTAAGGATATTTTTACCCAATATCTTTTAAAAAAATTATTCACAATCCCTTTCAAATCTTATTCATTGTCGTTTTTGGGGTTTAGGGTTTGCTGCTTCTCTATTTTGCTAAAGTCGCTCCTCCTTCTTCTAGCTAATAAGGTCCTACTTCTTCATCATCTAAAATTGTGGATTGAAATCTCTCATTCTTCTTTTTCTTTCTCTTTTTTTTATCTTCTTTTTATATTTTTCAAATTGAGTTTTTTTCTTTTAATTGGAGTTTTCTTCATATTTATATTTTTGTTTTATCAATAAAACAATTTGATCCTTGATTGGCAAGAAACGTTGGATTTCTGGGTTAATCTTCAACAAGAAGTAGATATGTACTCCATCTTGTTTCTTGGCAAGCAGATATATCATAATTTAATGACAAAAACCAAGTAACACAAAGAATTCCAATTCCTGGCTCGAGTGAAAATTTAGAATAGGCATATTTGACAAGACCCAAGGCACTAGAAATAATACAACAAGGAAGCATCGTTTTCTGTTTGTTTTTCCCACTTTGTTCTCCTCCGTTTTCTAAGCAAACAAACAAACAATTTGATGAGAATTCAACAAGGCAGCAGGAGGCGGATACTTACCTAAGGGTTTGTAGGGATGAAATGCAAAAACAGACTCGAGTAGCTATAACTTAGTAGCCTAACTAGGAGGAGCAAAGAATTTACAGTCTGTTGCACGACATGCAACGGCTGGTGGAGATTCTGACAGCAATAATTAGCTCTATTTGACTTGATTGATCTGTCTTTCTAATATCTAAAATTTGAACAAAAAAATCTCATGTGATGTTATTCAGTGTCAACGAGAACATTTGTGTATTGCTCATTTTTTTCTTCTTCCTTTAGCATTGCAAAGACAATTTGAGTTTTTTTTTTCTTTTTTCATACTATTCATCATTACTAGTAAATTCATAAACAAGAGAGGAAGCTATCACGTTAATATATACACATAAAACATATTAAGAAATAAAAATAAAATACTATCTTTTAAAGAAAAAAATTAAAATAAAATATATAATATAAGAAATTATGTTAAAAATAAAATATATACCTGTAACAAGAAATGAAAAATAAAATATATGACATTAAAAATATATTTAAAAATGACATTATATAAAAATTAACAATAAAAAAATACATGTTAAACTTGTATTTTAATATATAAGGATAGTTTTAGAAATTAACATTACATACCCTGTAAAGTAGTTGTAAAACAAACACTGCAATATTATCTTCTCTGCATTTTAATCATTATATTACTTATATACCAAACAATGCAATGTTATCTTTTATGTAATCACATTGCTTGTAATTACATTACCTATAATCACATTGCATTGTAAAGTACTAAATGTCATCATAAATCTAAAGGGAAGTTATGAGATTAGAATAGTTAATTGGGTAATTGGGTATCCATGAAAAAGATTTTAATAACTTTTTTATCTAATCAAGTATTTAAACAGGTTAAGGTAATTAGAGGATAGTGGGAATGTATTAGGGTTATGGTAATCATTTTTAAAATTATTCAAGTAGTTAATAGGGTTAGGATATTTGATTTTTAATAGGGTTAGGGTTTGAGTACCTCGAAATTAACAAGTACCTTACCCGTTGATATCCCTAAATAAGAGTAGACACTGCACCATACTCTTATTATTTTCGGGATATATGATGAGAAAATGAATTACACTGATAGACTGTACACTGAAAGATTGTCAAAGAACCCTTTGACTCTCCTAACAATTGAGTGGTTATAATACATTGTTATATATCAATCTTAATCTATAGAATTGAATTAATTAATTTAATAAAAATTATAATTCACTTCCATTGTCAATATGTAAGGAACCTAATGGCGAACACATAATAAGTTGCATTATGAAATAAATTGGGAGTGTGATTTGAACTTATATCATACACTAGGTTTTGAACTTCTAAGGACTTAATTAAAAAAATTTAATTAAGTATAAGGCCAATATTATAATTAGTTATAATATTAAAGCCTTATTGCAAATAAATAAAATAAATTTAATTTAATTTTAATTTTAATTTACAATGACTTAATTAAAAAGGTTTAATTAAGTATTGTACCAATATTATAAAAGGTCATAATATTGAAGCCTTATTTGCAATTTAAGAAGTTAATTAACCTCAACATCAATATTACTTTTCAGCTACTCCTCATAATACAACTGAAACATTAAAGGTTTTTGAGTCCTCAGGAAACTAACAAGAAAGCCTAGCCGCACACTTTCTTAAGTGACTTGAAAAATAGTTTCCAACTTTTTTTTTCGGCTAAGAAGAGAGTGATGCGGAGAGGACAAGTTGTTGTTCACCTTACTAACACAAAGGCATAATTGAGAAAGCTCCCTCCTTATAAAAGTTCAAGTGTAACCATGCGTGCAATGGTTGGAGGTTAAGCATTTGAATGGCTCAAATTCTTTGCTCCTTTTGTTGTGTTCATGGGTTAGACAAGGAACAGGTATCATCGTGATAGCCACATCACTTGGTAAGATAATATTATTTTTTTATTATTTCTCTTCTAGTTTTGTTTGTATTAAAACCACCAAAATGATTCATGAGTGACAACATGACATAGTAAGTTTAAATTTTTATTTTTTGATGCGTATGATAATTGTTATCTCTGAGTTTCACGTCATTCCAACACTATATATCTGAAATCATATTCTCAGAATGTATAAAAAATTTAGATGCATTCTTTGCTTCATTTCTCTTAATTTCGATTAAAAAGAACTTAATTTTTGTGTGAATCCGGGCAACTCAATTTTCCTTGTGTTTGCATTGACTAGATTTTGCTTTTGTACATATTCTATTGATGACAACCTGTTCCCTTAAATCAAGTGACATGAAGCAGAAATCTAAGCAAATAGGTTTAGACTGTTTTGAAGAGTCTTAAAAGTAATCTGAATCACCTCACACCTCTGGCATAGTAGGGCCGGTATTTTTTGAAAGGAAAATGGCTCCAATTTTTCAGGAGGCTTGTTCTTTCCCTACAATACTCAGATTCCCTGGCAGGGCAGCAGGAGAGTGGAAGGCTGGTTGTAAATTCTAATAAAGAAAATTTCATTCAAGAAAGCAGAGTTCAGCAGTACATTATATTTAGACTCGCATTTGTGTGATTTGTTGGAAAGATGGGGAGGTAAAATTAGTTTTGAATAGCCACAGGCATGCTAGAAAAGGACTGGGGGACAAAGGAATTGTTATGCTTGTGTTACCACCTTTTGTCACATTTCTCATGGCTTGTTCACAGAGAAGAGACCTACGCAATTTTTCCATCAACTACAAAGGGAGCTTTTCCTCAGTTTGCTTTAAAGAAATTGTGTCGAAGAGACAATAAATAGCTTCAGCAACACAGACATTTATTACAATCAGAACTCACTGGAAACAAGTTTGAATTTTATTATTTTCAAGTGTTGGTATGTTATTCATCGAAAGGAAATTGTTCCAAGACCATGGCTTTGTTATATTTCCCAGAAAGACGAGCAAGTCCGCACCAGGCTACCAGTTTAAGCAGGCAGTGCACACTTTGAAATCAGATCAAATGATATTCCATTCTCTTGCAGCCGTTCTTCGAGATGTGGGCCAAATACAACCCCAGGGGTAAAAGCTCCTCCCTTGGGCAGGCTTTCACGTTGGCTCAAAAGTATAAGAGCGCATTGAAGTAGTACTATGGGAGTAGTCACATAGCCAATCTCAGGTCCCATCACTCTTGTTATTATTTGCATGTCAGGTTTTGAGTTTGCTTGTGAAGCGAGACTGCTGTCACTAAAACCATATCCAACAAACCACATCTTAAATGATGCACTTCTTACCTCATCCTCAGAGGGACCCTTCTTTCGAAACCATCCAAGGCTGAAAAATGAGGGAAATTTCAAGAGAAGCCACCTCCCAAAAGAAGTTCTGCCTAAGAGACCAATGAACATCCCCACTCCGATGATCCGATAGATGCCCAACAAGGACTTAGATCCTATTTTCACGCCAAAATGAGCTGGCTTCACTGATGACCAGAAGGCCTCCCTCTTGTCACTATGTTCAACACTTTCATTAACCCCAGGTAGGCCATGGGGGTTCTCTATCAGAGTAACAAGAGTCCTTCGAACAACTACAGCATCTGCAGAAGGTAGCCTTACGGCCTTAAGTCCGATTTTCTCCTGGTGTTCTATCATTGGTCCTCTGGAAGGAGGTGGACCAGGAATCTGCAACCATGCAAGTAAACCATTGTTACTGGACACCATAAGATAAATCTTTTAGAAACTCGTAATTATTAATTTTGAATATGTAAGATTCAACTTAAGGATAACATAATTCCAAAGCCTAAGACTTAATTAATAACGTGATCCATCATTCAAGAAGCCCCTGGTGGGATTCACATAAGTCTTGATTTCACAGCATCACACCAACCTTTTGGCACAAGGGTTTATGACTTCTACTAGCAACAGGGTAAAAAATAAGCACAATTACAAACTGTATTTTCTCATACTCAACCTCAGGTGCATTATATTGCAAAAATGATTATATTTTAACCATAGAATACCAGAGAGAAATATGAAATCCAATCCCACATAAATTCAAAACTAATAGCAATGCCCATGTCAAATATTGAACTACGTCAAAAGATGCTATCACAGGCAACACCATTATCCACCCACCTCTGCCTCCAACTGCAGCTAGCTCAGCACTTCTGCCAACCAATCCCAGCACTATTATTACCACTCCAATACCAGCCGATCAATGTAAATTTCACCGGTAACCTCATCACTTTTGTTGCTGTTAGTACCATTATTCCTACAATATAAATCTCTGTGCTGTAAGAAGTAAGAACCAATACCTCCAATATAAAAATGCATACACCATGGTCTTTCCATGAACATCAGCACCATCACTACCAACAACACAGCAACTACCATTATTATCTATATACCCAAAGATATGTTACCATCAGTATTTATTACTGCAGCCACCTAGCCCTAGGTTTCCAACCCTACCAACATCTTCAAAGCATTTGCCACAGGTACAGACTCCTTCATCACTTCAGCCACCTATTCCTACTCCATGGCCATTACCACCAATCATGACTACTTCATGGGATGGTGGTGAAGGAAGAAGTGGCTACCATGGTACAACCAGTGCTACCACCAACATGTGCCTTTGGCTTCATTTTCACCATTAATGTTCCCACCACCGTGTTTTAGTCATCAGTAGCACATCTGCCATCATAGTCGGTGATATGTGCTGCTACAAAAGGTAGTAGCAACTTGCCTTCCTTGATCGATACTACAAGCAAACCAGGTGCCACTGAGCATCATAATGAAGGTGCTTGCACATTGTATAGCAGTGCAAATAAAACCTGTTTAGGATCTGCCTTCCTACTTAGGGATGACCCACAAAGCCAAACATATTTAGGAATGATGAAGTAAAATCTATAAAATATAGAAGGTAAAATGAGCAGGCCCCAGATCTAGTTGCCGTCAACAGCTGTAAACCCAAAAGAAGAAGGCCAATAGTTGCATTAGGACAAGATTAATGAAGCTTGATTTCCTTAAATCTGACATTTTGTATAACTAAGATCCACAAGTTATTTGTCCTCCTCAATTTCCAAACTAACCAACTAGAGGATATAATTAAATAATACTACAATAAGGAAAAAAATCACTTATAGTGAGATGAGGTTGGAAACTAAAACAAAGCAAACCACCATTGAATTCCTAAATATTTAGAAAATCATAATAGCCGTCCTGCAGCAACTGATGTCTTTGTTAAACAATGAACCACTAGGGTATCTCTAAGCAAAAGAAAATGGAGAACAATTGCTCACCACTGGTCTAGGTCTCTTAGGTCTAGAACTCCTGAATTCCTGCAGCTTATCCATGTTCGCAACACCCAAAACTGCTGATTCGTATGTTCCAAAGTTCCCAACAATTCTTTTATCAGACTCCAAACTCACATACGCATCGACATGGTTTGGTACAGCAGGGGCCACCCACTGCCTGGAATTGAACATAAAACCCATTTCAGCAGGAATGGAATCAAATCCACATGCTGAAACAACCAAAGAACCTGTCTCCACAGCCTTTTCATGGTATTTTGCCTCCATTCTTTCCATGAACTCAGGCTCCCCACTTATATCCAAATAATCACACCTAGCATAATAAAAAAACAATTAAATATATTACTTTGGAATTTATTATAATCAAAAATTTTAAATTAGAGAGATTAATGGTCAGAACAACTAATTCAACTGATTAAATACTTCTGATAACTCAACTAATTCAATTCAATTTTAATCCTCATCTAAATAGAGTGCAAGGCATATCAAAGCAAAAAGGAAATTATAGACAGAGCAAAACTAAATGTGGGAAAAAGATGATTAATTTTACAATACATTAAGCTACTGACTACTGTACTTATCATTACCATGAACCAACAATATAACTAAGCTACAAGTGTACGACAGGAACATAAGAATATGTATCCAATACCCAATTATGTATGCAATAGTAGCATGAGATTCCATCAGTTAACAGATGACACCATACAGGCAGAAAGTCTCTCTAAACTTAATGTCACTTGTAAAACCATCAATTATCATGTAATTCAGAAGCCTTCCCAAGAATCATTAGCCTATTGAAGGCTTTCACTTTCAAGATTTCGTTTTCACAGCCTATTTCCACCCATCTCAATTATCTAATAACACTTATTTCAACAGTAACTGTTCAGCGAACAAACTAAAAGATCATAACTTTATGCATCATCGACATCCAGAATCCTTCAAAACCCAACATTTCCACCATTTGGCAATAAACCAAATACATGCCTCTACATAATCAAGATTAGCAATAACTTTCTAGAGACCAAAAAAAGAAGCCGGGGCAGAAAGGGCAGGGCCAACAACATTATCATCCCCTAATTTGCTAAATACCCCAAATATTGGTATCCTATCCAAGGTCTTTACTCTCAAGATTGAAGATTCATTCATTTCCAACATGCTCTGAATATAACATTCATTTTAACAATAAAAATCCATAAATAAAAGCTAATGGATCACACATTTATACATCATTAGCACTCAAGAACCCAAAAAAAAAATAAAACCCAATTTTGCACCATTTAACAACAAATCTGAAACTTCAAATACACAAACAAGAATATTAAAAACTTCGAAAAAGGCCAAAAGAGTACCCAGAAGAGGCGCAAGCAGCAACAACAGGCTCACCATGGATCCTAAAAGGCCCAACACAGTTAAGCAAAACCTTAGTTTGCCTACAAAGACTCAAAAGAGAAGGTCGGTCAGTAGTATCAGCAGTGATAATACTAACAGATGGAGGAAGGGGGTTAGGATGAGCTGCCCATTGAAGCGTCCTAACAAGCTTCTCATGGCTACGACCAGCAATGGCTAAATTTTTAAGAGGAGAAGCCGGTGTGTTGAGAAATTTTAAGGCCTCTTTTACTACATATTTGCCAGTAAAGCCTGAGGCTCCTAAGATAATTATGTCATACAGAAGAGAGGGGTTTTGGAGTTGCGATGTTTGCATGGTTTTTGGGTTTTTTTTTTTGGTTTTGCTGGAAAATGAAAGTGGAAGAAGGAAGGAGAGGTTTTCCTTTTTGTCTTTTAAATTGGCGACGGAGGTTAATGGATTGGGAGATTTAGCAACGGTGTCTGGTAGATTTCGTCGGATTTGACTACATATTGATGCTCAATGGGATTTTGCAGAAGAGCAGGTGGAGCAAATTAGCTGTTACTTAGTTGGCTTACTTATTTAAGTAATGTAGTTTCATTTAAATATAGGATGGCTTGTTTTGACATAAAATGTTCTTTGAAAAACATTTTACAAATTAATAAAAAAAACCATTAATAACGTAAAATATCCCTTTTTTAGAAATTATAAAATATTTTTTGGAAAATAGAAAAAATGTTTTTATACTAATACTTAACTTAAAATATTAAAAAATTAAAAATATTAATATTTAAATTATTCAATACTATTAAAATTAAAAAACTACATATTTTTAATAAAATCAATCAATGAAATTAATATTTTAATTTATAAATTAAATAAATCTTACTAATAATTATAGCAAAAAATATTTCAATGTGTATCATTTGACAAATACACATTTATAAATATAGGTTTTGTATGTTTTACACAATGGATGAATATTGATATTTTTATAGTGTTATGGTAAAAAAAATAATGAGATCAAATTTTTTTTTGAAAATTAGAATTTATTTTAATTTCAATATGTGGTTAAATACTTTTGAAAATATCATTCTTGATTTTTTCTTTTTCATTTTCATTTTCATTTTCATTCTTAATTTTAATGTGAAAACTAAATGTTTTGTAATAAACTCTTATTTATCATTTTAACATCTAAAAAACTCCACTAGTGATTATGAAAAATATTTTCTAGAGTATTATTCAAACAATAGAAAATATTTCTATAGTTTATCTAAATAAAAAAGACATTAAAGTAGCGTTTGATAACCTAATCTATTTTGTTTTCTTTTCTAAGTAAAAATATAAACATTGTTTTTGTTTTTTTTTTAAATAAAAATAAAACACGTTTGGAAATATTCCTATTATAAGAAACTTTTAAAAATAAATACATAAAAACATGACCAGGGAAATTTGAACATAGTTATCATAACTCGCAGATAAAATGACATAAAATAAGAAAAAACATTGTTCTATACAAGCACCTAAAGTCTCTAGAAATAATAAATCAAATCTAAAAGATAAAATAAAGTCAAAAAGAAAAACAGAAGAAAAGAAAAAAAAACTCGACTGACGTGGATCAAATATGAAAAAACTCGCTTGAGGTGAAAAAGCAAACAAATTAGACAGAAAAATAGAAAAAGAGATTGAGAAAATTATGAAGAATAACCTTTCTTGATAAGAGCATTTCAAAAATAATCATCAAAATAATTTTAATTATTTTTAGTCATATTTAGTCATGACTTGACAAAAATACCTTTAAAACTATTTCAAATAAATTAAACCATTCATAACAATTTCTCTCCATCTGTGCTTCCGATTTCTCTCTCTCACACTTCCACTCTTTCTAATTTTATCGATTTTTCTTTTCGGCATTCGTTTGTTATGCTCTCAATTTCTCTCCCCCGCATTTTCAAATTTCTCTTTACTACGTTTTTAAGACACCAAGCGATGGTTTTGATCTGCTTGGGCGGGTGGCTATTTGGAGAATTTGATTTTTAGGTATTTTAGATAAACTAAAATGATAAAAATGATCACAGATGTTTGAAATAGCTTTTTATTATATCAATTTGAGACCTAGACACAAATAAAATCAAAAATTTGAAATTTATAAACCTAGGTTTTCAAAGGGAATTTTTTTTTATTTTTAGTCAAAATAGGTGTTTCAGATAAGAAAATTTGTGTTTTAATTTATGAAAACATGTTAGAAACACTTTAATTGGTGCTAAATTGTCAAAAAAAAAAAATGAAGAGAGTTAAGAAGATTTGAAATTTTGGTTCATAAGTAACAACAACATTTTAGGTATTAAAGTATAACAAAATGTTTTTGAATATGGTGTATAACAATAATATTTTTTTCAACATGGCGTGTAACAACAATATTTTTTTTCAATATGATATGTAACAATCTAACCATGACATGTCACATATTTTTGTACATGGCATGTAACAACATAACTATGACATGTCACGTGTTTTTGTACATGACATGTAACAACCTAATCATGACGTGTCACATATTTTTATACATAGCATGTAACAACCTAACCATGACGTGTAACATATTTTTATACATAGCATGTAACAACCTAACCATGACGTGTAACAACCTAACTATGATGTATCACATGTTTTTATACATGGCGTGTAACATGTTTTTGTATATGGCGTGTAACAACCTAACTATAGCGTGCTAGATGTTTTTGTACATGGCATGTGTAACAACTTAACCATGACGTGTCACATATTTTTGTATATAACGTGTAATAACCTAATTATGGCGTCACATGTTTTGCATATGACATGTGTAACAACCTAACCATGACGTGTCACATGTTTTTGTACATAATGTGTAACAACCTAACTATAGTGTGTAACATGTTTTTGTATATGGCGTGTAATTTCATTAAAGGGTAATTTTGTCCAATTTGATTAAAAATAGTTAAAATTATAAAAAGAGTTATTTTTGAAAACATCTTATCTTTAAGGGTTATTTTTAAAAATGTTTCAAAAGGATTTAGAGTGTGGTAATTGGAAAAGAGAGAAACAAAGAAAAAAAAGTGAGAGTGGTGGTTTGGTGTTGGTCTAATTGGGATGAGGTGGTTCAGCATGTTTTTTTTTTTGTTTTGAAAACAAAAATAAAAAAATATAAAACACATTTTTTGTGTTTGTGTTTTTTCCACCAATTTAAAAAACGATTTCAAAAAAGAAAAAACAAAAATAGAGTTACCAAATATGTTTTTTGTTAGTGTTTTTATAATTCTACAAACAAAAATAAAAAAATAGCAAACACCTACTTTACTAAATGGAGCCTAAATTTTCTCGTAAAATATTTTATACAAAAAAAAATTTTCGTAATAAATTATTTTCCGATTACCAAATGGATTCATAATTTTTAAATAAAAATAGTATTATATCTTTATATCTTTATTTCCTTTTTATTAAAATTTTAACTAATTAACGGATTTAGATAGGGATTCAAGTAGGCAAGTCTACGAAATACGAGTACCTCTACTACATTGATGGAATTTTTGTCCTTTTTCCTAGATATTTTGAATATTTTAGATTAATTTTTTTCTAGGAAGGTTGATTTAGTTATTTAGAAAATGATCTCTTTATAGTTTAAAGTGATAAGGATGTCCAACCTTAATTTAAGTGATAATATTTTATACAAATCTTCTAAATAAGTATGCTTATTTCAATTTATGTAATTTTTTTTTGTTATTTGGCTAAATATCTTATAATCCAATATTCAGAATAATACCTAATGAAATCTGGGGGCTTAGCTTATTGACCTACTTGGAAATGACGATATGCAAGATTGAGTATTCAGAATTCCAGTTGCTATTAAAAATTAGTCCAAATACTCACCAGTTTCTATGTTCATGCATTTTGTTCAATTTAGTCTCTGTACTCAAAATCGAAGTAATTTAGTTCATTGATTTTAAGAATTGTTTCAATTTAGTCTTTTCACCTAAAGACATCTAATTTTACCGTTAAAAGGGATGATATCAGCACTGACGTGCCACATTTTAGTGATGTGGTACCGATATGATGATGTGGCAGTACCATGTGGCACTAACATGCTAACATGTCGTGCCACGTGGCAATGCTGACGTGGTAGATAGAGAAAAAAAATTTTAAAATATATCGCGTTATAGGGATTAAATTGAGCAAAAATCTATAGTACAGAAACTAAATTGAACAAAATTGAAATATTTAGGGACTAAATTAAAAAATATATAAATATAAATTTTACATAGATAATACATATACTTATTAACAAGTTAAATGTTAAAGTGTAAAAGATTTATGGTGTTAATAAATATATAAATATTTTCTTAATTGATCATTTGATTCCATAATAGGCACGTTAATTCATCTATCTTGCAAAAATTAAGTTTGAATTATCCTTTTATAAAAAAAGTTCTAATATTTTATCTTGGATATATACTTATAGAAGGATAGCATCGTCATTTACATAAACTCTAAAAAGGCTTAGAATTAAGATTTCATTTTTGCAGTTATAAAAGGCAATACATACTCTTCTCCTTGACCACCCCTCAATCTTTCTTCTCTATTCTTTGTTTTTCTCATTAAAAGTTTAATTCATCGATTAATTGTTACGAAATTAGGGCGATGATGACAAATTTATGTTTTTGGATTCTGATTTGGATTTTTTTCTTAAATTCTTTTAATTTAAGGACCAAACAACTCTCTGATGACAATATTTGTGCGTGTTTGAGTCTCATTGTTATTTCTTTTTATTTTTGTGGTTTTTTTCTTTTAAAAATAAAGAAAGAAGATATGAAATTAGAGATGATTATAAAAGTAATTCGTTGTTTTGACTTGCTCAATTTGAGCATGACAGACCTTTTATTATATTCATAGAATCTGAGCTGCTCTACCCCTTCAATGTTTTGTTTATTTTTTTATGTTTTATTTTATTTAATATTCAGGTTATATATTTTAGGTTGAAATTATTTGGATTAAATACTATAGTTATGGTGGTAGAGTTAAATATAATTGTATATATTTGTACCATTTTATTTTGTATTTACAATTTTTTTGTAGATCCAAATTAATAATTTAAATTTAATTTTAGTAGAATTTGATTGTGATTTTTAAACTTAAATAAAATCGTTTTATAAGAAACTGTGAGTAAATTTAAATAAAGGGTAAATTAGGGAAGGGTTGAATAATTTCAAAAAAATGAGTATTTATAAATTGTGAAAGTTATAACTAAATTAACTTATTTTGCTAATTTGAGTTCAACTCAAGTTAAAAACTAAGTCAAATTTAGAATATAATTTTGATCAAAATAGCCAATAAGTCCCTGTACATGTACATATGCATCTTATTCAATTTAGTTTTTGTACTTAAAATTAAAACAATTTAGTCTATTGATTTTAAAAATTACTTCAAATTAGTCCATTCTCTTAACGACATCTAATTTTGTCATTAAAAATGATGACATCAACGATGACATCAACGCTGACATGGCATATTTTGGTGACATGATACCAATATGATGACATGGCAGTGCCACGTGGCATTGACATGATGACATGTTGGTGCCACATGGCGATGCTGACATGGTAAGTTGAGAACAAAATTTGT
This sequence comes from Theobroma cacao, assembly GCF_000208745.1. Lineage (NCBI taxonomy): Eukaryota > Viridiplantae > Streptophyta > Magnoliopsida > Malvales > Malvaceae > Theobroma > Theobroma cacao. The sequence goes on along the minus strand of NC_030853.1, from coordinate 16,331,276 downwards.
ACCACATCATAAGGACTAAATTGAACAAAAATTTATTGTACATGGATTAAATTGAACAAATTTAAAGTATTTAAGGACTAAAATGAAAAAAGTATTTGACAAAATACACATTTTTAAGTAAATAATACATATACTTATTAGTAAGCCAAATGTTTAAGTGTAAAAAATTTATGGTATTAAGAAATATATATAAATATTTTCTTACTTGATCATTTGATTCCATAATAAGTACATTAATTTATCTATTTTGTAACAATTAAGTTTGAATTCCACTTTTATAAAAAAAATTCCAATATCTTATCTTAGATATATATTTATAGAAAGACAGCACCCTTATTTCCACAAACCCTAAAATCGCTTAGAATAAGGATTTTTATTTTTGCAGTTATAAAAAGCAATAACTATTTTTCTCCTTAACCACCCATAATCTTCTTCTCCATTCTTTGTTTTTCTCATTGGAAGTTTAATTCATCCATTAATTATTACAAAATTAGGACAATGATGACATATTTACGTTTCTGGATTCTAATTTGGATTTTTTTTTCTTAAATTCTTTTACTTTAAGGACCAAAGAATCTCTAATGACAACGTTTGTGCATGTTTGAGCCTCATTGTTCTTGATTTTTGTTTTTTTTTAAATGAAAAAGGAAGATATGGAGTTAATAATGATTATAAAAATAATTTCTTATTCTGACTTATTCAATTTGGGCATGACAGACTTCTTATTACACTTATAAAATCTGAGCTATTCTACCCTTTTAATTTTTTTTATTTTTTATGTTTTTATTTTGTTTAATATTTCAAGTTATATTTTCTAGGTTGAAATTTCCTGGGTTAAAGACTGCTATTATGNTTGTTTAATATTTCAAGTTATATTTTCTAGGTTGAAATTTCCTGGGTTAAAGACTGCTATTATGACTGATAAAATTAAATATAATTATAAATATTTGTACCATTTTATTTTGTATTTACAAATTTTTGGTAGATCCAAATTAATAATTTAAATTTAAATTTAGCATAATTTGATTGTGATTTTTGAACTTAAATAAAATCGTTTGATAAGAAATTTTGAATAAATTTAAATAAAAAGTTAATTGGGTAAGAATCGAATAATTTCAAAAGAATGTGTATTTGTAAATTGTGAAAGTTGTAATTAAATCAACTTATTTTGTCAATTTGAGTTCAACTCAAATCTAAGTCAAATTAAGAACATAAATTTCAAAATTCTATGCTATTATAAAAAAAAAATTTTATTTATTTTTTTATATTATTTTATCCCAACATAATGTAAGTTATTCATTTAAATTTGATTATAGCTATGAAATTTTTTTCAGAATTTTTTTTATAAAAGGGGAATTCAAACTTAATTTTTACAAAGAAGATAAATTACTATATTTATTCTAGAATCAAATAATCAAGTAAGAATATACTTATATATATTTTTAATATCATAAATTTTTTACATTTTTTTAATATTTTTTTCAATTTAGTTCCTCAACATCTTAATTTTGTTTAATTTATTCTTATATTATACATTTTTATTCAATTTAGTCCCTATGATGTGACACAAATTTTTTTTTTAAAAGTTTTTTTTTTATTTGTCACGTCAATATTACCACGTGAAACACATCAGCATGTTAGTGCCACATCAATATTGTCACTTCATCATATCAATACCACGTGGTAATACTACATCATCACATCAGTGCCACGTAATTTTAAATTATTCTAATTTTAAATATAAAAACTAAATTGAATAATACGCATAAATACATAGACTTGATAGATATTTTGACCATTAAAAATCCCTAACTAATGTCGATAGCCTCTTAGGGAGGCGTGCCCCTTCTAGGCCGTTTTAAGGCTCTTAAAACACTAAGTCGGAAATTGGGACTCGAGGAAAACAACAACCTTACGTGGATAAGACTTGGTTCAATGACTTTAAAGAAAGATGATGCAAGGAATTTTATTGAACCAAATGTCGTTTCTTGCTTTGGGAGTGTCATGGCAGTCCATGTCTCAATCGTTTCTTGACTAGTATAATGATAAAAGCATTCATTCAGAGTAATGTGTGCATGGAAAACATGGTTGAAGCAAGGACTATTAATTTGAAGATATATCATCACTGAAATCTTGACCCATCCACTTTGTTTTATTCCACTATAAACAATTGTAACTAGATTACAGGCTACACATGCAGATCTCTTTATTACCTTGCGGTAATTAGAAACAGTATCCAAGTCAACAGTATGTTGTACCGAGCCTAGGTTCTAAAGAATGATAATTGTATTTGAAACCAATCGTGAATTCAGTCCAGTAGATATTTACATCTCTGAATCTAGTTCAATCAGACTGTATCCTGGGGGCTTTTTCAAACCCCTCTTCTTTGCCATGTTCCTCATTCTGGCTGCTGCATCCCATTTTCCACTTTCTGCATATAAATTTGATACCAAATTATATACACTTGGGTTATCAGGTTCTAAATCCAAAAGGCGATTTCCTATGACCTCCCCCATTTCTGTATTCCAATGCATTCTGCAAGCAGCAAGCAGAGCACTCAATGCAGTAGCACTTTGCCTTTCTGGCAGCAATCTAACCAAATCATATGCTACTTCAAGCCGTCCTGCTCGGCACAATAAATCCACAATACATGCATAATGCTCTTCACAAGGATCTATAGAATATTCTTCTCTCATGCACTTAAATACTTGCAGACCATCTTCTACCAAGCCTGAATGACTGCAAGCAGTAAGTATTGATGTAAAGGTCATGCCATCGGGCTTAATCATCTCCTTTTTCATCTGATCAAATAGTCGGAGAGCTTCTATGCAGTTCCCATGCATCCCATATGCAGCTATCATTGTGTTCCATGATGTTGCACACCCTCTAGTGGTGTGCTCAAACAGATTTCTGGCCATACTTAATTTTCCTAACTTAGCATAAGTAGTTATCAGGGAATTAATTACTGGTGTTTCTCTTTCCATTAGAGCTCGATACAAGTGACAGTGGACTTCCTTTGCTAGACTAAGATGTCCAAGCTGTGAGGATGCCTGGAGCAAACTTATCAGAGTAACAGAATCATGGTCTAGTCTTTCTCTTTTCATAACCCGGAATAATATGATGGCTTCATTTGCATGCCCTTGGTAGACATAGCCCATTATCATTGAAGTCCATGAAATCAAATCCTTGTATTTTATACTGTCAAATACTTGCCTTCCATCAAAGATGGAACCACATCTTGCATACATGTAGATAATTTGATTGGCAACTTCAGTATTCATATGAAACTCATGTCTCAGTATGTATCCATGCACACTCCTTCCTCCTCTTATGTTCTTCAGATAAGAGAATGCAGAAAGTATACTCAGGATGGAACCTAGGTTTGGTTTACTACAAATTCTAACCATTTCAGTAAAAATGTCCACGGCTTTGAAAGCAAATTCATTTTGGAGGTAGCCTGCCATCATGACATTGTATGAAACCACATCTCTTGTCTCCATTACATCGAACAATTTCCTAGCTTGGATCAAATTGTTGCACTTGGAGTACATATCAACCAAAGCAGTAGTAGCTACTAGATCAAGCTGGTACCCTATCCGAATAATGTGACCATGAATACTCTTGCCTTCCCGCAAATACTTCAAATCAGCACAACACAAAATCCCATTGGATAAGCTAATCAGATCTGGAAAAACATTTTCTTGTACCATTGTATGAAAATGTCCCAAAGCTTCCGAGGGCTGCCCCATTTGAAGATATCCAATTATCATTGCATTCCAAGAACCAATTGTTCTCACCTTCATGCTACCGAAAATGCAGGCTGCCATTGTTGGGACCCTACATTTAATATACATGTCAATGAGACTTGTCTCAAATACTTCATCTAAACAACCAATCCGTCTTCTAATAGCATATCCATGGATTGAACGACCTTCTTCTAAAGCCTCCAACTCAGCTGCTGCCCGCAGTAAACTAACCAAGGTCACCCTGTTGGGATCAATCTTTTCCTTTGGCATTCCACGAGCTAATTCAAAAGCCTCATAAGCAAGCTGACCGCCCAGCTGTGCATATCCAGTTATCATTGAAGTGTAAACAACAACATCTCTAACAGCTATTTCATCAAACACTTTAGAAGCACCACCCGTATCTCCGAACTTCGAATATAACCCTATAAGTGAAGACCCCACAAATCCATCTTTACTAAACCCAAACTTAAAAGCATCAACATGAACCCCTTTTCCAAATTCAAAGCTACCCAAATCAACACAACTCTTCAAACAAAACGTAATAGCTGAACCATCAAAACCAATCTTATTTTTCTTTAAATTCAAATACAGCCTAAGAACTTCACTACATTGACCATTTCTAAAATACCCAACAAGAATTGCATTGCAAAGAGAGAGATTGTTATTGATAATTCTATCGAATACACATCTTGATTCAGCCAAGAATCCGAACTTTGAATAGCAAGTTACAAGCTTTGAGCCTAGAAAAGTACTTTGACAAAGCCCAAGAGTGAAAATACAAGCATGGAGCTTTCTCAAGGAAACAATATCTCTACAGTTCTCTAACAAAGAAGCAAACTTTTCTACTTCATTGCTAGTTGAATGATAAAGGAATAGACTTTGAAATTTAAAAGATGGAATTGGGTTCATTTTTGGGACAAGTGAAGGTATTTTAAACAAGAAGAAAATCATGCTTATACGTAGAATAACGGAGAAAGATTGCTCTTTTGAAAGGAGATAGGAAAACCCAGAAGGCAGATCAACTAATCAAGTCATTTTTTGAAGTTTTAGATTTTTCTGCAATTTTTTTTCCGAAAGATTACTAGTTCTTTTTGCAAGTAGTAGTAGGCCTAAAAACTACAATTTGAATTTAGCGCCAAAGCTGAAAGGCTGGCTTCTAAGTTCTCAGAAAGAGAAAGAACTCAAACAAGGCATTCCATGTGAGAAACCTAAATTTTTTTTTATCTTTCCTGCCATTTTTTTCATTTCTTTAAAGGACGAATTGTGAAAAATGGCGCTGAGGCAAAAGAATTCACCTTCTCTTTTTTTTTTTTTTTTGCCCTTTTAGAAACATAAGTACATGTATCATTCTTTATGTTGCATAGGCTTGAAGCAGTATCTAATATGAGTATGTCATGTAACCGCAACCATAAACTTGACTCACATTTTTGAAGGTCATGGAGGATATATCTGGATTGAGAGCTTGAATGGCCTATTCAACAGGTTTTACTACGCACAGGATGCGAAGGGATCAAAACAAGTGGTATAATGCAATACAATGAAGGAGCTTGCAAGCTTTAAAACATCATATCATATTTTATAGACAGATAGACACAGTTGATCAGCCAAAACACAGAAATATAACAATGAGCTCATTAACAGTGAGGCATTGAACAGTTCTTGCACACTCTCAAGCAATCCTATGGAATATTTTACATTCTACGTCGAAAATTTTCAGTTTTTTTTTTTTCCTTCTCTGGTTACATAAGGGGCAATACAACTTATTTATAAAAAAATTATACAAGTCACTCAGGAATTAGGATACTGTGAACTAAGAGAAAACCGAATTATGGTTAAAAAGGGAAAATGAAAAGAAAGATGATGTACAATACGAATCTTCCTGGCTTGGAAAACTAGCGAAGCCATGACAAGAACATCCAGTTCACTCTGAAATGACAAACTGATTTTGGTTTTCGCTTATTTTATAGCAAGAGGACTGCAAATTGGGTATCTCTGACGTGGTGGACGCCTGGTCCTCTTTCCCCATCCTGTTAGGCTTCTTTCTTCAAGTCCTGTTTTCATTTGCTGAAACTGGTTCAAACAGTCTTCAGTCGTAGTGGGAGGAGCAGATCCCCCTGAACGCTTCCTTCCCCTACCAGTACTGCCCTTAGCATTATTCTTCTGTGTCAAACTTGACTGCCAACTTCCACCAATTTCTCTAATTAGGCCTTCTATCATCTGAAAATCCTCAGTCACCTCATTTCTCGACAAAGAAGTGAGATTGGGAAGTACATCTCTCTGAAAATCCTTCCGCTGCCTTCCTCGCCTTGCCTGTCCTCTCCGGGGTCGTTTTGAAAGTGGTTCTTCACTTTTTTCATTCTCCAGAACTTGTGGCGTATAATAATACTCCTCTGTTTTGGTCTCCGCCAAATTTAATGTCATGAACTCAAAAACATCAATCCCATCAGGTATTGAGTCTCCAAGGCATGCACCATTGGCTGCCTCAATATCATGCTCAGGATCACTCCAGCAAGAAGAAACTATCTCTGCAAACCAATGAAGGGAATCACTTGCTGATGTTTCTGATTGTTGACAACTGACATTCTCCTGAAGATTAGTCACACACGATGATGATATGGCAACCAGTGCCTCAGCTGCAGCAGAAACACTCAAGAGTCCTTGAGACTCTCTAATTTCTTCATCTTGCAAGTTAAAAGGTTTTGTAAGGTTGCTTTCAAGATATTCACAACCAGAAGTATCATTATTTCCCATTTCAATGGCCACTGGCATATCCAAATCTATCTTGGCAGTCCTTATATTGGTTCTCATAGAAGAGGGTGTTGATTGAACATCTTCTTCTACCCCTTCTTCCATAACACACAAATTCAAATCAATGTGCCTGACATCAGCATTCTGATTAACTGATCTCTTCTCTGCAACCAGACCCTCCAATAGACATTGTTGTTCACATTTGGGTGGCAAAGGACCATGAGTTATAACAGAGTTAACACCATCGATTGCTGAAGCAGGAAAACCCGGCTTTAAGGGGGAGTTCGGCAAAGGCAGATCTCTGGATACATTTCCAGAAATGGAGAACCCAAGAATCTTTGTACTGCTTGAAGAGCAACCATTACCGCTTTTCCGGTGCTTAGCATCGGCAGCACAAGTTGCTGAAAAGGAATCTTGGATTCGCATTGCAGTTTTCTCAATTGATTGCTGAGAGCAGTTTTGCAAGGAATTCAGATTCATTTGACCAGAAACTTCTTCTTTGATAGGTTTGGCATCACATGGTCTTGCGGCTGTTAACCAAGACAATCCTCCATTTGAGTTCTGCTTCACTGATCTGTTCATAGAAACAAAGCCAGATTGAGAAATTTCTTCATTCTGATAGTTGTCCACAGCAATTGCACCCATATTTAGATCTACTGCAGACTTTGACTCCATCATGCATGGTAAAAATTCGAAGCCAATTTTAGGACCATGTTGAGCTGATTGTTCAGAAGCAAAATTACTCTCACTGGTGCCATTTTGGTTGCAGAAGCCAACTGGTGCGCAGCAAACACGTGACTCCTTGGAATCAGATGGAGAGCCAAAGTGAAAGTCATTTTGGGATGATGCTTCAGCTCTCAAACTTGGAAGAGATCTTGAATTGCCATCAACAAGCAACTTGCCCCAAATAATGTCATGACCCTGCATCAAGGCCGTTGAACTAGAATTCAGTTGGCCATAGGTCCTAGAGCCAGGGTTTCCTAATAAATTCTGGTTCAAGTTACCAGAAAACTTTGTCCAAGTTGAACAAGAGAGTATCTCAGAATTGTCTGCCTCTAACTGAGAATGAACTGGCAGTGGATCAAGTGCATGTGACGCAGCAGCAGATGCACCAGTACTCTTTTCAGGTATATCTACACCGAAAATTTTCCGTTTAGTACATGTTTCTCTCTTATTCTGATCAGATAAAAGAAACATTGCAGAATGGGCCTTGGTAGTTTCAACTTGTACCGATCTACATGGGATATGCAAATCTTCAGAATGAAAACTTCCATTGCTTCTGGTTTGTCCTGAAAGTGTGTGCCATATCAAAGAGTCAAATGGAATTGAATAATGTTGCGACACTAATAATTAATCCTGCTTTTAAAGAAAAAAAAATCTTTTGCTGCTTTTGCATTAAGCACCAACTTATTAGCTTTGGGGATTGAGGAAAAGAGAAGTTAATGTAAAAGTTTTAGTTATAAAGGATTCAGTAAGTGGCCAAAAAAAAATTTAAAGGATATAGCTACTTGTAATAGCACAAAATTTGAACATCAAAAGATTCATAGCAACATAGATACATTACCGTTTTCAAATTTACTGGAGAACCATCCATTTTGCCTCCTTTCAGCCTCCAAATGCAGATTGTTAAGACTAATCCCTCTATCTCCTGCTTTGTTGCGGTCATGCGAAAATTCTGCACCCCAATGCTGGAAGCCTGTATGTGAGCGTGACAATGATGATAGATCCTTCCTTTGGACCTCCTGCTTGGAGCAGGTAATGTTACCAGGAATGCCAACACAAGCTGAAGTAGATGCTTCTTCAACCAAGATAGGTTCATTCAAATCGGTGAAACCACGAGTTTCCTTTAAATTTAAATTGAAACTGATGGCTGCATCATTACAACTATAATTGCTATCAAAGTGCATAGATAAATCCCCATCCCTCTTACAGGGAACCTCATAACTCCTTTTTAAGTGGTCAATTTCCACTCCTGACACTGCAGAAATTCCTTGCCCTCCCTCTTCTTCGTTAATACATTCCTCGGCTGGACATTCAAGGTCAAACAATCTGCTCTGAACCTTGCTGCAATGAGATTCCAAACTTTCACAGTTTTTTAATTTTAATCCATTTTGAGTCAAACCACAACCAGATTGGACAACATTCCCTTTCAAAGGACTAAACTGGGACTGGATGTTATGTGCACCAGACATGGATAGTCTAAAACAATTTAAGTCTGACAAATGAGATTCCGAAGCATGACACCTCTTTTGTTCATCTTCAGACATAAATCCAGATGAAAAAGGATTTGGCTGTGATGTAGCCACAGGAATCAAATGTTGGTTTCCTTCTTCACTATTGATTTCATTCATCATGTCCCTCTGTATTCTGTAAAGACGATGGAGTTCACGGAGCTGCAGAAACAAATGCATAGCATCAGAGAACTGCAATCCAAATCGACTTGTGCGGCGGCCATTAAAACATCATAATCCAACAAAGTTGATAGAGGGAATACCTGATGCCTGAATATAGAATCATGCTTCAAGATAGTCTGCCTCATTTGTTCCTTATCATATCCCATTGCCAGCCTCGTCAGAAATAAATCATTGAACTGCCCTGAGTTTCTGTTTTCATGATGTAAAGGCCAGCCAACGTTGCCAGTATTTCCATTTAGATTCCTCAAGGAATAGTATCCAGGAAGCTGCATGTTTGAATGTACTTCAGTTCCCATTCCTGCAAGCAATACAAAAGTGGCATTGAATTACTAGGCAGAATGCAATCTAAAAGAAATACTTTGTATATTAGCTGAGTATCACAGGAGTACTCAATGGTTCATGATCAGAACAACTGAAATAATCCTTGCATTATGCCTAAAACATACAATGATGCAGACAACTTTTTGTGATATGCATAATCTAGAGCCTCCTGTCCATCTTTGTACAACCATCCCCACATCACTAATTATAATCAACCTCACTATTCAAGAGTGATTAAACTAACAGAAAGAAATGGAAACCATCCCCAGCATCATAAACAAGTAATGAAGCAGTTCACTTCTGGGAACTGGAAAATTATATTGGTCTAAATTCTCCTTTCTGTGCAAATGTTCCAAAAAGGTCCTTTGATTAAGAAGTATATGGTGTGTTTGTATGCAAGAGAGAAATGTGTTACTCGGTTTAATTAGGAAATTCATAGAAGCAAACATCTTAACTGACTATTCACCAAGTATTATATTTGAGGTGTTTTGTCTTTTATGTCAAGCATTTCTGAAGTCAAATCATCAACTAAACGCCACAAACATAAATTAAAGCACTGTTGGTTTCCACAAACTATTGCCATACCTTTCCAAATGATGGCTAAATTTACACGCAATCTAAAATAGACAACTCATTATTGCATTGATAAGCAGGGAATGCATTTGGAACAAAACCCATAAAACCAAGGTGGGTGCAGATTCAGAAGTCAAAAGTCTATAGATATGGTCAATCTGGATGAAATCTGTGGTTTCAACCATCAAGATCCACACACACACAAAAAGATCACCAAATGGTACAAAAAAACGCTAGGCAAAAGCAGCAGAATGCAATGCTCAAATTAAAACTTTAAACATAACTCTACAAAATCAGGGAACAAAACGAGAAGATTTATTAGGTCATTCACTGGAAACCGAAATCAGTTCTGCTTGCTATCTGGAAAAACAGCGGGAGACGTTGCAACAGATAATTAAAGTAGATTTTTAATTGGACATTCAAATGCTCACACAAGGAATGACAAATGCAGCTATAAACCTATTCAGGCCAACAACAAAGCAATCAAGGAAAGGAAAACTAAATCCCCAAACCCATAATAAACATAATAACAGTTATATAGGAATAGAATCTACTATAGTAATGACTACCATGGCCAATACAAAAGAAGCGAGATGGATAAATCACCCAGATATATAGAAACTCAGACAGAGAGAAAGAACCATACAATCAAAGCACCAAAATATCCAACCTGCAAAAGGGAAGAAATAAACTCCAGATTATAATCAATTAACAGAATCAATCATCCACTCTGGAAATTAAAAAATAAAATAATAAATTACCTCATAATTATATTCTTTGCCACCCTACTTATCAGACTCTGCTGTATAAAGTCACCAAATTATCCAGAAAATGACAACCACCCAGAATCCAACATGATTCCTGACAATTCACTGTAGCAGAACAGGAAAAAAATACACAATAAAACCCAGAACAACCCATGATCTATATGAACCAAAACATGAAAACAAAGACCTTGTAAAGCCTAAATAAGGAATTGGGTATCTGAAAAAACCAGCCATTGAAGAACAAAAGAAAAAATAGAGAGAAAAGCTCAGATCATGGTCACCCCAGAAAAAAAAAATAAAGGAGGAAAATTCAGATCTGCTGGGCCAGTATCTGATGAGAGAAAATCGAGAGATCCCACATCCCAGATAAGAGATCTTCTCTAAATAACAAAAAAAAAAGGGGAAAAAAATGTCTCTCTTAACAACAACAATGACTTCAAATTTGTCAACTTGTGGTCTCACTCATTATTCTATTATACTTAGCTTTGTTTTTCAATTAATGTAAACCTTTTTCTCATAACCTTTTTCTTTTCTGGGCCAATGAGGATGTGAAAGATATGCCCCTTCTTGAAATAAATAAATAAATAAATTATTATTATTATTATTATTTCACAATTTCTAGATTCTCTCCCACCCTCCATGCTTTTTGGGTACACATATTTTTAAGTAGTTTAAGAAAAATTCAGACACCTGGGTTTACTCAAACAACACCTCCCCAACAGTTTCCAAAACAGCTGACCCCACCATTGCTTTCACTTATAAAATCTTGTTTTCTGAAGACTCTGTCACACCCCCACGCGCAGTTTCAAACACATGAGACAACAACACTCTCAGACAAAGTACGACGTCTTTTATTTTCTAATACTAGGAACTAAAAGTTCTGTCACACGCGCAGCCACAACAAAAGAAAATTCCTTTTTTTTTTCCTTTTCTTCTTTTTTTTTTTTTTCTCTTTCTGGTTTGGGGTTTGAAAACTTTTCTAATTATTAAAATTTATTTGGATTATTGCGTTTGTTTGCTTATCTATGTTGGATTGGTTGGTTGGTTGGTTCCTAACTTATTTGATCATGATCTTCGGTCCTTTTGCAGCAACCAACTCTTTTATTCTGAGTGCTGTGACCAATCATGGAATGTTAATATTCATTAACAGATAAGCTTCGTGTCCTGTCCCATTGATGGGTTTATTGTTTTTGGAAGGATTACTACATGTTCCTCCCTTCTTCTTTTTCTTTTCCTTTCAGTTTTATTTTGGAGAATTTTTAAATTTATGTTATTAGAAAAAGTTGGAAATTAAAATTATGTGGACGCATCATGTGGTTTTGGATTATGTACCATGGATTTTAAAATTGAAAAAGCGACAAAAATGATTATGAAATAGGACTGTTTGTTTAATTTCAATTGAAATGAAGTGAAGAATAGCCAAAGCAAGAATGAGGTAAAAAGAGTGCACTTTGAGATGATCAATGATGAGACCCAATTTAGCTGCACATTGGAACAATTATTTGCTTTCTTTCAAATTAGTTTTATGGGTGTAAATCCAATATGCTTAGGAATCTTACCCAACCATTATTATTATTATTATTATTATTATTATTAGTAAAGTCATATAATTTTTTTGGTTAGGTCCAAAAATGATCACCTTCTATTCTATACCTTACTTCTTGATTAATCAATTAAAAAATTGAAGAGAATAAACGTGGCTACATATTTTGACACCACATTGATTAGTCCTCTGGCATCTTCAACTTGTGTATTAAATATATATTTCCAGTTATATTTGATTCCCCTATTGAAAAGCATTTGCCTCTCTCTCATATGAAATGAATCCTTTTGTCAGCTTTCCAACCCATCACCATTGATGAGGAAAGGCTAAAAATGGAATGATTAGTTGATGACAATATTCTTATTTGTTTACAACATAAATCGTAACAGTTATTATGCCTTGAATAAATTAAAATCCATGGGATTTCTACTGATACATGTTGTTACCTGAACTCAACAACCTTGGCAACAGTCAGAATTCCGCAAGTCATCTCAAGTTAGGTTTAGTCATAACGTGACTCTAATCAACTTCATTTCAACATGTACAAGGCTCTCTATGTGCAGTGCAGATGGCAACTATGTCGATACATGTTCTTATCCAATGACACTGTGCAGCAGCAGTCAACCCAGAAGCAGGTAAATTAAAGCAAACTTTGCAAATGAAAAAGAAGCACAACTTTTTTTTTTTTTTCATCTTTCCCTGTATTTCTCTCCTCTCACTACAGTTAAAAGAAACCTGGCAAGATCTTCAGGGTTACCTTCTTTTTGACCAATTTTGGACCATAACCAGATACAGTTTTCAGGCAAAACCTGCTCTAATTTGAAACAAAAGGGTTCAAAATCATCAACAAAAGCTACTTTAAAAAGCCTGTCTGTTTTGAATGGAATGATCTAAAAGCTAAGAGTGCCAAAAGAATGAACATGAATCCCCCAAAAAAAGGGTTGGAAAAAGTGTGATTGAAATGATTACCAAACATACTTGTCTTGCAGCTTGAATCTTCGAAATTGGATTGGGCACAAGGATTTTAAATGTGGTATTTTTCAGTGATGGGGTCCTAAGGACTTCCATTAAATGCTGCTACTCTGTATGCACCCTTTGTGCATAAATTGCTTGGTCCCATGATGTAAAATATCTACTTCCTCTTCTCATAGTTGGCAATAATTTAGGCCATCTACAAATTGAAATTATAGGTTTGTAGTTATGGTGTTTTGTTAGATCTGAATAAAATATTTGTATTTAATAGTCCATTCATCATATGATCTTGGCACGTCATAAATTTGATTGAATATGTTGAACCCTCAATCAATTTCCAAAACCCCCTATGTTTAACTTGCCCACCTAACTAATAAAGCTGACATTAAAAATTACAGCTATGTAGGCTGTAGGCTGGAGGCTGAAAGGACCATCTAAATATTTGCTACAATTTGTCAAATTGTTGTTTTGTTTGGTCAGTTTGTACATCATAATATAGAGTTATCATTGTATGTAAATGTTTTCAAGTTTGGGAATCCAAATTCTAGGTTAATGACATGGGCATGAATAAGGACGCTTGCCGTCCTGGACTGAGTAACGAGAAATATCTATATATACCATGATTATACAAGAAAATAAAGCATAATAGGTGATCAAGTCATTAAAGGTATGGGGTTGGGAAGGTGGAAGAGACCAGGCCAAATTTCCTGGAGCTATATGTGCAACAACCTTATTATAGCAATTGCATTTTGATTTCAAACAGGAAACATCTTTTGTTCAAATTTTGAATAGGTGGGGAAGAAAGCAGCATTGCATCTTCATATGCCCCACTTTTCTTTTTAACTGCATACTTTCTGTTTTAGCTCTGCAGCTAGACAAAAAAGGCAGTCTTAGTTTTGACCATATAATCTATTTCTGTTCACCATAAATCAACTCCAGAACATTGGCCAAAAAAGAAGCTAAAAGTTATATAATAGAGAGCATACTATACAACATGTAAGACTATGGATCAGATTCCATTACCATAGACCAGATCATGGTATAATTATTGCCTGAATACGCACATAACCTTGGATGAAGCAGTCCTACAATTTGTATGGCGTGTAACTTCACCAAACCTTTCTAGGACCCATAAGCCCAAGAATCTCTTCCCAAAGCCCAACACTTCCTACACTCCCAAGACCAATTACACTTGGGCTACAAGCTGCCACTGTCCAATAACCAGCCCTTATCTCCTCATTCAATTGCTCCTTCTCCCACCCACAATACCCATCGAAGAACCTTAAATCCCCTGCCCCGACCTCGTTTCTCTTGACCATCTCCGCTGCACATCCAACGCTCTCTTTCGTTCCGTAATACAACCCTTTCATAACCTCTTCAAACACCGCGCTGTTATCATTCCCCGTCGGGCTCACCAGGAACAACCCTTCTTCCAAAGGCCCGCCGAAGAACAATGGCCTATCCGAGAACGTCCCCACAACGTCCAGCACCGTCGATCTCATTTCTTTTATCGACATCAGCGACGGCCGGTTCAATATGATCCCGGATGGGCCTATGGGCCCAGTTGATAAGAGCAGGATCACCGTCCGTTCGAAAATGTGGACCCCATCCAGCTTCTCCTTGGCGATGAGCAGACAACCCTTTTCCGGTTCATGGATTATATGAGCCCATTTGTCACCAAGCGTAACTGGTGGATGATCAGGGTCGGCATATGCTGACGAGTCCTCGGGCCTTGATACTTTCTCCTCAGCCACTAATCTTGCTCTAAATGAACGCCAATCAGGATCAAGGATTGGTCTGCTGTCATCATCCAACGGTGAAGATGAACCGAGATGGCAGCCTATCAGTGAAAAAACTCATTAGATTATCCAAAAACAAGTTTAATAATCACAGAAGCATTGCTTTTCAGGCCCAAAATATTGTAAGTGGTATCAGTAGCAATGCTTATGATCAATAAATGTATCCTGCCGGTGTATGTGTGGGTTAAGACACTTCTCAAAATAAAATCAGACCACAAAATCAAACCCAATACAAGATTTATTCAGTTGATGTAATGTTGATATGGAAATTGAACAACTTACATGTTATACAAGTTGGGAAGGCAACTTTTCTACGGTGGGAAAGGTTGGCGTTTCTTTTTGGAAAGGAGAGTGCTTTAGCTTTGATTGAGGGCACAAGCTCAACGCTTTTAGTGAATGAATTTGACGAAAGACAGCAAGCTTCCATGCTTTGTCTTCTGTGCGTAGTTCCGTCAAATTCAAGTGAAGATCCTAAAGGATAAGAGAGCCAATACTGGGCAATTTATACTTGGAATGAGAGTATATATGCACCACAAGCTGAATTCATTCTCATCCCATTCCATCCAAGTTGGAGGCTTTGTCTTGCGCTTTACGAACAGCACAGCATTTGGACACTGAAGCCTAGACCTTCTTTTGTGGGAAGTAGTTAATGGACATTTTAACCCTTTCTGAGATGATGTGTCATGCTCATAGCCAGTTATTTGTTATCGAACCACTATCTCAGCAGACACTTTTTAATGATGTGTCATCCACTTAGCCTGTCACGTTTTTTAACATTTTCTGCTGCTCACCTTACTTTCAAATGCAATTTGGACAATTCAACAAGTTTGGTAGTGCATCCTCCGCTTGCCTACATAAAGGGGGGGATGCCAAGAGGGCAAAAAAGGGAAATGATATCTTCTTCTCAAGAGTGGATAGACTTCCTTGATAACCCACTAAACTAAACTTCTTGAAACAAAATATTGCAAAATTAGAAGTTAGTCAATTGAGCAGGGGAATATTCCTCAACTGAAAGAATATAAGTGCCTCCAACTTAAGCCAACTGCAAGTGCGAGTGCCATGTGTCTTTAATTTTGCTAAGCTCCAGCTCAGTGCCAACGTTTGTTCGGTTTGTAAAGAGGGGGTTAATAGATAGAGCTTTCTTGAAGTAGCATCTATATATTTATACATAACACTTGTTATCCTAGAAGTTGGCAATGCCTTTAGAATATTAGGAAAGTCACACTGGTGCTCATTCCACTGTTAATATTATCTTGTCATTTTCAAATCCAAAACTGAGATAATGGGTTTCTAGGCATCTACTTAGTTGCTCTGTTCTCCAAGATTGCTTCACATCAACAGCATCATCCCAATAACTGTCGCCTTTTTAATTAAAATAGGGGGCAGGTGGGAGCAATGGTCACCCATGGAATGAGATGAGGCACATTGATTGAGTCCCAATGCTATAAGCATTGGGTACTTGTATTTGCCAAAATAGTACAGATATATGAGATTTTCCTGTACAGTTGCTTTGCTTTTCCTTTCTATAGTGACAGGCAAAGCATGAATGTTCCTCTTTTCACCAAATAAAGAAGAGGCGAAGCAGCATTCAAGGCCCATAGAGGAAAAAGAAAATGTTAGACAAGCCGGGTGTCTGCTACAAAAATGTGATATCCTTCTTACCTTAACCTACTGGAATGACCTCATTCAGCTTAGCTTCTAAAGTAGACACGAACCTGCAGCACAAAAGTTCGTCACGGTGGATCTACTGCAGGCTCATATTTTCTGTTAAGCACCCTAGCTAAATTAGTTTGAAGCTGTTAGGGAGGATGGTGGTAGGGGGGAGGGGGGTGGGGGACTGCTCAAGGATAGTAGTAAGCATTTCCAAAAATGAACTTCCAACGCCCAAAAAATGCAAGTTTACAGCACATAAGCATTGTACCAGCAGTAGCATGAGCAATGACTAAGTGACACAAACAGGTGGGATAGATAAATGCTAAGAAAGATGAAGGAAACAGGTGGAGAAAGAAGAAGCCTATAGTTTCTTTTAATCAATCATCCAACCACAACAAGAAACACTCCCCACAAAACATATTGGCTCTTAACAATCAAGCAAATTTAACCAGTGTAGAGGATTCTTATGATAGAAAGAGAGGATATGTTGCAATGAGTGAATCAGAATACGCTAGAGGCGACAGCGAGAAAGACTGGAGTAGTTTTTGAAGCGTAAATGCTTTGGTGGCATATGGTGAGGGATAAGAAAAAGTGAAGGAAACGATGGATTACGATAAATGGGAATGACTGAATAGAAAGAATGTTTACAGGAGTCTTGAGAGAGCTTTCAAGATAATCTCTGCTAGATTTCTAATGTTTTCTTTTTGTTTCCTATAACTTCCAAGACTCTCATATTTTTACTAATCAGGAGCATCTTCTTAGAAGTAGTTGGAAGAATACGTTCAATAAACATGCTTGTCATAGAAGAGTAGTTAAAAGAACGGTTTATAAGATATTAAGAAAATAGCAATGTAGTTGAGTAGTTGGCGCAAGTTTTGGGTAATGAAATAGTAACACTTGACAGTGCGCCACGTATATTTTTAAGAAAAAAAAAAAGAAAAAATGGTAAAATACATGTACTTCAAAGAAAGTTTAAGACGAACTATCTCCATATTTGAGCTATCAAGCCAAACTCTCTAAAACATCCCAAATGTGAAGGTAACTCATGAACTCTACAGCTCGTTCTAAGTTACTTTCACTGCCCCAAACAAACAGTTGTTCAATGCTTCTTCCTAGGTGCTTCCGCACTTGGAACGCTCTTGGGATCTTTTGCGTTTAGAACACCCTTGGGCCCTTCCGTGCCGTTTTCATGCTTGGAACGTTCTTGGATGCTTCCGTGCTTGGAATACCCCTGGTGCTTCCGCGCTTGGAACGCCCATGGGGGCTTTTGCACTTGGAATATCCCTGAGCGCTTCCATACTTAAAACACCCTTGGGCGTTTCCTTGCTTGGAATACCCTTGGGTACTTCCGCGCTTGGAACAACTCTTGGGCATTTCCACGCTTAGAACGACCTTTGAGCGCTTTCGAGCTTAGAACACCCTTGGGCGCTTCTGCACTTAAAACACTCTTGGGCACTTTTGTGATTGTAATATCCCTGGACGCTTCCATGCTTGAAACACCCGCTTCCGAGCTCGAAATACCCTGGGTGCTTTCACGCTTGGAATGCCCTAGACGCTTTTGCACTTGGAATGACTCTAGATGTTTTTGTGCTTGGAACGCTTTTTGGCGCTTAGAATACCCTTGAACGCTTCTGCGCTTGAAACACCCTTAATGTAATTTTTTTCTATAATACAATACTACAAGAATAATAGTTAGCCAAAATTGGACATTTACAACCAATAACCTTATAAATTTGCAGCAACCTATAGGAGAAAGTCCTAACCAACAAAACAGATGCGTTAAAACTATTGAGAAAGAAAGTGAGTGGAAGTGGGAGAAAACAGAGTAATAAGGAAAGTAAGTCCATTTAACAACATGGGACAATAAAAGGAGAAATATCAACTAAAATGTTTTATCATCTATTTGAACAAATATGTAACACATTGGCATTAAAATAAGTTTAAGTTTACAGATAAAATCATATAAAAAATAAACCACTCGCTCCATAATCCACTCTACACCCATCGTCTTATGCTTTTCATATTCTCCCAGAGTCAATTACTTCTTTTCTTGGTCAGTTTGCAACTAAAGAAGTAGAGAAAAGAGCTTGACTCTCCCGAAATACAGGCTTTTTACAAGAGTGCCCCTACCTCTTTGAGTGATAACTTATAATATGCTTGCAAATTGTAATTAAACAATCTTGTAGCAGTGCAATCATCTAAATCACCACCTCACCAACTTCTATCGGTAAGGTTGTACCTTCGGGGTGTACAACTTGCTTAAGGTCCTCTCGCAACCTCTCAATCATTTGATATATTCCATCAAATTTTGGGTGTGATTTATCAAATACAGTGAAATCATGGACCTCATTGTCTATTTCAATAGAACTTGATCCTGATGGTTTTTGGACCCCTATGCTCTTCATTCGAAGCCTTACACTTGCAACATTGTCCCAATCCCCTGATGCAGCAAAAATATTTGCTAACATGGAATAATTTCCGGGATCTGAAGGATCCAATTTAAGAAGGTGATCAATCACCTTCTCTGCCAGTTTCACAGCATTATGCAATCGGCATGCAGCCAAAAGCGTACCCCAAATAATGGCATTTGGTTCAAAAGGCATGATTTGAACAAGTCTAAAAGCTTCATTTAAACGCCCTCCACGGCCTAAAAGGTCAACCATGCAACCATAATGCTCGATTTGGGGAACAATCCCATAATCCTTTTCCATCACATAGAAGTATTCAACACCCTCATCAATAAAGCCTGCATGGGTACAGGCACACAAGATACCAACAAAAGTAACTCTATCAGGCTGAAATCCTTCCTTCTTCAATCTGGAGAAAACTTGAAGTGCTTCCTTCCCATGCCCATGCATAGCAAACCCCTGCAGCATCGCATTCCAAGAAACCACATCCCTTTTTGGCATTCCATTGAAAACACTCCATGCCTTGTCCAGACTACCACACTTTGCATACATATCAACTAATGCATTACACACCGCAATGCTACATCTAAACCTAAGCCTCTCTATTGAATTATGCACTTTTACACCCACTGCTAACAAACCAGACTCAGCACAAGCAGCCAGAATACCAATAACAGTTCCATCATCCAACTCCAGTCCATCTTGCTCCATTCGATCATACAACTCAATAGCTTCCTTTGCTAACCCCTTTTCTGCATAGCCGGATATAATTATAGTCCAAGGAACCAATGTCTTAACTGGCATCCTATCAAACAAAACCCTAGCCATATCCATATCCCCAGCCTTACTATAACCTGAAACCATCGTTGACCAAGACACAACATTCCTCTGAGGTATCTTTTGAAACAATTCAAAAGCTTTCTCCATCTCTCCTGCTTTAACATAACCATCCAAAATTGTATTCCAACTAACCATATCTCTCTGAGGCATTTCATCAAACAACTTCCTAGCTTCCCTCAACTCCCCAACTTTCAATAGCCCCCCCATCATAGAATTCCAGGAAACAACATCTCTATCTTCCATTACCATAAACAACTTCAAAGCTGCTTTAATACCCAATTCTCCAAACTTTGAATAACTATCAATAAGAGCATTCGGTACAAAAATATCACTCAAAAAACCATTTTTTTCAATCTGGGTATGTATCATTTCCACCATTTTCAGATCAGTACAAGCCTTTAAAAGAAAAGTATACGTAAAATTGTCAGCCAAAATCCCATTCCATTGCATATCAAAGAAAAAAGAAAAGGCTTGGCTGGGCTGTGAATTTTGTACATAGGCTCTTATCAAATTGTTATACAAATGAACATTGGGGTCTTGAATTTGGTTAAAAACGTTAAGAGCTAAGGTTATTTGGCGGCAAAGAGAGAAAGCTGAAATTAACTTGGGAGCTATATAAAGGTCTTGGTGAAGATTTTGTCTGATTATTTGGGCTTGGAGTTGTTTAATGTGGCTTAAGTTAGTACATTTATGGAGGTCTTGGAGCTTTTGTTCAAAGAGCCTTCTCGTGGAGAACCATGATGGGGATTTAAAAGGGATAGACATGGGGTTTTGGAAGGGTTTAGGGAGAGGAAAATGGTGGGAATTTTGCATAGAAAATGAGGTTCTGCATTGGAGATTTTGATGAAGTAAAAAGGTTTGGCTTTTTGAACTCGTGCTCTTGAGAGTGGCTTTGCTAAAGTAGAAGAGCAAAAGAGTTAGAATGAAGAAAAAATTCTTGAAACTTGGAAGGGGGAAGAGATAAGGCATCTGTGTTTTCTCTGGCTAAGGTCTTCTTCATTTAACTGAGCTGTTGGGTTTATTTTTGCGGAATTGGTTCTTTAGATTTCTGCCCTGCTTGTCTTGCCTCAGTTTTCCTCGTATTGGGCCCCTTTCCCATGTGAGTAGGTGGTTTTTTTTATTCCGGAAAAAAAATCTGAACCTTATCTTTTAATTAAATAAATACCAACTAGTAAGTTAAATATTCGAATATATATAATTATTATTTGATTTAATATTTTATAATTTTTTTTTTTGTTTTTTAGAGCTTGTTTGTGAGTCTGGATTTCGAAATCTTGAGTTAAGACTTTCGTTCAACTCATGGATAAATTTTGGATTTTGAATTCATGTTTACCTCATTTCATCAATTTTCAATTACAAAATACACAAGGAAAAAAAATTACAATATTTACACTTTTGAAACCAAAGTTGTCACAAATTTAATATTTCAATCAAGGCAAACTACTCAAGAAGTCCTTGTACTATAATGTTTTTTTTCAATTTAATCTCTTTATTAAAAAATTGATTAATTTAATCTATATATTATGGCATTGTATGCAATTGAGTTTTTATAATTAACTTAGTCCAAATTGGCCGTTAATTATATTAATGTTGAGGTAACACTGATGTGTCAAACAATTTTTTTTTTTTGAGAAAAATTCTCCACATTAATTTTTTCTATACCACGTTATAAGGACCAAGTTACACTAAATAGCAAAGTATATGAATTAAATTGAATAAAACTCTACACTATATAGACTTCTTAGATACTTTCACCATTTTTTTTGTTTCACATTATATATGGGAATGTTGACCCTTACTATAAGTTGAAATAGTGTATGAAGTGTATGGAAATCTTGAAACACTATAGTTGAATGCAATTTTTCCTTATGATATGAAACACTCTAGTTGAATGCAATTTTTACTAGTAATATAAAACCCTGCTATTTTTTGTTTCATTTTACCTCCCCTTTTATGATGCTTTCTTGAGTTGAAACTAATGCACCATCTAACAAATCAACAATCGATGAAGGCCTATGTGGTTGATGTTATTGTACTACTGTTATTTTGGTTATTGTTATTTTGTTGGAGCTGGTGAAAGATCTTGGGATAGATAAATGGATCTTACAATTCTTTTTTAACTAAAATTGATTATTTTGTAATCAAGAAATTAAACTAGATGTTACATTTTTTGAGTTAATTCTTAAAAATGGAGCAATGCAATGTAATTGATTTGTATTTGAACATGAATCAAATTGTTACCTTCTATGTTTTCTGGTACAAATGAGAAGTTAATACAATGCTGTCATTTCATGATATATTTTTTCTTGGATTGCATAAATAGATCAATAAAATAAAAAATAGCAGGGTTTCTTATTACAAGTAAAAATTGCATTCAATTACAATGTTTCAAGATTTTCATACGCTTAGATATATCGTTTCAGCCTATGGAGAGGACCAACATTCCCATATGTAATGTGAAATAAAAAATAGTAAAAATACCTAAGAAGTTCTTCTACTATAGAGTTTTGTTCAATTTAATCCTTATATTATATAATTTTGTATAATTTATTCCTTATGACATGATATAAAAAAACTGATGTCGCACAATTTTTTTTCTCTCAAAATTTTTTTTTGACACATTAGTGCCATGTCAACATCATCTGACATGCCAGCATAATTAGCGGTCAATTTAGACAAAATTATTCATAAAGATCCGATTGCACATAATGTCAAAATATAAAAACTAAATTGACCAATTTTTAAGTAGTTTGATCATTTTAGTTAGTATAAATTGTTGTCAGATAATGCACTAGCAATATCAAAAGATACCAAAACAACAATTTCAAAATCTCTCTTAAAATTTAATTTTAATTATTATATGTCATAACATAACAAAACGTATCAAAAATAATATAATAATTATAACCATTGTGTATTGTTTTCCAAGAAGATGCACTCACTTATAATTTCAATTAAAACAAAACAATAAAATTAATAAAAAAATATGTCAAAATAATTTTAACCGTTACATATAATTTTATCTAATTAAATGTGTAATTTTATCTAATTTTTATGTTAATTTGTTTAATTTATTTATGGATTTCCTTTTAAAATTTAATAGTTATGTCATATGTGTTGAGTAATATTTTTATTGAATTGCAATATTTACTTATACATGTACTTATATAAAAATCACAACAAAATAGAGTAATGGAAACAAGTAAAAAAATAACAAAAAATACCAAAATAATTTTAAAAGTTATATATCATCATTTAAGAAAACTCACTTGTAATTTTAAATCATAATGAAACAACAAAACTAACATAATTGAAAAAAAGATTACATAATAATTTCAATTATATCGACTTTTAAAAAAAACACCTTCTTAATTTAAATCACAATAAAACAATAAAATCAACTGACAAAAAAGGTAAAGAATTACCATAAATAATTTCAGTAGTTACATATTGTATTTCAAGAAAACTCAATTGCAATTTCAAATCACAGTAAAATAATAAAACTAACATTGCAAAAAAGAAAAAAAAAACATAATAATATAACTGTTAAGTATGATTTTTCAAGAAAACACACTTACTTTCGATTTTAAACCACATGAACAACAAAACCGATTGACAAAAAATAATATGAAAATATTTAACCATTATATATCTTTTTCCCATAAAATTTACTTACAATTTCAAATTACAAAAAAAAAACTAAATTCTATAAAAAAACAAGAAATGCATTATTATATATATTATATATATAGCATCTTCGAAAACAAAACCCATTTACGCACAATTTTAAATCACATTAAAAAATTTACTAAAATAATTTTATCATATTGGGAAAAAGAATTCACTTATCATTTCAAATCACAACAAAATAAAATAAAAAATAACAAATTAGTTGTAGTAAACACCTTCCAAAAAAAGGACTTATTATTTCAAATCATAGAAACGGATAAAGCATGTGACTACTTTTAATCATAGTATATATCCCAAAAAAAAAACCTATAAAATAAGGCAAAATAAAATATATAATTTAATTATCCAAAAAGATTTTCAATACCGATACAAAAGATAAAAAACTATACGTAGGTATTATTATTCAAAAATTTCAAAAAAAAAAAAAAAGTGAACGTCCTTGTGACCTGTCAACGCAACTCGTGTTTCTCTGTTTCTTCTCAGATTCTCACACTCCACCAACCCTCCTTTCAACACCTAACTCAACCACCACAAGAAAGCGCCAATCTCCGTTTTTTGTTTTTTTTATTGATGGATCTTTAATTTTTCTCTATTTATACCCTTTGGTTTCTCCTCGTTGGCTCGTTGTGTTTTAAAGCCTCAAACTTTTGCTTTCTCTGTTTTTGTTTAGTGATTTGTTTCAAAAGTCTTCTCTTCGTGATCAATGGAGGCTAAGTTGTTAAGAGCTTCTTCTCCAGCCTTACCTGCTGCTAATGGCACTACCAAGTTTTCAAGACCCAGATACCTGTTAACCTTGCAGACCAGGGAATTTCCAAGGTTCAAGTTTGATTGCCGTGCAAGCTTGTCGAAGAAAAACATTCAATCTCTTCATGCTTCCACCACCTCTGTTGGGTATAAGAATAGCATCCCTTCTGGCTATTTTTGTTGTTTCTCACGATTCAGCTTGTAGATGGTTGAAAACGGAGTCTTTCTTTTATTGTTTCTTTGAAAGAAAAAAAAAAAAAAAGCTTTGACTTTTACTTGCCTGAATTTGAAATTGGGTGCTTGCGATTATTGAATGAGCTGCCTCTTTATTAATGCCCTGTCTTTAAATTTGGCTGATGTTGGATCTTCCTGAATGTTATGATATTGGGTTTATTTCTATGCTTCAGTTATGATGATTGCATTTCCAGATTGGTTGGAATCTGGGTTTTTAATTGTTTTCATGGTGTTTTTCAATCCTGGTTGTTAAATATTGCAGGAGAAGCTTTCTACTTGTAATGCAGTTAGACAATTCATATTCGAATTACTTGTTCTGACCCTTTTTTTAAAAAAAAAAATTGGAATGGATTTTGCTTCCTTTAATCTTTGACTGCTGAAATTTTTATTGGTATTTGTTTGTAAGAATTTATTTTTCCTTCTGGAAAACACCAATTTGAGTGCAGCTGTATACATGCTAGCGCTTCTTTACCTGAATGCATTAATTTCTGTATTTTAAACACCATTCTGCTAAATATGTACAAGAATGCAAGTATATTGTCTGCTCTAATTTTTGCTGTCTGTTTGGTAATGCAAATTATAATAATGATATAGAAAATTGAATGATTCTTATAAACATGCGTTGTTGTGTGCTTTTTATTTTATAAAAAAATAAAATCATGGATTCTTGAACAAATGTGAAAAGAATACTTTGAAAGCATGTGTATATGCTTGCATGTATAAGCATCAAGAGACTCTGGCTGCTATGGTCATAGAATGAAGTGCAATAGCTCTTAAATAATTTGCCAAAAAAAATGTTAGTTATTGGCCTTTGTCCAAAACTCTTCCAAAAAATTCTTTTTCTTTGGTATTTCAATTGTGCAGTAGCTGATTTCCTTTTGACATTTTATGAAGGTTTTTTAGTATTTAATGTTTTGGTAACTTCTCTACAGGCCTATGGGAATGAAGAAAAGGGTAGATGAGAGCGAGAACTTGACCCTGGAGGCCGTTAGGCATTCCTTAATTCGACAAGAAGACAGCATTATATTTAGCCTTCTGGAGAGAGCTCAATATTGTTATAATGCGGATACATATAACCCTGATGCCTTTTCAATGGATGGGTTCCATGGCTCTTTGGTGGAGTATATGCTCAGAGAAACTGAAAAGCTTCATGCCCAGGTATGTTGTACTCAATAGTCTGGTTGGGAAATGTTAATTAAAGGATAGAGATAAAGGAAAGAGGTACAGCAAAATCAGTGCTGGTTTTCTGACAAACTTTTAATTGAAAATTAGGTTGGTAGATACAAGAGCCCAGATGAGCATCCTTTCTTCCCAGATGAATTGCCTGATCCATTGTTGCCACCTTTGCAATATCCACAGGTAAAATAGTAAGATGCAATAGGAATTATATTGTTGCTTTGGCACAGCAGCCTTGGACTTATGTTTCACTGCTCCAAATGTCATCATTCTCATTAAGACACAAAATATTCTGTTAATTACTTGTTTTATTGGAATTTTAAGCATTTGTCACTGCCATCACTCTAGTTGTAAAGGGATGGGGTAGGTTGAGGGAGGTCTTAGATTCAAATCTAGCAGTATAAAATGATAAATCTGGGTAAAACATAGTCCTTTGCTAGGAAATCAGTATTAAGTGCCCTCTTGAAGAACTTGGGAGTACTTTTCTATGACACTCTTAATACTATTTTTTGGTGATGAGTGATGCTCTTCATGTCAATGCAACACATATACACAACTCATCAGTGAATGACAATTCAGTTTGATTCCAGTTTTTATCATCATCAGAATATAACATTTAAATTGTTTTGGAGAGGAATGCTATCTTCTGATTTATTATGATACTATATGGCAGTCTTTTCAAAGAATTTAATCCTCCACACATGATCTATCTCTTGCTTTTTTCATGATATTTGTGAATTTGTGGACATTCAGTTTTTTTATTGTGGGTGCTAAGTTGTAACTGCTTATTGGAGCCTTTTACTTACAATCAAACAGGTACTACATCCCATTGCTGATTCAATAAATGTAAATAACCAAGTCTGGGAAATGTACTTCAGAAATCTTATTCCAAGATTAGTAAAGAAAGGAGATGATGGAAATTGTGGATCTACTGCCGTTTGTGACACAATGTGTTTGCAGGTAAATGTTTTAACTAATGTCTTTTATTTGGACAGACATCACATTAGCCTGAATGGCTGGCCTGCATGTTACGAACAAATTGAAACATATTTTGTCCTTTCTGACAAGTATCATGTGCATTTCTAATTAGTTTCCACTCGCTTGCGCATGCACCCACAATATGTACTTTACATCCCCTGATCTAAAATATGATTGAATGGTTGCAGTAAATATTGTGAATTCTGCTGCCTTCTTTCCCTTCTATGTACTTTCAATTCAGATTTATTATGTGCTTAATGTTAAAAAATTTGGCTAGCAGAATGGGCAGCAGAAGTTGAGGGTCCTTTCTGGACAGAAGTAGTTGACCCCTGATAGTTGAATGTGGTTAAGACTTTCTAAATGCTAATAACATATGGTTATCGGATGTCTAATAGATAGATGCAGGTGAGGTGCCTAAGCAAGAATTGGTCTGTACTATTGTCTAGAACCTTTTCTAGCACTCAAGGTACTTTGTAGCATTGCTTCTTCATTGCTTTGGTTTGCTTGAATTTGACAGCGGACCACTATACTAGATATATCTGCCAAACTAGTCTTCTTGGTTCATTACAGGTTATATTGGTCACTAATTCATGGAGAGTTAGGTATCATGGTAGCATGATCTTTTCGAAAGTATAGGTCCCCTTACTTTGGGAAGTTACTCCTTTTGTATTTTCCAAGTGTGAACCAAAAATGCAGGAAATTGATGATGAGTTGGTGACAAATAGTGTCTTTTGAACGACAGATAAATTTGAATATACTATACTGGATTTTTCTAGTACATGTAATTGCATTGTTGTTATACTGTGCGTCTATACTCTTTTCCACATATCCTTGCCAACCATTAATGCTACAATTTTGTGACTTTTCATGGGTCTCACTCAAAATCTTGTGGAAGGATTGCTGGTTTATAAAGTTTTCATGGCATGCAAGAACACCTATTGTTCAGATCAGTTCTTTCATCTAACTATGGTCGTACTCTTGACAACTTGGCGTTCTGGGAATTGCTGGGTGCTTAAACATTTGTGTCACTGCAGGCTCTTTCAAAGAGAATTCATTATGGGAAATTTGTGGCAGAGTGTAAATTTCAGGCATCTCCAGATGCCTATAGATCTGCCATTAAACGACAGGTATCATTGATTGGCTTCATTCCAAGTACAGTTTGTTGAAGCATCTGTTGGTTTGTGTTTCATTATTTGGCCTTGTATTTTGCAGGACAGGGAAATTTTGATGGACACGCTGACATATCCGGCAGTTGAGGAGGCAATCAAGAAAAGGGTAGCAATGAAAGCCAGAACTTATGGGCAAGTAGTGTCAGCTAATACAGAAGAAGATGGTGGCAATCCAGTTTATAAAATAAAACCAAGCTTGGTGGCCAACTTGTATGGCAAGTGGATCATGCCATTGACAAAGGAAGTCCAAGTTGAATACCTGTTGAGAAGGTTGGATTGAATTAAGAGAGAGATTTCTTTAGCTATATCTGATGAAATAGAAATCCTGGGTAGGGGTGAAGTTATATGGAGAAAAAGTAATTTCTGTCAAGTAGTATGAAATATTAATGCCAAAAAACTGGTAAGGTAGTTGTGAGTTGGTCCCAAAAGAAAAGCTCAGTAGAACTTTTCTCATGCCATTTGCACATAACTTGTTTCTCCATAGGACTTTTATCTCTTTGTGTGTGTGGATATTGGTTTGTTAATGCCAATGTTTTTAAGACTAAAAGATGCATAGATATAATGCAATGTAAAGGGTGTCATGCGCTTTTTTTTCAAAGTATTCCTATTATAAGATCATCATTCTCGTGAGCAAACAATCCTAAATTATGCTTCAAAAATTGTTATGCAGTGAGGGTTAGGCTCAACACCCACTGGCCCCTCGGTCCAATTCTGCCAAACTATTCCAACTGGGATGCCTCTGCCTCCCTGTTGAAATTGCACCCTGCTTTTTAGAACTTATAAGAATCTGCCCTCAGGCACTGGCTCCAAATCTTGGGCTTAAGTTAGCTGTTGTTGACCCAGCCCAAGCTTTATTAGGTTCCTCCCTTCTCTTAACTTTCGTTATCGGGTTGATTTAGCTAACAAAATTGTCAGCCTTATTTGGTTTCCATTTTGTTTCTCTGTCAAGAAAAGAACTTGAGCATGTACACCTATTCCTCTAAATAAAAACTCAGAAAAGAAAAGTACATAATAGCCCTATATTAATATAATATACAAGAAAAACAAAACAAAAAGAACTCAGTCATGGTGTGTATACCATTTACTGCACGTTTAGTATAGCTATTCCCCCTCTATTCTCACTCTTTTTTTGTACCTTTGTTTAGTTTAAAATTAGAACACGGAATAACAATTCTTCAGAAATAAAAATTTCATAAAATTGGTTAAAAATCAGCTTTAGTTATTCCCTTCTCCCAAAAAACTATATTTATTCAATGAGACATGAAATAGCTTTCAAATATATAATAACTAAAATACCCCTTATAACTTAAAAATATTATAACTCTGACCTATGAATACTTTTTTCCCATTTTTCCTATTCTTTCTCTCTCTTCTCACGTTCTTTCCTCTCTCATTCTTTCTCTAACTAGCACTCAAACCGACGACGACGGCAACGACGACGACAGCGGCAGCGACCGAATATGATCGAAAAGCGTCGATTAGTCCTTTCTAACAACATTCAACCGAAATCCAGCCAGATCTAACCGCGGGAAGCACTGGATCTGGTGCTTCCCGACCAAATCCCACGGTTGAATCTAGCACTCCACGGTCAGATCCAGTCGCGAGAAAACATTGATCTGGCACCGTAGTGGCCAGATCCAGCCAAATGGTGCGCCAGATCGACGTTTTGTTACATTAGTCGCCTTTCCTTCGATCAACCCATAAAAAAGAAAAAAAGAAAAAGGAAAAAAATAGAATAAAAAAAATAAATTATTTGTAAAATTTAAAATATTAATATTTTATATATAATTTAAACATTATTAATATTAATATGATTAAAACATTAAAATATTAATATTTTAAATTATTAATATTTTATTTATTAAATTATTAATATATTAAATTTTTAATGAGTATAAATAAAAAATAAAAATATTAATATTTTAATCAAAATAATATTAAATTATAAATAAAATATTATTAATTAAAAATATTAATAATTAAACTATATTAAAATATTGATATTTAAATTATTAATTATTAATATTTTAATTAATTATAAATTATTAATATTAAAAAATAAAATAAAAATAAATAATTATATATAATAAATGATATTTTTATTTTTTTATTTTCTATTCCTTTCTTATTCCAAAGCTATTGTTACAAACCAAACACTGTAATAAGTTATAATAATTATTCCTACTCTATTCTATTCATCATACAAAACGACGTAATACTTATTGTATTGTATTCCCACCTCATTTAATTCTCATGTAATAACTATTCTATTACATTTTTATCTATTTTGCAAACTAAACGTGCCCTTAGGTGACAAATTGTTCACATATTGGTTGAGCCTTTTTACTATATGAAATAAATAGACGAAAAACTGGACCTCGTTGATCATCAAGTGTTTCTTTTTTTAACTAAGATTTTATTTTTTACGAGAATATGTCAAAAGTAAAATTTCGAATGCAACATCTGACAGAGTATGGTTCGAATTTCTTTTTCCTTAATTAAAAAAATGATTAAAAATTTTTTTTGGAATGTGTAACTTTGGTTAAAAAAAATATACCTTTATTATCTTGAATAAATTCACATAGAATAATGTTAGTGTACGTTATGATGATCCCACAACCATAATCATAATGAACACATGGGAAGATGTACTGGATTTTGGGGATTTCTTTTTTTGCAAATGTACGTAATTTATTCAATCAAATCTCATGGTTACTAGCCTAGGGAGGGACCATGGACCATGGACCATGGACCATGGCTACCTCCATTATGAGTAGAAAAAAAAATTATAATATGCTTTTGAATTTTCTAGAGAAACTTATGCTTCTATATCATCAAAATTACTTAAATATATACCCCACTATAGATTTTATAGCGACATGAATTTTGTCAGATTAAGTTGGTGTTGTTTTGAGCAAAAATATTATTAGTGTCAATTAAGTGTGATACTTAAATGGTAGATGCCAAGGAGACAAGTACAAGTTTTAAGTCATGGTTCATGGACATGTAAATTGTACTGAATATTATATTTTTGTCTCTTTTATTCTGGAATAATAATTTTTAAGTGACACCCTAAACAAAAAAGTTAATTTCATGGTCATTGTTAGTTTGGGTTCCATTTCTTAAAACTTGCCTATGTTGTCATTGTACGTTTTAAATGCAAATAGAAAAGCCAATAAAACTATATTCTAACTAGCTCAAAAATGGCTTTAAAATATTTCAATTTAAAAATTAAAAATTCTGTTAATTTAATTATCACTCATATAAATTAAATAAATTATAAAGTACCCACCAAAAGGGAAAAAAAGGGTTCACAGCCAAAAAAAAAAAGAAGAAGAAGAAGCTAAATTCCCATCCAACTAGAAAACAGAAGGGAGTCAAACTGTCCTCTCTGATAAAGATCTAGTATAAAAATTCTTTATCATAATTTTTAACCTTAAGATTCTCTAAAAAGTGTAAAAAGATAGCTGTGGATACTGGTTGTGAGGTACATTGAAAAAGTGAAAAAGCAAAGCAAAAAGAACAGTTAAAAAAATCCAATAAACTTAACTGAGAGTTAAAAGGTGAAAAAAAGAAGAAGACAAAAGACAAAGAAACATGAAATCTCGAAGTGTTGCCTGTAACGGTAACGACCAAAGACAAAGCCAAGATAGTGAAGTTGAAAGCAAAAGCTTGTTAAAACTTGGGAACATGAGATAAGGGTCTTGTTTAAGCATGTTACCCCTCCAAATAAAAAATCAAGGGCAGTTGTGGATCTAGAAACTACACACAAAGTCAAGAAAGAAACCTTCTTTATCGTAGGTAAACACTAGCTGGCTAATTGGCCTGACCTTATAAACCAAACCCAAAACAAAGGCCAACCCAATTAACAGCAAACAAGAAAACTCAGCTGAGAGAGAGAGAGAGAGAGAGAGAGAGATGGAGAGAAGCAAAGCGATGATGGTGGTGGTGGTGGCAGCTGTGGCATTCGCCTTGGTGGTGATGGTGCCACAGGCTGATGCTACAAGGTACATTGTGGGAGCAAACATGGGGTGGACTACTAATGTGAATTACACTATCTGGGCTCAAAGCAAGCACTTTTACAATGGTGACTGGCTCTGTAAGTTCTTCTCTCTTGTTTGGATTCTTTCTTCTTCAGATCTACTTGGTGTACCTTTTTCTTCTACTATTTTTATTGCTCTTTTAGTGGTGGGTACCTCATTTTCTTCAAAATTTTTGCTTGTTTTTTGGCGTATTTGGTTGCTAAATGAATAGATCTAGATTTGGGTAGTTTGAATGAATTGATAGTCTCAAATCTCGACCTTTGTCTTGGTTTCCTGGAAAGCTACAGCTTACCTGCTGCTTTAGTAAGATTTTGCCTACTGATAGTTACATACTTTAGTTTTCGCTGTTAGTCACTTTGTTGAACTAAAAGAAAAGTAAACTTTAATCAAGATTTAAAAGAACAGAGTTTTCATGTAAAAATAAACTTTCTTTAGCTGCCCAGAAAATGCAGGGAGAGTGAAGGAAAGCGAGAAAGATTTACATTTGTTACTTTATTTTTCATGTGATGCTCAATAAAGTATTTTCTAATTTAATCGGATTAACATTTTCTAAATATGTAGTCCTGGCCATCCTAGATCTGGAAATTTTGCTTAGTATCTTCTAGTATTGGTTCACTACAAAGAGGAGCTCATTGTCTACTTAACTTCCTTTCATGAAGGTTGCAAAATGTTCTAGTATCAGTTGAAAAAGTCCTATCTTTTGTTCCTTTTAGCTACATTTTTTTTATGATATTCACTCAATCACCATCTTTTGATTCCAACTTTTATCTATCCGTTCCGCGACAGTGTAACATATATCTGGTGGTCTAGTCTTCAGTGTCAAAAGAGGTCACTCAGGTACAATGGCAAAATAAATAACTTTCAGTCTTAAAACCGTTTACCAAGTTTGAAGGAGGGAAACCAAGAGAATGTGTTGAAAGAAAAGTTTGATGAGAGGCTGCCTTGAAGTCTTTTTTCATTTCCTACTCATAGGCCATTCTGCTCTGTATTCAGGGCACAGTGAACAATTCCAACTTCTCCCAATTCTATCACCCAAAAATAGATCGCAGTTCTAATATAGGAAGGTTGATTAGCCTGTTTATGTACTGTTTCTCCCTTATTGGGACAATATCCACTTTGTTGCATCCGCAAGAACCAGGCACCAGTTCAAAGCACCTGCTGCAATCTGTTGCTGACCAGCTTTTTTGGTACTTGGTTCTGTTTACTAGTGTTTCAAATTTCAATGATCATAACTAGAGACACATCCATAGGTTTTCAGGCAGCGATTTTAAAGATTGGCTCCTATTTACTTGCTGCTTACCATTGTATTATAAGCCCCAATTTTAAGTTATGATCTGATTCAAATTATAGAACTTTGCTTCAACCTGGCTATTAGTTAACTATCTGGTTGTATGTCTTTGTTGTTTTTCCCAGTTTTCGTGTATGATAGAAACCAGATGAATGTGCTCGAGGTGAACAAGACAGACTATGAGTCATGCAATTCTGATCATCCACTTCACAACTGGACAACTGGAGCTGGCAGGGATGTGGTTCCACTAAATGTGACTCGTCACTACTATTTCATTAGTGGCAAAGGGTTCTGCTATGGGGGCATGAAGCTAGCTGTCCGAGTCGAGAACCCACCTCCACCTCCCACATCTTCTCCATTAAACGAAAAGAGTGGCTCTCCAAGTTCTATGTACAGAGGCCGAATTGTTTTACCAGCTGTTTTCGCCATTGGTGCACTGTGGGATGCATTTGTGCGCGTCTGGTAGTGAAACCGAGTCCACCATTTGATCAGCTTAGACATTCCTTCATCAATTGTGAAAGAAATTGAGTCACATTCCATTCCTTGTTAAATTATTGGTGTAAGTTTTGATATTTTTGGATTCTCTCTCCATGTTCATGATGGTTGACCTGGAACAAGGGGTGTTGTGTAATCTTTAAGGTAGTGAATGGTGTTTGAATTTGGAGATGTATTGGGGTTTGCTGACAGAGAGGCATTTGAAAAATGCTTCCTTGTTGGAGAGTCTTAGATGCTTAGATTGTGGGAAAATGCAATGGTTATTGAGCTTTGGAAATGAATTTAAAATTTTATGGGGGTCCAATGCAGCATGTGGTAGGCCACTTTGTCAATGTTTCAATATCCCAAAATGGCCACTGATTTCGGAAGCATGCTTTCCTTTATTTGTTCATGACTGCCATTGCTTATGCCTAACGATGAAAACTTTGTGCTAAAAGGCCACATGGTAGTGACATCTTCGGTCCACAGCAATTCTTTATAGATTGAATTATAGTCACCTAATTTTTCCCTAATAAGAACCATAATTAATGCTTATACAATAATTCATTCTTTTGATGGGCTCTGGCCACTCACTTATAATACATTTCACCCGCAACAGTGTATTTTTATCTAAATGCAGTCCTTCATTAAGCTATCAGCAGATACTAATTGTTCACCTCACACTAGTTTTGCTCCCACTTAAAAATGTTGACCAGAGATGAGTAACTAAAACTTAAATACTATTTTACGAGATAAGTAATTAATAAAGTATTTAAAAAATTTTCTTACCTGATAATTCAGATAAAGAGGAAATTAAATCAAATTACCCCTTAAAACATTATGATCAATTTGTAATTGCATGATAGAAGAAATTAAATCAAATTATAAAATTAATCCCTATATTCTATAAAAGTATTGAATTTAATCTTTGTACAATAATTTGTAAAAATTAAAATTCTATATTTTACAAAATTGATAACTTCAGTCTACCATTAATAATGTTAAAAATTTTCTAGCTATTTATGCGGTCATGAATTTGACTTTACTAACGTGATATATTCTTGTTAATGGCATGTGTAGATAACAAAAATACCATATCAACAACATAGTAGTGCCACATCAACATCACTTTATTATTTAAAAATCATGTCCGATCGGTCACGTATGTGTAATCATGTCATTGCTTTTGGATTTTAGTCATTACATTTAATACCACATTAGTAAGGATATGTCATGTCAATACAATCAAATACTATATTAATATATATAA
Organism: Theobroma cacao; assembly: GCF_000208745.1. Taxonomy (NCBI): domain Eukaryota; kingdom Viridiplantae; phylum Streptophyta; class Magnoliopsida; order Malvales; family Malvaceae; genus Theobroma; species Theobroma cacao. The sequence goes on along the minus strand of NC_030853.1, from coordinate 16,296,426 downwards.
TGAATTTTTTTTTAAATAAATAAATAAATAATGAAAACAATTTTAATACTATTAATAATTGGATTGATATTATCAAATTTCATAAAATAGAGGATCCAATTTTCACAAATTATTATATAAGTATAAAATACAGAGTACATGGGTTAATTGTATAATTTCATAAAAAAAACATCTTTTATTAAATTTAATAAAAAAATATTATTATTTTATTTCGAATAATTCGAATATCCACAAATAACATGACATCCATATAGTATTAACAAATCTATGAACATTTAATTTTTTGTGAGTGACTGGACTATTGACCTATCCAACCTGTTAACATTAACAAAAACTTTTTACAGATAGAATTAAACCGCCCATTACTCAACATTGCGTAACTGCTCTAAAAATTCTCATCGCCCAATACTTTACAAACAAGATACAGATAACAGCCAATCATCTTTTGGCATCTGGAACAAACACCCCATTTCTTTCCCACTTTGACCTCGCACTTTACACGTGGAGGTGACTAGGCAAGAAGTGAATCATCAACCGTGTAACTTTAGCACTGTCGCCTAGTACGTTACTAATTAACTCTCACCAGCAAAATTAATTGGTCCAACTCATCATTTGTCTACTCCAACAGGACACAGAGAGTGCCCACGACTGTTTCAGCTATAACTGAACTGTGGAGACAACCACCGTATACGAGGATTTTTTGCAGCTGCCTAGGTTGATTTTTCCCAGAAATATTTCTCAGAGAAAACTGAAGGATGAAAAGAGATTATTCAGTCAAGTTTATGATCGTGATGTTCGTGATGTTCGAGGTTGGTGTGGGGAAATTGCATCGCGTGGGAGACAAGCAAGGGTGGAATCCTAACGTGAATTATTCAGAGTGGTGCAGCCATGAACAATTCTATGTCGGTGATTGGCTACGTAATCTCTCTTTTTCTATTTCTTTCTCAGTCTCTGGAAATGTATCTGTGTTTTTATATTCATATATTTTGGACAAATTGACTTCTTTTTTCTTTTAAATTCTTTTTGGACGAAAAAATTAATATCGAAAAATGCTTTTGTTTTTTCCTTTTAATCATGAGTTTATATGTAAATCAATATGGAAGGGAATATGTTTGCTTGCACTTGTTTTAATTCATTTATTTTATGTATTTATGCTAACTTTTCTACTTAAATATAAATTTCTTTCATTTTTTTCTCTATTAAATGAATTCCAAAACCAAGGGTAAAACATCTGTCAGTGCTTAGCAGCATTTCCTCCTTGAACTTCAACTTCATCTTTAACATCACCGTTGCTTTTAATGTGTTTTAGTTGATAATATTAGCTGGGTACTAGGAATATGTGCATTGCTAGCTGTACTTAGGGTTCTTATGGTGCAACGCAAATAAACATTAAAGAAAAAAGATTGCAAGTGTTAGTGAAACTTAACTTTCAATCCAAAAGTAGAGAATTGAATTTAATACTAGCTATATACCTTATCAGATAAGGAATAATTGAATGTGAGCTATGAAATGGCTGGCTTCATCCATTTATAAATTAAATTTGGTAAGTCATTGATATTTTTTTCACATCTTAGCTGTTTCTCGTAGTGATTTTTAGATAATTTTTGACAATATAAAAGAGAACCATTCCATAATATGAAGGCATATCTTTTCTTTACCTTTAATCCAGAAATGCCATACTTATTGCTATTCACCTTACCTTAGTGCTTGACATAATATCTAAAAAGAGTCGACAATTAATGAACTTTTTCTATTGACATATTTTGGATGCATTGAGCACCACTTATCTGTTTCAAGGTTCTAAGCTAATATTGAAACTTGTAAAACCATCCCCACTCCCTAGCCATTTCTGGAACCTTTTTTCTTTCTTGATAATACGGTCAGGATAACCCTAAGTTTTGCTTAGGTTTAATCCCCTCCCCGAAACATTTTAAGGCGGCACTCCCCCACATCGACCTGGTGCGTTTAGGATTTTACTCCCAAGGGTGCTCCCCACAAGTCATTTGCTGAACATTGATCTTCAATACACTCATATTTGCAGAAGTTGGAGAACAAATCCTATGTATAAATTGGAGTTCTGGGTACCTGATGTTTGACAGAATTCAAAACTGTGCAAAAGCAAAAGCTGCATTAGAACTTTGAGGTTGATTCTGTTGTTATATGCTAACATGCTCAAGTTTTTGCTCTTTTTTTAGTCTTTAACTTCGACAAGCACTACTTCAATGTTCTGGAGGTGAACAAGACAAGTTATGAGACTTGTAATGACCAAAATTTCATACAAAACATTACTCGCGGTGGCCGTGATGTGTTTGAACTGACAGAGGCAAGGCCGTATTACTTCCTCAGCGGTGGAGGATACTGCTTTCATGGGATGAAAGTTGTTGTGAACGTTGAAATACCTCAGGCTCCGGTACCTGCTCCTGCCAAAAATGATTCCCCCTCGATTGCTGGCAGCTATATGTTTTTACTCATTGTGATTTCAATGCCTGTGGCATGTTTGGTCCTCTTATTTTAGATCAGATAGTTGAATGAGATGAAAGCAGCACTGAAAGGTTCCATATAAGATCACATTAAGTATGATGGACTATGATTTTCTTTTCAATATAGAATCATATGCTTCAGAAATGAAATGAATCTATGTGAGTCTGGTTTGCATACAATTTGGAATATTATGAGGTGTGAGATTTTACTTTCAGTGGTCTCTAATGACATCCATCTGATCTGAGAATCAGCAAGTGGGAAGCCTTCTTTTGCTACTAATTAATTACTTCCATTTTAGGCCTAATTAAGCTGATAAATTTTCTCATAACTCGATTGACATTTGATTAAAGATAAATCTGTAATGGAAAATGAAGGGAAATAAGGCAATGCAGCGAAAGGCTTTTGTCTTTAAGAAATCCTATCGTAGATCTCTCTGAGCTAGAAGCTAATGGCGGCAGCAAATATCGAATAAGATGAAAAGATCTAAGATTTTATTAACAAAAAGAAGCATCCTAGCATCCATAATTGTCCCAAAGAACACTAACTTCATTTTCCAGCTGTTAAAGAACTCAAGCAACCTGAGAGAAATATAGCTGCTAAATGCTTTTAACTGGAAACAAAACTAAAATTCTTCAACCAATAAAGACCTTCACTATACCATCCGTCGATAATTTACCTGCAATGTAAGTATATAACCTAGCATATCCTCTTTCCTTGCTTTTAATGCAACTCAATCATCATCAGAATTTTTCTTCATCATGCGTTTATATATGTCTAGAGCCTTTGTTATCATGCTGGCAGGATTCGCAATGTTGCCTGGAAGCAAAGTTATCCTGCTCTTCTTCCCTATCTCACCAAATGCTTCAATGTACTGCTCTGCAACCCTCATTCCTGCAGCTTCCCTTCCCCTGGGCGAGTATGTAGCATTCGAGACATCTCTTATCGCCTTTGCGGTAGCATGTGCATTCGCAAGTATAGCCTCCGCTTCACCTGTTGCTCTATTGACCTGACTTATTCTTTCAGCTTCAGATTCCTAAATGACCGAACTCCTCATTCCGTCAGCGATATTAATACTAGCTTGTCTTTGATCACCCTCGGAATTAAGAATCTGAGCACGCCTCTTGCGTTCGGCTTCTGCTTGACTATTCACGGCCTTCCTCATCCCGTTCGGTGGTGATACATCTTTAATCTCATACCGCAAACACTCTAGACCCCAATTCTTTTTCAAAGGCCAGTCGTTAATAGCATCGAGAATGCTTTTGTTGAGCATGTCACGCTCTTCAAAAGTCTTGTCAAGTGTGATCTTCCCAAGCTCGCTTCGCATTGTTGTTTGAGATAGTTGAATGACTGCAAATATAGGATCTTCGATGCCATAAGATGCCAACAAGGGATCCGAAATCTTTATATAAAGCACCCAATCAATGGCTATAGGAACATTGTCCTTTGTTATCGCAGTTTGGTCTGATATGGGGATTGCTTGCTCCTTAAGGGAATGCACATACCTGATTTTATCGACTATTGGCATCAAGAAGTGAAGGCCTGGATCCAGAGTTGTCAAATATTTTCCGAATCTTTCAACAACATAAGCTCGTTTTTCAGGGACAATACCGAACACCCGATGGGAGTTCTTGTCTTGTATGAGTCAGTTGAGAAGCTGCGGACTGATGAGCCAAGTTGAGTTGGGATTGAGTGATGGGGTGTTCTCAGCATCAGGTAACTCGAAGCTGAAACGTTGCGGGAAGAGGCTCTGGGGTTCGGGAAGTTTTTCAAGGATTTAATGGTGTTGATGGAGCTAGCTTTGAAGGGATTCATGGTGATTATCCGGTATCGATGCAAACTGTTGCTAGTTTATGAGAGTCCAAATATTGAAGCCGCCAGACTTTTTTCTGTGTCTTGCGTGATGGAAAAGAAAGGGAGGCTTCGGGATAAACCCTACTTTATCCATTCATATTTTTATGTATAATCATACCAAATTTACCTTTCTTTCTCAAGAGTTCAATAGTTTTATAGTTCTTTGTATTTATTTATCAATGCTGGTTACAAGAAAACAGAATTTTATCAATACCAAAATTTATCTTCAAAGGAAAAAAAATTCATGTAAGAGTAATTCCTTGAATAAAACAGCTAAAATCATTACCACTTACAAAATGTAAATGTAAATATATATATATATATATAAATTAATTTCTAAAAATTTCTTATACTATTTAAGTTTAATTTTAAATAAATTTTTATTCTTTCATTAGATTCATTTAAGTTACTTTGTCAATTTTATTTCAAGTGCCATTAATGTGACATGTAGATACATCATAATGAATAATAATAACATATAATAATATAATATTTTAAATCTTCAATTCAACTTTATGTTAATCATAGTTAATTAATTATTAATTATAAAACTTATTTATTCTAAAATATATACAAGAACTTGATTTAAGTAATAAAAGAATAAAAAAAATTTTAAAATTTCTTAAATTAAATAATTTATGAGAAAAGCATCATGCTTTGGAAAACATAATTTATTAGTTATTTGTAACAAAAAGTTGAATATTCCAAAATTTTTATTTTTAAAAACTAACTTAACTGAAAAAATCAATCTATAACAGATAAGATAGTACTGGAACAAAACCAAGCTCTCCACTGTCTCTCCCTCTTCCGCCCAATGGCTTCAATCTGTTACTCTTCCATTTCCGTTCTTTTCCCCCCCAATTCATCCAATCCAAACAAACCCTTCCCCTTCCCTCCAAAACTTCCCTACCCGAACCCTTTTCCCTCCCTTCGGACCTCCAAAATCAGAGCCGCCAACTCCTCCTCGGTCCAAGAAGAACATTACATGAGCATCGATAATCTTCACCGGTTTGTCGACCTTAATATGGGCAAATGGACCGGTTCTTTCCACGTAATTATTTATTTCTCAGTCACATTTAATTGTTCTCGTTTCTTAATATATTTTTCTAAAAAAAGTTTTTTGAATTTGCAGCAATTTGATGGAAATGGTAATTTATTGCAAAAAATAAATACGAGGCTTTCGGCGAGTTCCTATGGAGAAGATGAACTTATCAGTCTTATTCAAACGTAAGCTTTTCTTTTTTATTTTTTTTTGTGAAATTTAAACTCTTTTAGTAAGTAAAAGTGAAGAAATGGCTAAAATGAAACACACATTTAAACATAATTGCTTTGCGTAAAAGTCAAATCGTGAATTTTGTTTGTGGCAAATTTAAAATTTTAATCCATTAATTATTTAGAAATATTATTGCTTTTGTTTCCCCAAGGCATTTTCTTTCCTTTGATGGAAGCTGATATTGGATCAATGTAAAATCAAGAAAGCCAATTAGTTATAGCAAGTAGATTCTTATGGTTTTTATATTTCTCCTTTCCAAGTTGCTTAATAAAGTTGTAATTTTTAGGTTATATATACAGCAGCCTCAATCAAGTACTTCAGTTTCTGGACATGATGAGGAACCTGAATGGGCAGAATACAAAATAAAAGAAACAAACATGTTCACTGTAGACAAATATCAGCAGGTGAGCTCTTCCAATCATTTGAGGAGTTGAAATTGATCCACTTTCAATGTACTTTATTATTATTATTATTATTAAATCTTATCTTTTAGAGTTTGTTATCTTCCCTTAGAAAATCTATTATGTTTAGTCTGCAGATTGGCTTTTTTCCCAAAGAGAGGGCTTATTCATTAAGATACCTGACTGCTGGCATGTTAGAAACCGTGTTGAGGCAAGGGGTGTTGGGGGAAGATGACACAGGAGAGGAGTCACCAAAGTAAGTGCTTCCATTCTCGGAAGGCAGTCCTTTTATGAATTGAATAACTTGTACATGACAAAAGAATCCGATAGCAGTTCTTCCTCGTCAAGCTAGAGCAATAATACTGACATTGGTGCAGATGATTCAAACACTTTGGTTTTTTTGCTCTTTTGTTGTTGTTATGGTGAATGAATCTTGTCCAAGGCACCAGTTTAAAACCAACTGTAATATGTAATGCATGATCCATGGTACAGTATCCCCTGTTTTGAAGAAATTTTCTACTAACCTTAAGAAGGCATCTTATGGTTGTGTCACATTATGGCAAGTTGATTTGGATATTTCTGATTGGCTATATAATTTGGTGATCTGGCAGCCATATCCCTTAATGTCTTCTTACAATCATTTCAGGGCTTTATTTCCCACCTTCAAACTAGTCTACTAGGGTTGCTACTTGATAGTCTGCCTGTTTTTTTCTTAGTATTTGGGCAATGGCTTACCAGGACAGAGTATGGGGGAGAAGGATGATTAGCTATTTCCTTCTTTTTGGATTTCTGATCTACATCATTTCAGTATAGTCAGAACAGGAATATCAGTTTTATTACGTTGTTTACAAAAATATTTAAAACTGATCTTCTTTGAGTATCAAATTTGTGTGAACCAATGGAACTCTAGACAATGTTGATTAGCTAATTCTCTCAAATTATTTGTCACAATCACCCATTTCTGAAATGATGAGTGTGCTTTCCAGACAAAAATATCACAAAATGACTGCCTTCCAAGGTTTTCTCCTCTATCTCGCAACCTTCATATCTACATGGGTGAATTCCATTAAAAAAACTAACTATTTGTTTTACTTTGCAGAAATCTTAAGCTTCCTTCTCGTCGGCCTTCCATTGTTTGTGAGAATTGCCTATATTCACAAGAGAAGGATAGGCGAGCGAGAGCCTTTCATATCATGGACCCAAGAGGCTTTATAGATATGCTTGTCATCTTCCTTGAGGATAGAGGTGATGGGCTGCTTTTTCATCCATCACTTGGCAATATGATGGTAATTGATTTTTGAACACATTGTTTGAATTGACAATGTAATCAAACTTTCTTATAAGATATATGTATACAAAAGTGTGTTTGTTCTGATTGTAGGATGGCCAGGTCCAGATTTTACCATTTCTTGGCAAGTGGGAAGGTCATTCTGTAACAAAGCGCAGTGGTGTTTATGGATCCACAATTACAGAAGCTGATACAGTTGCTTTACTCCAAATGGATGACAAGAATAAGCTAGTCCAGGTATGTGCCTGTCTCTCCAAATGCATAAACCAAAACACAATTGTCGTAAAAGGGTAAGAGTCATTGAATCATGAAGTGGAAATTGATTTGTATGAGCGGCTTGACTGCATATATGATGACACATGGGGTTGTTTCCATGAAGTTAGTGATGAGATCTTGTTCATTATGTAGTGCATTTATGTGCTTCTAAGAGGAAAGAGCTGCATCTTGGTTCTGTTATTGTCTTTTATGGCTTTTAAAATGAAGGAAAATTTTATGCCTATTTTTCTTGTTTCCGTTTTGGGCTTGGGATTCTAAATGCCACATACTCCAAATTCCAAAACCATGCAGGTAGATAGTATATTGATGTATAGTCTACTGCTTGTCTGTGGTGATATCCATTATAGTTGGTTTTGGTTTTGTTATTATCACTCTTGGCCAATTCTCTTTTTTTTTTCCTTCTTGTTTCCATATACACAATCAGGATGTTACTTCCATGGGTGGTGGGCGCGATGTAAGGACTAACGTGCATTGGACGGGTACAATCTCAGATAACTTGGTTGAATTTGAAGGGGCATATCAGCTAACATTATTACCTGGTGGCATGTATATGGGATATCCTTCTGATATTGCAAAGAGTGTAGCCGAATCCAAGTCATTCCATTTGGAGTTCTGTTGGCTTGAGGCACCTGGCAAGAGACAGAGACTGGTTCGAACTTATGATGCAGAGGGGTTGGCTGTCTCATCAACTTATTTTTCTGAGGTTACAATTTGAGTCCCTCCTACATCAGTGCCTGCATATTTCATTCCCTCTTTGAATGTTGAATCCTTCTCTCAGCAATTCCTTGCGGTGAAGTTAGGGTTTTGATTTAACATAAATGAGAGTAAGGAAAACGGAGCTCTATTGATGTAACTGATAAGATGGTGTATATTTTTCTAATTTATTGCTCCATCCCTTGTAAAGTCAGTGAAAGTATTAAGTTTCAACATTCTCTCTCTCTGTGTCTAATCATTAAATATAAACCTATATTGAATTTAAAATATTGAGTTGTTTATATAGATAGACTCATTCTGGGTCAGTTAGTATGTACTTTTGTGGCAGGGATTTCCTGCTTTTGGATGAATGAATATTGTCCATTATGCCAATAAGAAAAAGGGTCACCACGCATACAAGGATAATTAGCCTAGTAGATGGCCAATCCTTGCTGGATTTTATCCTCCCTAATAAATCCCTTCAAAATGTTCTAAAGTACCGAAAATTTAACTGCACAAATGAACAAAAACTATAGACACAGATGCAAATTAAAGTGATGACTTAGGTAAAAAAGCATTGAAATAAAAACAACCTTAGGTAGAGTTATTTAGGTGTCCCTAAAACTGATTCAAGAAAGCAAGTGAAGCATTACAAGCTGCTTGCTCAATAGTTTTCCTTCCAAGTAAAAACTTACATTGAACCTTTCTTCCAAAAGTAAATCTAACACCATTTCTATTCATAAAAGATCTTGAAAGTAATCCATAATACAGCCATATCCTTGACTTTTACCTGTAAGATATAACAACAGAGTACTTGAGTTCATCATCTCATAACTTAAAAAACTAATAACAGCATTCCTGAAGTGAAGGGCCAAGGTATCCGTGGACTATGGTGTCATTCTGCAAAAACAAAGTGATTTTGTGATGTGTTACAAGGATAAAGTTATAAAACCAAAAAAAATATTGCAAATAAGGTAGTAACAAATTTTGCTTGAAGATGATCTTATTGTCATAATCAATAGTGGAGGGAATGGGGGCTAGTGGGGTCTTGTCCCTTCAAAAGTTTTAAAAGTTCATAATATACTTTTGTTTTTTTTTTTAATTTTATAGTTTTGCCCTTACAATAATTTTGTTGTTTGGTAAGATGCTCCCACAGCAATTAGTCAACAACTAATTTTAATAGACTTAGAGATTAAAGTAAAACCTATTACATTAAAATTATTCCACAAGCCCCCTTTCTCCAAGACTTCACGATCGTCCGATCTTCTGTTGGCCCTTCAACGCGAAATTTTGACTCTGCCACACTCATAAAGAGATAATGTCATTTGGTTCAACTTGAAGATTGGTTGCACCAAATTCCAATTTTTGGGAACTCTGAAACAGTTTGTGAGCCTAGAAAGGCTACCTCAGTGGGAGATTGAGATAAGCAGTGGTGAAACCCTGGAAAGCAGAAAAGCCAAGCAGTAAATTTCACACGGAAGGCACCTCTGTAATGACTGCTTTGGATATTTAACACAAGCAGCACATTAAATCTTATGCACAGGCAAGCAAGGAAACCAAAATAAACAGCTTAGCGTGAATAATAAACTTCTACCCCATCCCCATTTTTTAATGAAACCATCAGAATTAGTTCTGGGTGGTTCACATAAAAGCAATTAAAACAAAGAAATAAAGCTTTTTTGGAGGTGCTTAGTTACCTATTTAGTCTTGCAGGGCCTGGTCTGAAGAAGAGATGGGGGGCAGAAACAAAAGAGTGATAAAATACCAAGGCTTATGAAACAAATGATAAACAGAGCTTCCCAAGAAGAAAAGCATCCTCAACAAAGGATTTATGATCCTCCAAAACGAGATGTCCATAGCCCATTCCATCCAATCGAAACTAAGGAAACCACCAACAGAATATCTCAGAAAACACAATTTAACCAGGGGAGAAGAATCCTACCAGCACTTATAATAGGATTACCAAAATTGAAAAAGAAAATAACGAAAGTTCCATGCATTTTCTTTATCTAAAATGTCTAATTTCGTTTCTCTTTTTTGAAACATGGTATAAATATCACATGCATACTATGCTTTCTTTTCTTTTGATTAAATACTAAAAAGCAAAGCTCTTAAACTATGTCTTTTTGCACAATTAAATTTTATAATATCAAATAAGTTCTTTATTTTATAATTTCTTACCCACACATGCCTTTAATCTTAATGAAAAATAAACAGTCATTGGACTTAATATCAATTAATGAGCACATGATAATTGATGTAAAATGGGTCACATAATTACGTTATACATCAAGTGGACAGAAAATACAAATTAATATTAAGTTTGATGAATATTAAATTTATGTTAGGGTTAAAGATTAGTCTGGATGCAAATTAAAAGATAAAAACTTATTTAACTACAATAGGAAGATAGAGATTTGGTTGCATAAATGGACAGTTGGAATACAATTAGCATTTTTTGTTCATGTGATAAGTTAACGTGATCACGTGACAATTGATGTGAAATAAATTTCATAATTTCGTCAAATATTATTTAGATAGAAAATATCAATTGATATTAAATTTGACTGATGTTAAATTTTTGTTAGAATTAGAGTTTATTTTATTATTTAATCAAAATATAAGTTATATAAATGGACATAGTTCAAGAGTTTTTTTTTTATTATTTAAGCCTTTTATTTTGAATTTTGTTAAGGATGGCTTGTTTATATATATTGATTAAGATACTCTTCAGTCAATGCAATTTTTGTTCGATTTTTAACAGCCTTGACTTACGTGGTAAGGAATACAAAGGTCAATGACGAAAAACAAAGAAGGTAAAACAGAGAAAGTAAGATTAGGGTTCGAAGGATCTATATAAAGAGAATTATGAGACAAAGGATGCGGCGCCTAAGGCCGAGCGCTTCCCTCGTGAAAGAAGGGGAGGCGTGGTATTCCACGGAGAGAGGTTCTTACACATCGTGGCGCACGTCAGTGCGATAGGCGCATATTAACACAGTTCTTTTGGGGATTCCATGGCCGCTTTGCTGCTTTAGTTCTTGTAGCCAAAGCGAGGGTATAGCCCTACATTGTTTTTCTTTCTCTTATCCTTTTTTTTTTTAGAAAAATTGTTTTTTGATTTTTGTTACCCATTAAATGATGAAGTTTTGTGTTTATGGGCACTTTTCGTTTTGAAAAACTCTCTTTGATCTTGTTTTTGGGGAGTTTTTCGATAATTTTAATGGTTTTTTTTTTCTTTTTTTTATTCACGGGATTCGTTCTTCATTGCCTTTAGTTGGTTGAGTTGTTAGAGTTTTGGTACTAAAAATGATTGAAACCAAAAAAAGGGAAGCATTACAAGTAGCATGATGAAGATTTCTTCCTTCCCAATGAAAACTTGCGTTACACCTCACAAATTGCGATGCCGAGGTTGAGATTTCCCATTGTAATTTTCTTCACCTACTCAAAGTATGCGAAATCATCGCTCTGTATTTTCCGTATACGTTCTGCAATCTTTGTTTTGATACAATTGATTTCAGTAGCACAGAATGCGGGCTAAAAGGCAAAGGTAGGCACCGAAACTGTGTTGTTTGAGCTCAAGTGAATTGTTTTCAAGGTTTGCTTGCTTGTAAGCCTGTACAATTGATTGCCTGTTATCTATTTCAGGATTTTCCACTCATGGAAACAAGCCTTGCATCATTTCTCTGCTAAAAACAAACAAAACCCAAATTTAGCCAATGTTTTTCAGACAAACAGCTTCTCTTATAAGTAAAATTGAGTTTCCCTTACCTCTGTGAAACCTTGATCTTCGCGCAACTTGCCTGATATGGCTTTCATTCCTTTGCAGGAGTTCATCGACGTTATATGATTCTGTTACTAATGGTCCTGAATAATCAATTTTCACCTGATGGGGACATGGTTGGATAGCCGAGATGAAGAAAAGGTTCATGAGTTAGAAGCAGAAAGTGATTCGAAACTAAAAGCAGGAAGTCACTTATGATAATCACAGATGCTGCCTGTGATCTTACCATGTCATTGTTTATTGCAGTTTCTTGATGAAACGCCATTGAGTAATCATGAGATTGGGGTACATCACTTGCATGAAAAACATCTGACCTATCAAACTTGCTTTGCACCTGCTGATCATTTACATAAAAGAATCCATGCCTATTCAATCCGTTTTGCTGCTGCTTCTGCTCCCTCCAATAATCATAAACACCTTGAGGAACATCTTGAGTCTCTTCTTTTGTTAGTTTAAAAGCACTATTTGAAAAGGTGAAGCTGGATGAATCTGCATCACTAAGTTGACTAATTGAAGAAGGCTGGTTGTATGACAGTGTAGATGTAGAATCTTTTCGCTTCGCCCAGGAAAAGCTGCTTGATCCCGTGACTGGTGGTGGAGCTGTGAAAATGTCACCCTGAGATACAGTTGTTACTTGAGAAGTCTCTGACCTTGTATCGAAGAAGGATGAATTCAGCTGCCCTTTATGAGCAGCCCCTTCTCTCCCCTTGAGATTGTTCGCAGTCAAACCATGGTTCTTACTAGCAAACTGAGTATTGTCTCGCGGTTCCTGCACACATATATACATAAACAAAACCTAGTAGTTAGCTCTTTGTGTTAACACCACACACAGACAGAGGCATACATTCTGAGAGAGAAGTATAGACCTCTTTTGGCGCTGTTTTACTGAAATTGTTGGGTTCCTGCAAAGCTTTACGAGATCTTCTTGTTTTCTTGGATACTCCAGATTCTCGGGTTCTAGATCCAGCCTTCTTCCTGAAATTATAATGAATAAAACACATGCAAATGCAACTGGTTAATAAAACTTCAACATGGAGTGAAGATTTCACCTTCGTAATTCATCACGCTGTTTAGCATCAATTTCTTTATTAGGTGAATACTTTGGCAAGCTTGACGGATCACAGGCGTAGGGCTTTGTGTGGAAATACTGAAAGAGGGCAACAAATAAACATGGGATCAGAAGCCCATACAAAAACTTTTGAGCAGTGATTGAAGAAGCATGTCTTTGAGGATGTTATATTTTTCAGTAATATTGGACAACATGAAAGCTTGGGGAGCCTGAGAAACAAACTGCTGCAACCTGAAGTGTAATCATTTTGGTATTGAATCTCAAAAGACTTCGGTAGCAGACAGAAGTTTCAGTAAGCATTACCTCAGACATTAGCGATGAAGAGGCAGTCCCACGCTTGTGGGGTTCTACGGAAAGAAGAGCTTCTAACAAGTTCATTGCAATTGCGGGAATATCTTTACACCTTTCGCGAAGACAGCTTTCGTAAGGATGCTGAGGTTTAAACATGGTTGAATGAGGAAGCCGAGTCTTTTTCCAATAATCATCAGGAGGGGAACCACAAAGCTTAAAGATTTTATGCAGTTGTTCAACCTGCCAATGAAGGAGAAGACCAATCAACTTAAGATGCCTAACAAGAAAATATGAATGTAAGCCAATCAACAAATAGGGAAAACCCTGTAAAACTTTCTGTTTGACTCCTTATGTTGAAGATGAGTGTAAAACGTTTAAATCTCACTGATATCAAGTCTGAAAAGTTTTAGCATAATAATAATCATAATAGAAGTCTGCCTGCAATGATGAGATGTCATATAAATAGCAGCTAAAAATGCAACATAATAGCACGTCACCTCAGTTCGCCCTTTAAGGATAGGCTTTCCCATAAGAAGTTCGGCAAAAACACAGCCTACACTCCACAGATCCACCGAGACATCGTAACTTGTTGATCCCATCAAAAGTTCAGGAGGGCGATACCATAAAGTGACTACTCGACTAGTCAATTGTTGCCTGTTCCTCGAAGTAAGGATGTTTGCCAATCCGAAATCCCCCAATTTCAGAACTCCTTCATTGTTTACCAAAATGTTAGATGCCTTAATGTCTCGATGCATTATACCTCGCAAATGGCAATGCTCAAGTCCTGATAATAGCTGCTTCATATAGCACTTCACCTACACAGAAAGGTGACCCTCAACTGAACTTCTTAAACATTGAAGAATTCGAGGTAAGATACCATGATCACTAATTACTACTTTCTGAAAAAAAAACAACAAAATATATATATGCTCGAGTTTCAACTAACCACCATCTATGCTTTTTCAAAGTGATCAGAAGATGCAGAACAAACCTGTGCTTCACTGAACTTGATATCAGGACAAGAAGATAGTCCAGCAAGATCATGCTCCATGTACTCAAACACAAGGTATACAGTACTTGAAAACCGAGATGTGATTACCCCGTCCAATTTCATGATATTTGGATGGTCAAGCCTGCGAAGAATTGTTATTTCTCTTGCCATGAACCTAATGCTTTCTGGTTGAAAGTTGTCGAACCGCACCTTCTTCAAGGCAACCATCCTCCCAGTTTCAACTTCGCGTGCCTGGAATACGCTACTATATGTACCTTGTCCAATCTACATGAATATTATGGATTGAAAAGAATTCTTGTCAAAATCAGGACTGATGCAATGACCAAAATTATGACCAAAGAACCACCTATTGTAGAAAAATAAAACAAGAAAAACAGTCATCGCCAGAACAAAAAAATGATACAAGGAGTACAATTGACTTCATACATGGATACTGCAAGGTATTCAGCCTGCTTGTAAATCAAACAACGTACCCATTGTTGCTACAAACTTGTAAAACCTATATTTTACCAGTCAGTTCAATTAGCTTATTAGGTAAATAATGAATATTCCTACTAGTGTAATACCTAAATCTTGAATCAACGGAAAATAAGGCCTTAGCTTTAAGGCTCTATTTTTTCTGGCAGGAAGGCATGTTAAATTATCAGTTATATAGAAATGGAAATGAAGTTGGGGAACCTTGAAGCTTGGCTAATGGCTAAGTTGAAGGAATAATACAACCTAAAAAGCAAAAATCACCAAATTATTTGCAAAGAATGAATGATAAATTGTAGTTTGATATTCATGAACCATCCAGCACTTCTGCTTTAGAACTAAGTTATCATTCTCTTTTACATTTGCAAATGGATAATTCTATCACTCAACCAGTAGTTTCAGAGGAGAACAGAAAAAGTACCTACATCAGGAAACTTATATCAAACAAAGGCATGCTTAGAAATGCGTAAAATAGCTCACATTATGACAGCAGTTGACAATTAAACATGCAAACTTCAAATGACATAATGCACTCGATTTGAAATCATGATTAACAAAATTCTACTTTTAAGTCATTTTGATGGGAAAACATTTAAATTCTAAAAAACCTTAGCTACCTTGTCTAGTTTCTCAAAAGCATCAGCCTGCAAAGGCACCCAACCATGTACAGCTTCACCAGCAGCTGAGCTGAGCCAAGCAGGCCACCCGGCTGCGACCTGTTCAGCCTCCACAAACCTATGTGAAAAGCCCAATTTCAGGCTAAAAGAGCCGCTCTTCCTACTAGAACTCCCCCTCTTCGATTTCCTCAACTCGCGGCCACTCTTTCGATGATGATGGTTAATAGTTTTACCATTATCATCCAATTTCTTATCATCTCTATTACTCTCTAACCTCCCAGATTGTTGTTTTGATGATGATGAAGAAGCAAATATCAAACCGTGGCTATTGTTGTGAACCACTGAAACAGGGGAAGCTGCCACAATAGAGCCACCGTGTTTGGAGGTAATGCAACCCATTTAGCTCGAAACCAGGATTGACCCAGATCACAAAAAGAGGTCTGGGTCAAAAATGGAAAATCATCCCCTCATTAGACCAAAAGGGTAAGCATTTAATCTGGGAAACAAGAGAGAAACAAAGAGAAATAAGAGAAACAGGACAAAAACAGAGTTACAGAGAGGAAGAAAACAGGGTAGAAACAGGGAAAGAAAAAAAACAGAGCTTTGTTTTTTTTTTTCCTTTGGCCTGTCTGTCTTGGTCTTTGTCTGCGAGATCTGCGGAGGGAACAGAAGGATACCAAAGGAAGAGAAAGAAAGAGAGAGAGAAAGATTCGTGGGTCCATAGTGGCACATCTTTTGTTGTTAGAATAGAGGTTTCTTGTTTTTGCAAAAGCTTAAAAACGTGACCGTTGGCAAGTTTCTTGTTTTTTCTGTTATATACTCCTGTTTATTTTTTTTGTTAGTTGATTTGATTTTCACTCAGACATAGCAATTTCTTTTTTAAAAAATAGAAAAAGAATATACAAGTTAAACAGAGAAGTTAATGGTTTATTTATCATTTAATAATTTCTCAAACTTTGGAGTTGTATAGTGAGGGGTGGTTGTAGGTGGTCAACTGTTCCAACAGATCCACTGCCAATGCAATCCTGTTAAGAAATGTGGTTTTAAGATTGATGATTAGGTATTTAACCTTTTAATCATTTAGGAAGATCAAGTGGTGATGATTACTAATTATTATATTTAAGTGAGTGAAAGGGTGCCTTGGAATTCTGTGTTAAAGTTTATTTGAGGAATTGCTGTTGCATCTTTTAATGGGTCCAAACTTTATTCTAAAGAAACAATCACTATCCCATTAACAAAAGCATTTAAGCAAATTTTCAGTCTTCTGGGTATCATTTAATACTTCAAAATTTTTTGAAGAATTCTGTTCACTTCATTCAAATAAGTGATTCATGGAATATAAAACTTGGCATAAGCTTGACCAAAAAAGGGCAAAGGAAAGTTTTTTTTTTTTTTTTTTATCTTTAAATGTTTAGAACTCTGATATACATACATACAACATTGGAAATTAGTTGTGATTCTGTCAAAGAACTTAAATAAGGAAAGGTCTAAAAGGCAATGCCTGCCAGCTGACTCAAAAGCATAAGCTAGACCTAAAAGTTTGAACAGCATGGAAGAAGAAATGGTTGAAACCATCTTTTCTGAAGGGAGAGTTATGGCCTTATTGTCAAGTTATGTGAGGAGAAAGCAACAATCAATTTGTTTGTTGGAATTGGGGTCGAAACGATAGCCAGAGTTTGGTTTCTTACGACTGAATTCATTGGCTTGTTGAACCACAAACATTTTTCACAAAGATCTTCCCACTTGTATACCTACAAATTCTCACCAAACTGTTTACATGGACAAAAGCAAGTTCTAGTTTTCAGGTTAGATAATTTCTAGGAAGAAATGACATCTTAACAGCTCCTTGTATCTTTTAGGCTCTAACGCTGCTGTCGTAAAAGGCGATTATATCAGTCAAAAGTACCCTTGGTCAATAAGAAATGGTTAACCGTAACTGAATAGAAAAGGTTGAAAAGCATGGCGAAGTAACCATAAACTGATCTAAAACACATGTATATCATGTCAAAGCTTATATAAAACAAAAGTTTCCCCAGCAACCACCAACAAACATACCAATGCAAAAAACATTCACGAAGAACATTGTATTGGATACTGTCCAGATAAAATTATACAGTAGACGTATTGCCATAAACCTCCAAGAAAACCTGGCCATTAACAG
The DNA here is from genome assembly GCF_000208745.1 of Theobroma cacao. Taxonomy (NCBI): domain Eukaryota; kingdom Viridiplantae; phylum Streptophyta; class Magnoliopsida; order Malvales; family Malvaceae; genus Theobroma; species Theobroma cacao. The sequence continues at coordinate 16,278,758 of NC_030853.1, read as the reverse complement.
ATAAGAGGGAATCCAGTTTCTGAACCTGTTTCTTGGCCTGTGTATCAAAATGCTTATTGTTATTAACTGAATCTACAAAGTATTCATCAATCCGGCAGCAACAAGCCTGGCAACTTGAATAACACCTAATATATGTCACCTTCTCCAAAAGAGTGTAAACATATATACAGCATTACTTACGAATATCAATATACAAAACTGGGTAGTCAATAAAGCACTCCTACTTAATCAAATTATATCACAGCAGCAGCTATTATCATTTGATTTTTATCACCTTTTGTCTACACTTTCTGCCATATATTTATTCGTTTCATAACCATGTTAGTTGGCTGGGATCAGCAGCTGAACCTCCTGTTACTTAGCAGGTTTTAGCAGGGGAATTAAACTCTAATTTGCTCCTCTTTTAGCCTTAAAACTGCTGGTCCCTGGGCATTGTTTAGAAAATCCATCTTTTGAAGTAAAGAATGCCCCTCAGCCACCACCTTGTGTGGTTTTGGCTGCGGCAGACTATTGTTGACTGCGGTGTGGCTACTGTTTCTAGCTGCTGGGACATCATGATTATGTTTTCCCTCATATGTTGTTATGACAGCTTTGGGATCTGTTGAAGCTCTTTCCACATGCTTCCGAACGTTGCATCCCGCACTTGTGCATTTGTAATAGCTCCTGCGGGGAAAGCTTAAATGCCTCAGAAATAATCCCAAAAAGGCAAACAACTTTTTATTAAAGTACAGCAGCTTGAAAGCCAAAAAATAAATTACTAGAAGGTAGATGAAGCAGAGTGGGATTAGATTAGAGCCCCTTGATAAAACCGTGTTCTTTCTATTTTTATAATACAACCATCAAATATATTTACTCCCAATTGTATACAAATATACATACATAAATACATACATACATATATATATATAAAAGATATAGAGTCAGCGTATCACGATAAACTCAAAGTCATAATGTATATGAGAATAAATAAATAAATTCACATTCAAACATGTATCTGCAACAAGATAACAGCATTGATACTACATCTACATTCGTCAAATCAGTATTAGATAAACAGCATTTAACAAGCAAAACAGGGAGATAAATTGATGACGGTAGCATCTATCCTGCAACATGAGTTCTTTTAACTCAGGCTTAGTTTGGCATTTGTGGTTAGGTTGCCAAACTGCAGTCCAGAAATTTGATAGATGCTTTGCACAGATAAAGAATAAGGTTATCTTTCCATTTTAAGTTTCTTACATTCATCAAATTTTTCAGCCAATATGCACACAAACTAAACAAAGTTGGGGATGTAGGGTAGCCCAGTTTACCAGAGAATCTAGTCAATATATACTGATGGCAGACAATCAAGAAAGGTTTTTGCTATAAAATGCGTACTCAAGGACTTTTTATCAATTTTTTTAGTCTAAATGCAAGAGAGATCAAAAGTCACAATGATTAGCAGTCCTAAGGTTGTATGCCTATTATCCAAATCTCCAAGAAATTAGATCATACTGCTTTTGAAGATCAATTCTAAGATATATCAAGCAGGCAATTTTCCATTTTAGAGCACTCAAAAGTTTATACCATAGCTAAAACATCATTAGGTATAGATTTTGCTCATCTTCAAATGGTTGTAGAGTTCAATACTGTTAAAGTTTCAGTTTATAAGGAGAAAAACACTGTGAGAATGAATATAGAATGTCTTGAACAGAGAGGCAACTGTATGTTTAATTAATCAGAATATGTTAAGCACCAGAATTTATGCCATAATGTAATCATTAGAACCATAGGCAAACAAACATATGTATATTCCATCGCACCTTGGATGTGGGTTCCCTTTGACCACTTTCTGCCCATATTTGCGCCACCTATAGCCATCATCTAAAAGGTCGACTTCACTTCTTGTTTGCACAATAATTTTTGATTCTGTGACTGTCTTGTGCGACAAGACTACTGCAGATTCCCCTGCAGCATTCCTGCAGTCAAAAGCACAATGCTCTCAAAATTATGAAGATTTAAGAAATATGAATTTGCATGATCGGTTACAAGTACACTTAAAACTTGCCTTCTTTTTGGATTTGGTTCATCATCATCTCTTTCTTCTCTACTTTCTTCATCGCAACCTTCCTCACTCTCACTTGGTATTTCCACAGCCACTTGAGCAGATTCATGATTTTTCCCAGGTATGGAATGAGTTGGTACAATTTCACTTAACTTGTTCAAATTTCCAGCTACACCCTGAGAACCTAGTTCGGAATTAGCCTGTGAAATTGAATTTCCATCATTTCCACCCTTTCCTTGTTTATTTGGTTGAGGCTTTTCATGATTGTGTGCACCTTTGTATATAATTTCAGTTATTTGGCCATCAGCAGATCGCTCAACCTTCTTCTTGACAGGGCAATTCAAATGCGTACACTTATAGTAGCTTCGCGGATACTCACAGCCTTTAATAGGCTTCTGCCCATACTTACGCCAGTTGTAGCCATCTTCAGCAGGTTTATCCACAGCAACAGAAGGCTGATTTTTCCTATCAGATTGAGAAGCTTCGGAGTATTCTATTGCAGAGCTTTGAGGGTCAGAGGCTGCAGGAGGCATCTGCTGTGAAGTTTCTTCAGAATTGAAGGATGGATGATGTATCAATGACTCTGAAGGAGCTGCTACTGACAAAGTTTGATATTCTGCTTGTGCACGCACATGAGATTGGGCTAGGGCAGCTTGAGCTGTAACTTGTGCCAATGCTTGCTGGTGGGATATTCCAAATGGACTCTGCAGAAATTATGAAACAAAAGTTTGATTAACTGATTATCACCAAAATAAGAATTTGGTTATGGTAGATTGATAGCCATCAATATGGCACCAAGTGACACAAGAAGACAATCATGACACAGTAAGCAAGGTACACTTTTTCAACTTCTGGATTCAATTTCTATATGTATTTGACAGAATCCCACAAGTCCTACATAGAAGACTGAATTGAAAGGGAGTGCACACTGCTAACAATCAATAACTCAATTCAGCATTTAGACCATAAATGATATTCCATCCAACTCTTGTGTCATCAGCAACAAGTTTTAACGTGTCAATTCAGCATTAATATCTACAGCAACACTTGAACCAGTAGCCAACAAATTACACTTCCACGAAAAGACCTTCACCATTCTCAACTGTTCAACGTGTGATGCTAAACCCAAAAAGTTCAGTTTGATGCAGGCCATAAGAATTCATAATAAAAGAAGAAAATAAATAAGCCTTAACCAAACAGACTAAGATGCTCAACAGATCAATTAGTTGATCATAGAATTCCCAATTCTATGAATGGAAGAACGTAACCTTAAGCATCTAAGTTCTTGACCCCCCATCCAAGAAACAAAAAACAAATTCCCCCATCATTTAAAGGCTAAAAGCTAAAAACTGCATAAACTACATTTAAATCCAAGATACTATTACTACCCAAATTATTTATCTTACTTAAAAGTAATAAAAACCGATACTTTTTTTCTTTTTTAGTTTCTTTTTTTGACACCAAGAACAAAGCAGACTCATAATTAAAAGAACATAATTTAAGTCAATTACCTGAGGAGAAAGAGGAAAGAAGCCCGGAGAATTAAGCAAGCCAGAAGGGCTTATCCCTGGAGGCACAGTGAACAAAGGAGACCTAGCAACAGCCAAATTCAAAGGCCTACTCTGCTTAAACCCAGCACTTTTTTCAGCTCCATCTTTAAAACCCACTTCCATAAATAAACCATCCATGGAATTGTAAGGTAGTCTAGCTCCAGGTGAAGCCATAGCTCCAGCTAAAAGCTGAGAAAAAGACTTATGCTCTGTTGAGTCAGGGTCAGAAAAAAAAGCTGAAACCAGTGTCATAGGCCCTGGACTTAGCCCTGAACCACTTGAAAATAAACCATCCATGGCTGGTCTTGGCGGTAGAGTAATTGTTGGTCGTGTTAGAGCTGAAAGCTTTGATCTTGTTCCTTGCTCTGCTTCTCTCTCAGCCATTTTTTCCCCTGCTTTTCGTCTGTGCTTTCTTTCCCTGTTTTTGTGTTTATATATAAGAAAGAAGAAGGATTGTCTTTGCTCTTTGTTCTTTGTTTCTGTGATTCTTTAATTTTGTTGTTTTTCTCTTTGCAAATTGGTTGGTCCTTCTGATAGTTTCGTGTTATCTTCAACATTGAGTGAAAAGTCTAAAGAGTAGAATTGAAAACGACATTTTTATTTTTCTGTTAATTTGTATTTTTTTTTTATTTCTTACATAGCTTTTCACGATTAACTAATCTTACACTATAAACAAAACTATTATTTTCTTTGTAAAACGGAAAACAAAGGCTAATTTTGAATTAAAAATTGATTAAAGTCAACGGAATGATTGTATCAGCCAAAACTATGGTTTAATCCAAGTGAATTTCTTAGTTTTGCTATTGTTAAAGAAAATACCAATATTGATAAGGTTTTTAATTATTTCAAATTAGAATAAGGAAGGTGCTATATGTCCAATGACGTTGTAAGCAAGATAAAGACAACAGAAAGATAGACTTTGAAACTAATATGTTTAATTTTTCTTTTTCCATATTTGAGAGGAAGAGGTTCGAATCTTGTTTTTTAAATAAGAAATTATGTATCAATCAATGAGTTAAATGTTCGAGTACAACTAATATGTTTAATTGAAAGAGGAAGAGAGGATAAATAAAAAATAAAAAAGGATTAATCACTAAATTTTTTGTGTTTTATTCCTAACAATTATTATGTGTTTGTTTTAATAATAGAGTTCAATCTTTTTTTTTTAACAACAACACGTGACACTCAAATGGACATGATTTCGATTTAATGATTTTAGCCGCACCTTGCCTTTAAAGATTCAATGATTCACAAAATTTTACGATTCACGAAATAGAATTCAATACAAAATTTTAAAGTTTTTTCATAAAATAATAATTTTAGTTAATTTCTATAACGGCATCGTAATTCTTTTATATTTTTAGCATTTGTAGCTAATAGCCTAATAGCGAGAATTTTCTTTCCTTTTCTTATTCGTTTATTAGCTCCTTTTATGAAGTTTTGTCACCTTTTTCATGTTTTGCAGCAATCATAAAAAAGGGAAATAATCTTACACAAGTTGTAACTTTATTTTGCGTCTTTATTCGTTTATTTAAAAGACAATTTTAAATCCTATAATAATAAACCTTATATAATTGAGACATTGAATCAAGACCTAAGGTCATGCTGCCATGTCACAGAGCAATTGACATATACATGAATTAAAATAAACACTGACACATGAGCAACCTTTTGTCCACTTAGATGCCCAATTGGAAAACCAAAAAGAAACGAAATGGAAGGTAACCCCATAATACCTTGTGCTTTGAAACTTGGGGTTGGTTAAGTGAAATGTCAAAAGGCAGCCAGGAAATGGGTAAAGTCTACGAATTGACTTGTTGCCCTCCAAGACCGGCGTTTATAGTCTTCTAGACAAAGGAGGACCAAATATCAACCACTTGCAAATACATGGTAATAATGATCATGTCCTAATCACTTCTCTTTCTCCCCCCACTTTATTTTCTATTTTTAAGCAATTTTGGATGAGCAACTACTCTCCATTGCAATTAGAAATTTAGACTTTCGTGCATCAACATTTTGTAAAATTTAAACCCAATTCAACAAAATTGATTACCCCAATAATATAAAGTTGCTAGGATTTTTGTGATTTAATGTACAATTGGGACATCTTACTTTGTCAATCCCAATTGAATTTAATTAAGTAGGGGAAGAAGACTATAACAAATTTGCACCAAAGGTCGTGTTAAGAAAACTTGGGAAAGGTGGTAAAGCCAATGAGAGAAAAAAAAGAAAAAAGAAAAGAAACCCAATGGTAAAAATATTAGGAGAAACTTAATTATCACTCTAGAAGTATCAACCATGAACAAAATCCAATGTGGCTGTCAATTGCAAACAAGGTGGAAGTCTAGAGACCTTGACTTGATTTCTTGGGGTGGACATGTTCAACCCAAGCGTGACTCCAACGTCACCCTTTTTCTACTAAACACAAAAATTACTCTTTTTCAGCAATTTAGTGATTTATGTACTCTCTTTTTATTCTACACGCATAGTAATTTTTAAATTATTTTAAAAAATTTTATTATGTTATTGTATTCAACGAAATTCTTATGTTTTTGTTTTGAACAAATTAAACTTTTATAATTAATGCTTGATTACTTGTTATTAGTATAAATGTCATTTATAATTTTATATCACATACATAATGACATGATTATATAATTTTTTTTTTACCCTTAAAGTCAGCACCACATTAGCGTTACATGACATAAAAAATAACACGTGGTACTGCAACTAATGATAATTAACCAATTATTAATTATAAAAACTTATTTAGTCAAAAATAAAGATATATAATTAAATTGAATGTAACAAAAGAATATAAATTTATTTAAAATTTTAAAATAAGTTATAAATTTTTTCAAACATTATATCTTTATTGTTTTATTATAGAATAACCTTAGGCATCAATTACTTTTCCGCCAATAAGATTGATTGGTTCCAATAATTGAAAAAAGATGATTGGAACATAAAATTCTATCGAAATGATATTTCATTGAACTCGTGAAAAAATGCACGTTCTTTTTACATAAATAATTGATAGTTGAGGTGTAAATAATAAAAACTAACTATAGGAACGTATTACTATTTAATTTTGTTTGGAAATATCATAGTGGGAGAATACGGACCAACCAAAAGGAAGCAAGCATCACAATGCCGTATACGTCTTTGCAAACTAGATTTATATTAGCCGTAGTTGTGTTTGCGCTCACGCCTTTTCTTCTTCCGTCAAAATCAATCCCATTTGTACATACATGAATCTTAAAAATCAAACTATATACAGGTTCAGGCACCAACGAAGATCCAACTATAAACTTTACTCTATAATCTTTTTTATTTTTAAAAAGTAAATAAATTAACCAAAAAAAAAAAACCCTCTATAGTTATCTACTTTGGATAAGACCACCCTTTTGAGTGTTGGGACCCATTTTTATGGTGCTACAATACCTAGCCACCCTCATCATTAAGAGGGTTGAACCCTTTTCTCTCAAATTGTTATTACCATTATGGAATATTTACTTCAACTACTTCCAAGTAAACTTTATGATCTTTGCCATGTTATGTCATGCCCTCCAATCAAGTATAATATTAAAAAAAAATTAAATTATTTAAAAAATTTAAATAAATTCTTAATTTTTTATTATATTCAATCAAATAATTTTATTTTTATTTCCAATCAAATAATTTTTTATAAATAATAATTAATTAATTATTATTAATCAAAATATCACATGTTATTTTATCTCATATGATATGAACATATTATAATGATGATGATGTGAGATGTTGATATAACATAATAACACAAGTGTGTGATATTTTTCACTTTTTACGTCTATGCCACACAATAGTATACAATGATAAAAATAATTAGTCAACTGTTAATTATAAAATTTTATTTAATTAAAAATAAAAATACATAAAATTAATTTAATAAAAATACATAAAATTAATTTAATATAAATAAAAAATAATTTTTTTAAATAATTTTAAAATTTTTTCAAGTATTATATTTTTATTTTTTATGTTTAAAAAGTATGACGCAATATCTACATGGTGTGAAGGAAATGTACTTTCAAATTTGCTTCTCGACAATCATGCATACCAAACTCTCAAAATCTACCAATAAACATCCTCAAAGGTTGCTTACCAAACTTGTCCTTCTAGCAGGTCATTTATTATTTAATTAAATAATTGGCAGTTTGAGGTAGCCCACAATCATTAAATGTCTTGCTAATGTTAAATCAAAGCATTATACATCAATTACATTAACCTTAATCATGTTGGCCTTAGCTAGTCTAATGACTGTACCCAAAAAAACAAAACTGGTATGATCAAAATAAAAGTTAAATTAAAATTTTTAAGTCAAGTTATATTACTTAATTTGTTTTCTTGTGGAAAGTAGAAACAAAATTATCAATAAGTATTAGAATATGTAAATTTGTTTTAACATACATTCGGTAATTATTTTCGATAGAAAGTAGTTTTTTTTATAAATATCATTCTTTTTATCTTAAAATCTCAAATTTTAATTTAGAGAGATTTTCAAATTACAATATCAAATTGTCGTTGTCTAAGATATCCTATTAACGGTGTACTACATAACATTCTAATAATTCGAGTTGGGGATCTCCAGATATAGCAAGATCTTGAGTCATGACTATATATATGGGCAATTGAAGCATAAGTTTTGCGCAAACAAATAAGTTATTATCAAGATAATGACTGGTCCATTAATGGGAAAAATGTGCGCAAGAAGAGGAGGTGGCGAAAGGATAAAATTAAGTGGCAGAGTTAAAGTAGTGATGGATGATAATTACTGTCATTTTTTAATTTTTTATTACTATATTATAAAATTTGAGATAATTCATAATTTTGTAAAATTACCTTTAATTACCTTGTAAAATTCTGGATCTATCTCTGATAAAATCAATATTAAAAAATCGTTAATGACAGCCGAAAAGAAAGTAACGTAGAGTAATCTTGTGGATATCTAGTTGTTGTGAATAATGGAACGGTTTTATAATTTTCCTAAAAGAAATCAATAGGACAGGTTGGTTGCTTGGTGAGGGCAGGCACAGCGTTGCGGGGTGGGCGGTATGTTTGGTAGCAGAAATGGACGTGGTTGCGATCAAGTTGTAAAATGTCAGCGTCGACTGATTGAAGGATGGGGTGGGATGGGATGGGATGGGATGGGTTGGGAGTAGGCGTGGAGGCCATTTTTCACAACATTTTTTTTTCTTCCTTCTTAACGAAACGCGGTTTCGCGTTGTCAGAAGCAATGACAAAGGAAAGAGGAAGAAAAAGGGGAAATCTGTCGGCTTGTATGCCAACTTGGCTTTGTTTTCATGTGGACAATTTAAGTCTGTCGCACGCCTAACAAAGCAATCTAATATACCATATAGGGATTTCACAACTCATTTTTTAAGCCATTTAATAAAATCAACTCAAAAATAAATAAAAAAAAATTTGAGTCAACTTCATGGTTTTTTTTTTTTAAAATTAAAAATGAATACCAAATTACTAATGGATTGATAAATTTTATTAATTTTTTTTTTAAATTTAAAAGTGTCAAAAACAAAAAACTTCTCAGATCAGCCAAATTTATATATTTAAAAAATATTTACGGGAAGAGAATTTTTCTAATGAAGTTGTTCAACGGCTGAAGATTTAGTTACTTGAAATTTTTTTTCCGAGAATGGTTACTTGAATAGTAATTGTAGATAAATTAAAATTATTGGGTAATTTGGTTATATTTTTTTCTCTATATAAATGTATAAACTTTAAAAGTGTTAAAAGTGGTTGACTTAATTACTTTTATATAATTTTGAATCAACAATTTTATTATCTTTATCTTTTTCTTTAAATTAATCAATTTGTTTAAGTTTAATTTTAGTCTAGATACAATAGTTAAAATAGTTACATTTTACTTGAATTTTAAAAAAACGACAGCATAATATTTAAAAAAAAACCTCTAAACTATTCAGAAAAATTCAAAAAAATTCTTAATTTTTTATTGTCTTCAATCAAGCATTTATACTTTTATTTTAAGCTAAATAAAATCCAAACCCTTAACAACTCTAAGGCATTCCTCCAAATGGTTATACTTTTGTCCTACCCCCAAATCTACTTTTTATTCTTATTGTTCATTAGGGTCGTCCAAATAAGGCATATGAATTGGGTCATAAGAATTTGCACTTAAAGCTAGCATAGTGTTCCTTTAAGTCGATAATTGTCTCATGGGAGGTTGTATTCTAAGGAATGATACATTATGACATATGGCTTTAGTATCTAGTGGAGCGAATCTTCTTGGATATAAAGATTCCTTTCTATCGTCATCTTGAGATTGGGAACCATTTGGAGTAGAAGTTACTTCAGCAATCCCTTTCCTTTATCGATAGCCATAATTGCCATTAACCTTGCCAATTTTTTCATCATTTCCTTTTTAGTTTTCTTGATCTTATCCATCCGGCTTGATTGTTTGTTTTCCATAATTCTGATTCTATCTTACAATAAGGTATTATATGCATGGCAAACGGGCTGCATTTAGAAAAGAGCACAATGTTTTTAACTTTTCGTGCGTGTTACATTAAATAATCCAATGTGACTTCATCAATGAAACTTCTTGTACTTATTCTACAAGTTTGTTTCCATGTCTTAGTAATCTCTTTCACTTTCTTTAATGTTTTAGGGTTACCATAAGAAAACTTAATTTGGTTAAGCTTGTGAGTCATTGGGACAAATTGTTCAGACTCAACTTGTCTCCATACCATAAGTGGGACATAGCTGATTGCCACCCATGGCCTTAAATGAAACTGATAGCTCACTTTCACAATTGTCCAATACCGATTGATGGGCCATCCACGGTGCTCTCAATACCATTTACTATCTTATGAGGCTTCGGAGTCTCGAAATCCATGCTTGTTTGGGTTTTTGCTCAAGCCATTCACTTTAGAAAAACTCCTTAATGGGAATGTTGTCGGAAGTGTATGGTGCATGGAGCTTACTCTTTTCACATTCGAAGTGGCTCTTGGTCCAGATATGCAATAGCTACAAACACCTAATCAAATAACTTTCTCCATTTTGTCGATAATAACTTAGCGATCTAAAAGTTTTGCCAAAATTGCTAGTGACACATTGAGTTTGTTTTCAATTGGCTTGAAAAAAATCCACCATAGCAACCTCGATATGTCCCAAAACCTTTAAAAAGACCATCTCATAAATTGCTAATGCCATAATACTTATGCTTTGTTCATATTCTAAATGCTTCATGATGAAACTGTGTAGGAAATCCCATGGAATGTAAGTACTTATTCTTTTTTGTTTAACATTCATGTCAACTTCTTGCACACTAATTCCCATGATTTTCACGATCGTTTTTCGGTGGCTTGTCTTTTGTCTCTTCAAGTAAAGCTTATCTTGTAAAACCCCACTTCTTAAATTAGGTTTGATTTGTAACCTACCTTGGTGAGCTATTAATTTGGTGTTTTTGAACTTAAATTTTGGACTATATTGACTTAGAAAATTCATTTTTTGATAACCAAATGTGTTTGATTGAAAGTTAAGGCTATTGAAGGGTCAAATGGAATGACTTTGAACTTAAAAACAACATTTTGTGCAAAATCTATTGATACATGTTCATCATGTAGCGATAAATCAAACATAGAAAATGATTTTGAAAGACATATGAATAGATGAGCCAATCTATTGATAGATAGTCAAATTTATTGATAGATAGGTCTGATTTATTGATAAAATGGACTCAAACTGGAAAAAAAATGAGGCATATTGGTTTGTTCTCACTCATTTAAAAAGCCCTAAAACCTCAAACTTTTCTCCATTTGGTAAAAATATGGTTTTTCCTTGAAAACCTAGTCATTCTTCTTCTTTTCTCTTAAATCTCATCTTCAACAAAATATATGGATTTCTAGCTTTCAAAAGTCATTTCAAGCTTGGACTTTAATTCTAAAAGATATTGGAAGGTTTAGTTCACTATTTTAAACTTTAAATCTAAGGTTTGATTTCTAGAAATTTATGTATTCTCATAAATTTCTTTTATACATGAAAAACATAGGTTTTGAGTTGGTTTTGGAACTCTTAAGCTCACCAAGGTAGAGTTGTCTTAAACTCCAGCTAGTATTAGACTTAAATCCTTTAATTAGAGCTAGATTAGCTATTGATTTGTTGAGTATGAGTTGTTGGAAAATATTTGTGGAAGGATTAGATGATCATTAGTCTAAGATTATGTTATAGAATCAAGTACTAATAATGGAAAACTTCATGGTAAGTGTTGTGGAGAAAGTTTGAATTTTTAGAAAACTGAGTGTTCCACAAAAAATGCTAAAGAGTAAGGCACGCTTTTTTGAAGTGGGTAGATGAGGTGTTTTTAATTATTTTAGTATAATTAAATATGGCTATTCTATAACCTTGCATATGAATTAATTTCAAATGAGTTTGTGCTGTGAACAAAGATTTACAAGTATATTTTGACGAGAACTATAGACTAAATATATTAGTCTACTATGTATTACTTTTGAGCATGAAGAACAAGCCTTTCAAAGTTTTATCATCTCAAACATTTCATTTTTCTATGATTGATTTATGATTGATGTTTTAAATGTTAATGTGATAATTGATTTATCCTTGGTGAGGCCATGGTATTTATGGTCATTTATTTTGAGATTATTGATATGGTTGATTAACTCTAGTTGTGGTTATGTCACAATCTCTATAATATGTTGGTGATAGGTTTTCACCTTTTGATTGAATGTATATTTTAAACATTTGATTATTGTAATTTGGTTGTTGAAGCCTATTGGGATAAGGACTTGTAGTTAGTGGCAGTAGGCACTAGCCATTGTGCGCAATGAGTTTTGGTGAGTTGGTTGAGGTTATATCCCAAAACTCACAATGATTTATAGCTTGAGCTAGTTGAGGCATTTTCTCGAGACTCGCTAGGTATTGTTAGTTGCTTGAGTGCTACCTTTTCTTTTGGTCGGTGTCTATGTGAACCAGACTGGTCTATTGTGATGACAGTAGGTGATGTGGTTGTCCTTGGCTAATGCTCCATGATTTGCTTGACTTGATGTCTAATATGATGAACTTGTATCATGGATGATGTTTATATGATGTTTGAATATTGATTATTTGACTATTGATTAATAATAGTCTTGGTTGAAGTCCTAGTGGTGAGTTATAAGCTAAAAAGTTGTATTTTGTAACAAATCTATCGATACATTGCACTAATGGATCAATAGATACAACATAAAACAGTTGGAAATGCATTATACTTTGTATTTATCGATAGATTGAGGCAATATATCGATATAAGGGACAATCTATCGATACATGGAGTCAATGTATCAATAGATCAGGATTATTTTGAAGTTTAAATGTTTTCAAGAGGTTTTTTAAATATAAAAATGAGTTTGTTTTAGAATCTTTGACAACCTTTATTTATGTTTCAAATACTCCTAAATTGATGTTTAACTCAATTTTATCTATACTTCTTGAATTGGTTTCCAAACTTATAAATATTCTTTAAACCAATGCCCTAAAAATGAACTTGAGAGGGAACAAATGAAAAACACTCCATATGCTTTAACTGTTGTAAGCCTAATGTATGCTCAAGTTTGTACCAGACTAGACATTGCATTTGTAGTTGGAATGTTGGGAAGATATTAAAGTGATCCAAGCTTATATCATTGGGGGGCTACAAAGAAGGCAATGAGGTACCTTCAAGGGACTAAAGTTTTATGCTTACATATAGACGATCTGAGATCTTGAAAGTTGTTGGATATTCGAATGTAGACTTTGCTAGTTGTGTTGATTCTCAAAAGTCAACGTTTGAATATATCTTCATGCTTGTTGGGGAGCTATATCTTGGAGAAACACAAAGCAATCTTTAGTTACTGCTTCTACCATGGAAGTTGAGCTTGTTTCTTATTTTGAGGCTTCATCGTAGGGTATTTGGTTGATAAGTTTCATCTATGGGCTTCAAGTCGTTGAATCTATTTCTAATCCATTGAGGATGTATTCTGACAATTTAGTTGCTGTGTTCTTTGTTAAGAAAAACAAGAGTGGAAGTCAAAGTAAGCACATCGACATTAAGTACTTAGTTATCAAAGAACACATTAAAGCAAATGAAATGCTTATTGAACATATTCATATCGAGTTGATGATAGCAAATCCTTTGATGAAAGGCATGCCACCAAAGATGTTCAAGAATCATGTAGTGAAAATGGGATTGAGTATCGGTTTGTCACTTACTATTTGAGTTAAGATGCTAGCACATTTTCTTTGTAACAAGACTCTGAATTTTAGTGTGTTTTCTCATATTTGATTGTATACATTTTATGTTTGAGAACAATAAATATTTTAAGGATCCAAAATAAACATTTGGGGTTTATTCATAAAATAATATATCATATTTAGGAAGTTTATTAGAAAGAGGAAAATTGCATTGTAGTACATGGAAGCTAATCCTTATTTACAAGAGGACTTATCACGATGGTTCATGTAATTCTATTTTTCTGTTTAAGCATATAAGGTATAAGAATACTGTGTTTTGAACATTATTGTGTAATAAAAGTTCAAACCAAGTGGGAAAATGTTAGAATTTTTAAAATTCAAATTCTAGATGTTCCATATATTAAGTGGTCCTGAGTTTTATATTCTACAATTAACGGAATAATTAATATTCATTATAAACGGTAGTTTTAATGGGATTGTGATAACAGCTTGTTATTTGGAAATTTTCTGATTTTGAGAGAGCAGCTATCGCTTTCGTGGGAGAAATTCTATTTATAAAAAGGACAAATCACGAGTCCCCAACTTAGACAATTCTGAGTGCCCGATCTTTATCATTGTGAGTTGCTATTGAGTTGGAAGAACCCATAAAGAAGTTCGTGTTGGACTATTTGCTATGGCTGAAAGTTAAATGTTATGATCTCAACTTTTCAGCTTCCATTTTGCTCTGTGATTTTCATATGTGAACATGTTTTATATGTACATTTGGGAATGTCTTACAATTTCTTCATTAATTAACAAAATATGTTTAATTTACCACATTGGGCACCCTACAATCCACTAAATAAGCATGATTTCAAAGAAAGCTTTCAACCTTGTCAACAAGAACTGTGTATTTCCGAAATAAAAAAGACATTCTTCCTATAACTTTTTCAATTAAGTTAATACTAAATAACAATGATTAGCATGATTTGTACCCTAAACTAAGATAAGTTTTCCCTGGAATTGGTTTTGAGGGAGTCCTTAAACTAATATTTTACTTAATAAATCAACAGTGATAATTTAGCAAACTCTACATATTTTAGAGTTTTTTTTTTTTATAATTGGAGAAAGAGAGATTCGAATCCTGCTCTTTAAACAAGGGGATTATGTACCAATCCATGAGCCAAATGCTCGGGTGCTTTACACATTTTAGAATAACTACCGAGTTTTTACTGCCAATGTATTGATTCTCTAAATAGCAGGCATGGAAAAGGTCAAAGGTACTAGATTCATAGTAAATTTGTGTGACATTTCTGAAAGATGGTATTACAAAAGCAAATGTATAAAAATTTACATCAATATATTTGCAGTAAAGATTTCCTTTTCTTTTCCTTACATTGTTAAGGCTGGAATTGTTGACACTTGAGCTTGTACAGAATGAGCATCTTGATCCTCCATACCAGAGTTTCTAAATCTTCAACAGCCATATTTGCACCTTAGCAATCATGTCAATTATCATCAACAGTCACAAGTGTAGGTATTTGGCCATGATCAGAAAAGTCAATCTTGTTCAGTCTCAAACAGCACAACACTCGCTCTGGCAGTTCTTCTTGTTTTTGTGCCTGTTAATAGAATGCAAAGACCATTAGACTAAGGTATAACATTCAGAGGTTGCTTAAAGGAAGTTGTCAAGATTACAGTTTCCTTGATGTTATTTATTATCTTATGATTTATTGATGACCAGTCATTGATTGGTGCATAGCGCCCACACGATGAATGCAATCAGATTGTTGTCTTACCTGGATGGTTAAACCCAGATCAAGTATTCCATTTTTCAAACGATCTCGAAATGACTCAAGTCCCTTCCTTGATATGTAGCTGAACCGATGAATATCCAAATCAATCTCAAAGTAATTGGGGCCCTGCAAGAGAAAGAGAATCAACAATCTCATAACTAATTCTATACTGCTAGTGATCATGGTAGTTACAAAATACTGTCTATGGATGCATGCATGGTGTATGCACTTTCTAAATTCAGACAAGCTAAAAACAACTCAAGCAGAGGAACTGAATGAAAAGGTTTTATACTATCATGACTCTGGAACAGACTTAGAGTTTGCTATGTATGCTTCAAGAATGGAAGACACTGAAGCCCATTGGAATTATCTCATGTAGTGTGTGAATTCTTGTTTAGAAACAGTATCTAATGTTCTTGGATTAGCCTAGAATTTCAGAGCACTAGTTAATATGTGTCCCCCAAACTACATGAGTTGTGTGTCCAAATCATGTCTTAGGACAAAAATTTGGGTTAATTATAGTGCGCTCATCTCACTAAACACTGATAGACCCAATGGGCGAAGTAGAAACTTATGCCATACCTTATAAAAGTTGTGCTGCGGGCGTGAGAGAACTGGCTTTTCATTGTAAGCATTTACAAGCTTCTTTTCTGTGGAACTCAAACTGAGATCATCAGGATTAACGAACCCAGCAATGATCTTTAGCCTTTCTCGGAAGGGAACAGTAGACTCTTTTGCAAAACCTTTAACCTTTTCCATCTCATCATCAACCAATTTCTGGAGCAAATGAGAAACTTTTAGCCGATAGTACACAGTGGAAAAAGGAGGCAATAAGGAATGAATAAATTAGGTTACAAACAACAATTGGTAAACAGGAAACAATATAACATTGATTCAAAAAAAAGATAAGTAGATTCTGTTTTTCTGTTTCTTTTTTTTATCAAATGTTCATCTTTCACATTAACTACTACTCTAGAACTACAAAATATGCTAGTAAACAAGAGTGCATGAATGTGCATGCCAAGACAGAGATGCTACATATGCACATTCATTCTTCATCTGCATGCAAAGAAATAGTACCCAAACAAATAAGAGCTTTTAATTCAATCTCCTAAGTGGATTCTCTATTAGCAAAGAGGAATAGCTCAGAATCTTCTCATCTCACATTCTGTTTAAGGACACTGTGACTACAGATATTAACAATGCTTATTCTTATTATGCTGCAGGCTATAGTGAGTCCTGCAAGCTATGGAATTACAACAGGCTGAGTGCATGATCTGAATATTATAGAATTAAATACAGGACTCATTCAGAAAGAGAAATTTTACTTTTATTATGTTACCTTGATGCTCTCCTGATATTGAGGAGAGATGACCCTGTCAAAATACTCAGAAACTTTGAAATAAAGAACAAGACTCATTCCTTCACCATCACTATCACCAAGGAACATTGCAGCTGGATAAGTAGGCAACTGCAACAGGACACACAAGATGATAATAAGATACAATATAAGAAATTACTGGCAGGGATTTTTTGTGGTTTGATGGATGAAATTGCAGTCCAACAGCCCACCAAGATATGCCACAATGATTAAAACGGAGAAAAAGCAATAACCGCAAAAAGCATAGAACTGTACACTACATGATTACTCCAAAACATACCTGAATATTAACAACTAAAAGAGGAGGGACTTTCCCATTTGCTTTCACATTAGGAAGCTCAATATGTTGAGCAATGTGATTTATCTTTCTTGGACAGATAAATAAGTCAACACCTATTGGAGTATATGGGGAGTAATCAGGAGCAGGGGACTTTCGCTTATCTCTGTACGGCAAATTAATCAACCATGAATAGTTAAAATTAAAAGGCATAGAAATATATGTGTGAATTTCTTTATAATAACAACTAATATAAGTGCCTACAAATCAAGGGTGAGAATCACTAGCATACTTGAAAAAGGTCTCGCCTCGAAGTTTAAAAGTTGACGGTGGAATCTCAGACCAACATCCTGGATTTGGCTTCTCATCCTTGCTACATGGAATTATGTATCCTGCTCTGGGACGATATAAAAATTGTTTTGATGAACCTGTATATACATCAATGAAGTTGAAATTGTACATAAAATCTTGAAAGAAAATACAATCAATATATTACATGACATGACATCTGAGCATTTGACTCATTGATTGGTGCATGATCCCCCTGCTTAAAGAGCAAGGTTCGAATCCCTCCTGCCCCAATTATAAAAAATATATATATTACATGACATGACATGACCAGCACCAGAGCATTTGGCTCATTGGTTGGTGCATGATCCCCTTGCCTAAAGAGCAAGTTCGAATCCCCTCTCTCCCAATTAAAAAATAAAAGATATATATATATATATATATATATATATATACATATATTATACACAAACANATATATATAATTATATATATACATATATTACATGACCAGAAAAGAAGGGTAGAAATTCTGCCAAAATGCAGTGCAAACATCTATCAATTTATATAAATCAGAAAATTTTCATCAGAAATATAATTAACTGAAATTACTTACATTCTTCAAGTTTGTCTTCTCCATCACATGATCTCCTCTTAAAAGAAAGCCTAAAAACTGCTGATTTTTTCTTTTGGGACTGTGGAGCCATACTTGATGTCAAAATCTTCTCATTGAAACTCACAGAAGGAACCATTCTGGATAAGCCAGATCTTAAGATTTTCTCTTCAGAATTATGCCTATCCTCTTTCAGACCTTTAAAGCTTCCATAAGGATGATCTAATACTTTCTTCCTCCTATTACAAATATCATCGGCACTCGCAAAGTGCGAAAGCTCATGACCCTGATTACTAATAAGAGAAAATCGGTTTGATTCTTTGAAATCATCTTTGCTCATTTTACCTCCATCTATTTTTAAATAACTTTCATGGAATTCTT
The DNA here is from genome assembly GCF_000208745.1 of Theobroma cacao. Taxonomy (NCBI): domain Eukaryota; kingdom Viridiplantae; phylum Streptophyta; class Magnoliopsida; order Malvales; family Malvaceae; genus Theobroma; species Theobroma cacao. Next base: position 16,260,201 of record NC_030853.1, on the reverse strand, counting down.
CATATTTACACTTGCCATCCACAAAGCATGAAGAGCTTTCATACTGAAGCACCTGACCACTCGATATATTCCCAATTGCATTGCCCGCTGATGGAAAACCATCTGGAAAGAAAAATCAAGACAAATTACATACATAAGATTGTCATAGATGATTAAATCTTTCCCTTTTCTGTCCAAATCAGCAATATATAACTACACACTCAACAACATATACAGCTTGCAATGTAGTGTACTAAACAAGGCAGACTACATAACGTAACATACCAAAAACACATTTTATCTATTATTTAAATATGGAAATTAGCAATCATAACTATGTGATATATTAGCCCCAATATTGTCTAAAATTCAGCAGATGCAGAAAAATATAGTCCAGATAATGCCTATTAGTTTTATCTTGCAACATATGGTGATTGATAGTTCTGCTCCAAATCACTGCATTGCTATGCAATCATGCTTTACTTTCTTTTAAAGAAAGCAGTACCCTTTAAATACAATCAAGGAAAGGTTGAATCTTTTATTACCTCCATGAACGCTGATGAAATCATCATCTGAATCGGATTCCAGAATACTGACTGAATCAAACCAAGCATCCTCTTGGCAAGTTACTGCAAAAAAGAAACTTCTTTGGTCAATTTCAAAATTCTTTTCTGGCCACAGTGTACTATAAATCTGTGGTAAAGAAACAAAAACAAAATCATCTTAGCTAGAGGGTTGGAAACTTCAAAAAAATGAATGAAATTTTGCTGATCAACCAAAGGAAATGTATACTCAAAACACCAGAGAAAACACAAGATAAAAAATGTTTTTCTGAGACATGTCATTGCATAGAATAAGATGTTCATTGGAAGGAAAAAGGGTACCAAAATGCATTTGTTATACTGTCATCTTAGACTAGTGCCAGTCATCAGAATCCTTTCTTACGTGACATATATGGCGAGAGACAATGGAAAGTTATAGCACTCAAGAAAATAAGAAGTCCCTTCGGAAAAAAGTTTTACACCCTTTCTTCAGAAGTTTTTCATAACCTTCTATACTCTTTAGCAAAATGTATTACAAAGATATTAATATTGAAGAAAAGAAAGGACCTACCATTTGCATCAATTTGGCTAAGATGCCACTGCAACTGGGTGAGATGGAATGTCGAGTTTGAAACTTCAGATCTTCTACAAGTAGTGGTTGCACCTTTCTCAAAATCCATATGTACATATTCGCTAACAGCTATATCCGTTACTCGAGCATCACTACTCCTTTTCTTGGTTCCATCTGTGATAGAACCAGAAACCTTCCCATGGCATTTTCTGGACCGACGACGGTGCCTCTTCTGTGTCTTGATTCTTTTAGAAGGTGTTGATACACAACTCCCCATTAAGACTGCTTAGTGACAGAACCCTGTTAACAACCAATATTTTCTACATCAGATATTCCAACCTTTCTGCAGGAAGCCTAAGCTGCTCTACGAAAAGCAAAGAACTTGCAACTAATGGTAGGCATTATCACATGATCAGTTTCTTTTTGTTTTAAAAAAATGTTTGTATAGGTGAACATATATGGAACCGTCATGGTCATAACATCGAATTCCTTAGCAGACAGAAAAGCACATATTATCAAACTAAAATAGATTTAAACAACTGAATTGAGAACCCAAAAGAAGTTTTCATAAGGATTCTAGAGCTTAGTAGTTAAAAGCCTAAACCAGCTATATTCATTAAATCAGATAAACCATTTTAAGAAGAAAAACTGAAACGTCAAAAAAAAAATGAAAAACCTGATAAAATCCAAAATCAACAAAACAAATAATTTCTGACAGGATGATCAGGGTCAGGAGGACCCCTGCTCAAACTGGAAGCAGCTCCCGTTCGAAGTTTAACAAGAAATACAAGACGGAAAAGCTGAAAAGCAAAGACAGATATAGGCTCCACATCCAGTGATTAAAGAGACCAAACGAAGAGGATTGAGGACAACTACACAAAAACGTTTTAAAAAAGAATGATGTACCCCCAAAACTAAAATGAATGAAATCTGCCCCACATCAGACAGGGATTATAAAATGCTCAAATAACCATATCTGACAGTGGAAACTGAGAGCTACACAATTTTATACCACAAATATGTATAATATGTATATAGATTAGCAGGTAACAAGGAGAAAATAATTTTTAAAAAAATAAAATTGAATCTAAAAATGGAACCCGAGAAATAGGATACAACACAATCTAAATTAGAAAAGAATTTCTGTTTTCACACCTAAAAAAAAAAGGGAGGAAATTTGTCGACATCGAAAGGAAACAAGACAATGTTCGAATAAAAATTATATGAAAACGACATAAGAAAAAGAATTATTAACAACATATTTTATTTCTAAGAAAAGGGTAAAGAAAATAGAAATTTTGAATCCAAATTGGCAAAAACAGAACACACAAGCTGTATTATAAAAGAATACAGCCTCTCTGGTATGAAATCAACGATATGTTGAGACATTCAAAAGCGGATATCCTTACCCAGAAAATAAAAATAAAAGGTAACGCAGATTGTAAACAAAACTCAGAAAAAGAAAAACCAGCAAACTTTGAATCCAAATTGAAAATTAAATGAAAACCAACACATATGCTGCGGAATACAAAACAAAAGCCAAAGAAAATCTAATACAAAAAACCAACGTTGAAACCAATATTAATGCATTCAGCCACCATAAGCAACAGCTAAAAAGATAAAATACCAAATAATAAAATACCTTGAAAACAAAGAAACCAAATAAAAAAATAATAAAGGCCCCAGCCTTTTTCCAGCAATGGGATCTCTCGAATAAGAGAGACTCTGCAGAGAAAGGGAGACAGAGCGGGAAAGAGATATGTCAACACATTCAGGTCGGGTCGGATCCAGGTAAAATGCAGAGAAGATCAAGCTGTTAAAGAGAGCAAAACAAAGAGAGGAGAGAATTTATAGGGCTTAAAAAAAAAGAAGAAGAAGAAGATATGTTTTTTTTTGGTTAATTAAGGGGTTAATTAGATGAAAAAAAGAGAAAATGGAGGGAAGGGGTTCTCTCTAAGTTGGGATTATTCCTCCATGAATTTAGCTCTTTTCCTTTTCTGGATGTGTTGTTGGTAATACAGACATGGAGCTGGCCGTTTTAAAGCTTGCTCTCTTTTTCTGTTCCTCGTTGGGTTTGTTAGTGTTGCCTTCACGCCATCTCATCCTCTCTTGGGTAAACAATGTGTTTGTTGGAGACGCATTTTTTGTCAGGTAATGATTGCTAAGTATTATCTTTTTTCCTTCAAAAGAAATAAACTGAAAGCATTATCAAATAAGTTGTTAAATTATTTAAAAATATTTAAATAAATTTTTTATTATATTTAATTAAATATTTATATTTATATTTTAAATTAAATAAATTTTATAATTAATAATTAATTAATTATCATTAATAAAAATAATATTTATTATTTTATATTTACATAATACTGACATGATATTGATATGAAAAATAAAAAAATCACATAATTATGTTATCATGCTAAATTAACATATTATGTCATTATTAATTATGGTATGTCAACATCACATATTATCATTAATTATAATATTTTAATATTTCACATTTTATATAAAATAACAAATGATATTTTTACTAAGTCAACCATTAGTTATAAAAGTTTATTTGACTAAAAATAAAAATATAGAGGCTTATTTAGCTGAAAATAAAAATATAAGGGCTTGATTGAATGTAATAAAAGTATATGAGTTTATTTGAATTTTTCTAGAAGTTACTCATAAATATTTGGTTTTAAAACAATACTTAACTAAAGAAAAAAATAATCCTGTCAAATATTCAGTAATTTTTTTTATTAAAAATATATTGTTCAAACAAAATAAATAACATTTGTGATTTAGAGGTTTCTATTTTTATCAGATGATGTACATCAACTTTTCTAAATACAGGACTTTTACTTCGCTAAATGTTAAGGAAATATAAACTGTTACACAATTGTTAGATATGTCTAATTATGGTGACAGTTTGCTTTTCCTTTTGCCATATACATTTGTTTCTATTTCTTTGGGTTCTATCGTTGTGCTATATTATATTACTAAACTGCATGAATATATAATTCTTGCTAATAGAGGAAAAGATAAACTAGTATTAATTGAAAATAGTTATTTGCTTTGGTTTCAATTACTAGAAATCTACACCTACATATATAGTTAGAAAATAGTACTTATCTAAATAAGATAATAATTCTATCAAAGATTGTTAGATATATAATAAAATATTAAAAAATAACAAAGTATATAACCTATACTAATGGCAAATTAAGATAAGTCGTTGTAAAATATAAGGCAACAATATAATGTAAAGATCCTATCAATATAAAATATTTACTAATTTTTAGTAGCATCTGTCTTTTATATATAAAATGAATGGTTAAAGGTTGTCAAATTTAGTTAATTAGTTTATTCAATGATTACTGTGTACTATGTATATTGATAAACGAGTAGACCTTCTTGATTTTTTTTTATTTTATTCAAGGAATTGAATAGATAATTATTGAAATTTAAACATTAATGTATAAAAGATATGTCTAAATACTATGGATTCAAGTTTATGCAAAATAAAAATATATAGATAAAAAATAATATTAAATTACAACTGATAAATATTAAATAAATCTATCATCTAAGTATTAAAAGTTCGATATTATTGTTTTCAAGTATTTTTTATTGAAATAAATAAAAGCAAAAAAAACCTCCAAATGTAAAAAATAACGCAATTTTGACATAAGGTGTACAAACAAAATTAATTTAATTGAGAATGACAAGTATCAATTAATTAACCCAATCAATTATCTTACTTTTATATATATTATAAACATAACATATCAAAACAACGTAACTTGAAAATCTCAATTAAAGGTTTTAATTGGTTACTTGTAAGGTACCAATTAATTAAAGAATTGTTAATGCCATTAATAACATAGTTGTAGTACCTATAACTTAGGACCAAAAAACTTGTTTTCAAATTAAGGCATCCAACATTGTAAGAAAAAATAAACACATTATAAACATGAAGCGGGCTTTGGGTTTAAAACATTGCTATTGACTTCTTATATAAAATGGACAAAATATAAATAAATAAACAAATAAATTAATTAATTAATTAATAAAAGTTGTATATATGGTATGGTTTGTTAGTATTTTTCATGTGAACATAAATATTTTTTTATATTATTTATTATTATTCATGAAAATCTTGGTTTTTATTCTTCTTGTACATAATATCTAGGATTTTATAATGTGAATTGACTTTATTAGTTTATTGGGAGAAATTTAGGTAAAATTGAAACTTGAAATTAAGGACATTATTCATAAAAAGGTTTGGAGGAAATATTTAGTTAACATTAAGAATTCCCAAATTAATTGAAAATGAAATTTCATGTTTATAAGAAACAGAAAGAAAAGAACAAGGATTTGTGGGTCTATTTTACACAACTGTACACCTACTATGATAAGTTTTTACTAATTTAGAAAACTCAAATTATGTTGGAAGGGTATGTATGTATGTATGTATGAATTATATATATATGCTCTCCATGTACTAATAATTTTGGTTAAATCAAATGGGACATATGTAAAACGTTGCCCCTAATTACAAAGGAAAAGTATGTATGTTTCACATAACAATCATCTAAATCTAGCTATATCATCACTGGTCCCATTTAACTCGAAAAGGCCAAGAGATAGATAGAAACAAGAATACAACAGTGAAAAGATGAGCTCCCCATTTTTATATCTATCTTTTTGTTTTTCATGGTCTTTCTACTTTATTGTTATTCGACCTTGAGTTTTTATGCTCTAGATGTGGTCACAATAAAAAGGAAACTCACTTTTTGTCACATAAGAACTTTGAAGTTGAAGAAAGGACAAAAAAAAAAAAGAAAAACAAATCAAATTATCAAATATTGTCAACAAGATAATTGAGGATGTCAAATCTAACTTTTTAATACAAAAAAGGATGTTATCCAAAAAATAATTGTTGTTTCTAATCATTCATTTTCATGGTGAGAAGTTACTCAATTCTTATAATTAATTAAAAATTTTTTAAAAGAATTGAAAGATCAAATTCGTCATTTTTTTTCTTGAAAAATTGCCAACTAATAAGAGAAAATTTTTAATTATGTAAATGGACAACTAAGTTTGGTTTTGCTATGTCTTGTGGACAATCGAAATGTGAAATAATTGTGTTGGTTCTCATATTGTCACTTTTCTTTGAAACATAATCATTTACAAATTTTTGTTCATGGTCCCCTCCCCTATTATATATTTGCCTAGGTGGAGTTTGAGATTGTATCTTTCACAACTGTGACATCCAAGAACTGGCTGCACCAATGATTTTAAGTTAGCTTCAAGCCAAAAATATTGCATTTGAGTGTAACCACCTTCTTCTTTATATTTCAAAGATTCAAAGGTAAAAAATGCCATCAAGCCAAGTTGGGAAAATCTTTGTGATCATTTAGTAAGATCCTTTGGGGGAGAAGGAGGGTTAAGAAAGTTTTTACCAAGGAAGATTATACTAACTTTGTGATATCATTTAATAATGACTAGGAACCAAATTAAATTATTTAGCTAATTTTGCCATTTAAAAAAATAAGGTTTTTATTAAAAATACCTCTCATACATAAAGTTTTTTTGAAAATAACCCTCTTTATAATTTTAATTATTTTTAACCAAGAGAAATTAATTTTAGATAAAATTATCTTTAATGAAACCAATCTATACGTTTGAATCCGCATCTCAAACTGACCCATATGTTTGGGTCAAGTTTTTTACCATTGTAAATTCTTAGCTTTTCTTAACAGACCATTTATCTCCAAAGCATTTCTCATCAGAGCATTTCTCTCCAAGAAGAAAAACTTTTGAGCTTTTTGTGCATTTTGGAATGATTTTTGATACACGAAGAAAAATATTGGGCATTTTGAGTATTTCTCGCCAGGTAGGCATATTCATTAATTATGTTGTTAAATGGAATATGGTGTGTTTTTGAAGTTATTGATTTTGTTAAATAGAATTTGGTAGTTTTGGTGGTTTTTGGGTCGAACATCAATAGGACATGCGTGATTGGTTGATAAGGTATGCATGACTGGTTTTCGGTATTAGGTTTAGGGGGTTTTAGGGTTTGCGTAAGTTAGACATTGCATGAGTGGTTGATGAAGGATTGCGTGATATGTTTTTATACATTGCGTGGTTGGTTTTTAGGGCAGTGCATGATTGAGGTATGTCAACACATCCAAGTCGGGTCTGATCCAGGTAAAATGCAGAGAAGATCAAGCTGTTAAAGAGAGCAAAACAAAGAGATGAGAGAATTTATAGGGCTAAAAAAAAAAACAGAAGAAGAAGATATGTTTTTTTGTTGGTTAATTAAGGGGTTAATTAGATGAAAAAAAAGAGAAAATGGAGGGAAGGTGTTCTCCCTAAGTTGGGATTTTGCCTCCATGAATTTAGCTCTTTTCCTTTTCTGGATGTGTTGTTGGTAATAAAGACATGGAGCTAGCCCTTTTAAAGCTTGCCCTCTTTTCCTGTTCCTCGTTGGGTTTGTTAGTGTTGCCTTCACGCCATCTCATCCTCTTTTAGGTAAACATTGTGTTTGTTGGAGACACATTTTTTGTCAGGTAATGATTGCTAAGTACTATCTTTTTTCCTTCAAAAGAAATAAACTGAAAGCATTATCAAATAATTTGTTAAATTATTTAAAAACATTTAAATAAAATTTTTTATTATATTTAATTAAATATTTATATTTATATTTTAAATTAAATAAAATTTATGATTAATAATTAATTAATTATCATTAGTAAAAATGATATTTATTATTTTATATTTACATGATACTGACATGATATTGATATGAAAGATAAAAAAATCACATGATTATGTTATCATGCTAAATTAACATATTATGTAATTATTAATTATGATATGTCAACATGACATATCATCATTAATTATGATATTTTAGTATTTCACGTTATGTATAGAATAACAAATGACATTTTTACTAAGTCAATCATTAGTCATAAGAGCTTATTTGACTAAAAATAAAAATATAGAAGCTTATTTAGCTGAAAATAAAAATATATGGGTTTGATTGAATGTAATAAAAGTATAAGGGTTTATTTGAATTTTTCTAAATAGTTTAGGGGCTTATTTGTATATTATGCCTTAAAGGAATTATCATTTTTTCCTTTAAAAATAATTTCATATTTTTAATTATATTTTTAAAATTAAACTTAAATAAAAATAAATATTTGTTAATAGAATAACATCTCAAATAGAATTTGAACTTTTTTGTCTGAGTTTAGTGGATAATCCGACTTGTGGACAAGTCTAATGCTACAAATTTTATTTTATTTTTACAATTATTAATACTAGGATGGTGCCTGTAGCTACTCTATGGAAAAGATCATAGGAAATATAGATTATATTTGAGTGGACTTCAATTTGATACCTTCAAAAGAATTTGTAGGAAAAACTATATTGTATTAGTCAACTGCATGAATGTATGATTTTTGCTGATAGAGGAAAAGATAAATTGGTATTAATTGATAATAGTTATTTGCTTTGGTTTCAATCACTAAAAGTTGCTCATAAATATTTAGTTTTAAAACAGTACTTAACTAAAGAAGAAAATAATTTTGTCAAACATTCAGTAATTTTCTTCATTAAAAATATATTTTTCAAACAAAATGAATAACATTTGTGATTTGGAGGTTTCTTTTTTTGTTAGATAATGTGCATCAACTTTTCTAAATACAGGATTTGTACTTAGTTAAATGTTAAGAGAATATAAACTATTACACAACTGTTAGATATATTTAACTATGGTGACAGTTTGCTGTTCCTTTTGCCATGTATATTTGATTCTACTCTTTGGTTTCTGTTATTGTGCTATATTGTATTTACTAAATTGCATGAATATATGGTTCTTGCTGACAGATGACAAGATAAAGTGGTATTAATTGAAAATAGTTATTTGTTTTGTTTCAATTACTAGAAATCTATACCTACATATATAGTCATAAAATAGTACTTATCCAAAGAAGACAATTATTCTATTAAAGATTGTTAGATGTATAATAAAATATTAAGAAATGACAAAGTATATAACCTGTACTAATGACAAATTAAGATAAACCGTTGTAGCATATAGGGCAACAATATAATGTAAAAATCCTATCAATATAAAATATTTACTAATTTCTAGTAGCATCTGTCTTTTATATATAAAATGAATGGTTAAAGGTTGTCAAATTTAATTAATTTGTTTATTCAATAATGATTGTGTGTTATGTATATTGATAAACAAGTAGGCTTTCTTGATTTTTTTATTTTGTTCAATAAATTGAATGGATATTTATTAGAATTTAAACATTCATGTATAAAAGAGATGTGTAAATACTATAGATTCAGGTTTGTGCAAAATAAAAATATATAGATAGAAAATAATATTAAATTACAACTGATAAATATTAAATAAATCTATCATCTAAGCATTAAAAGTTATATATTATTGTTTTCAAGTATTTTTTACTGAAATAAATAAAAGTAAAAAAAAACCCTCCAAATGTAAAAAATAATGCAATTTTGACATAAGGTGCACAAAAAAAAATAATTTAATTGAGAATGACAAGTATCAATTAATTAACCCAATCAATTATCTTACTTTTATATATATTATAGACATAACATATCAAAGCAACATAACTTGAAAATCTCAATTAAAGGTTTTAATTGGTTACTTGTAAGGTACCAATTAATTAAAGAATTGTTAATGCCATTAATAACATAGTTGTAGTGCCTATAACTTAGGACCAAAAAACTTGTCTTCAAATTAAGGCATCCAACATTGTAAGAAAAAATAAACATATTATAAACATGAAGCGGGCTTTGGGTTTAAAACATTGCTATTGACTTCTTATATAAAAAGGATAAAATATAAATAATTAAATAAATAAATAAAAGTTGTATATAGGTAGGGTTTGTTAGTATTTTTCACGTGAACACAATATTTTTTATATTATTTATTATTATTCATGAAAATCTTGGTTTTTCTTCTTCTGGTACATAATATCTAGGGTTTTTAATGTGAACTGACTTTATTAGTTTATTGGGAGAAATTTAGGTAAAATTGAAACTTGAAATTAAGGACATTACTCAAAAAAAGGTTTGGAGGAAATATTTAGTTAATATTAAGAATTCCCAAATTAATTGAAAATGAAATTTCATGTTTATAAGAAACAGAAAGAAAAGAACAAGGATTTGTGGGTCTATCTTACACAGTTGTACACCTACTATGATAAGTTTTTACTAAGTTGGGAAACTCAAATTATGTTGGAAGGGTATGTATGTATGTATGTATGTATGTATGAATTATATATATATATATTTGTTCTCCATGTACTAATAATTTTGGTTAAATCAAATGTGACATATGTAAAACGTTGCACCTAATTACAAAGGAAAAGTATGTCTGTTTCACATAACAAACATCTAAATCCAGCTATATCATCACTGGTCCCATTTAACTTGAAAAGGCCAAGAGATAGATAAAAACAAAAATACAACAGTGAAAAGATGAGCTCTTCTTTTTTATATTTATCTTTTTATTTTTCCTGGTCTTTCTACTTTATTTTTATTCAACCGTGAGTTTTTATGGTCTAGATGTTGTCACAATAAAAAGGAAACGCACTTTTTGTCACATAAGAACTTTGAAGCTGAAAAAAGGAAAAAAAAATCAAATCAAATTATCAAATATTGTCAACAAGATAATTGAGGATGTCAAATCTAACTTTTAATACAAAAAAGGATGTTATCCAAAAAAATAATTGTTGTTTCTAATCATTCATTTCCATGATCAGAAGTTACTTAATTCTTATAATTAATTAAAATTTTTTTGAAAGAATTGAAAGATCAAATTCGTCATTTTTTTTGTCAAAAAATTGCTAACTAATAGGAGCAAATTTTTAATTATGTAAATGGACAACTAAGTTTGGTTTTGCTATGTCTTGTGGACAATCGAAATGTGAAATAATTGTGTTGGTTCTCATATTGTCACTTTTCTTTGAAACATACTCATCTACAAATTTTTGTTCATGGTCCTTTCCCCTATAGTATATTTGCTTGGGTTGACTTTGAGATTGTGTCTTTCACAACTGTGACACCCAAGAACTGGCTCACCAATGATTTTAAGTTAGCTTCAAGCCAAAAATATTTCATTTGAGTGTAACCATCTTCTTCTTTATATTTCAAAGATTCAAAGGTAAAAGATGCCATCAAGCCAAGTTGGTAAAATCTTTGTGATCATTTAGTAAGATCCTTTGGGGGAGAAGGAGGGTTAAAAAAGTTTATACCAAGGAAGATTATACTAAGTTTTTGATATCACTTAAAAACGATTATGAACCAAATTAAATTATTTAGCTAATATTGCCATTTAAAAAAAAAGGTTTTTATCAAAAATACCTTTCATACATAAAGTATTTTTGAAAATAGCCCTTCTTATAATTTTAATTATTTTTAACCAAGAGAAATTAATTTTGGACAAAATTATGCTTACTGAAACCAATCCATATGTTTGAATCCGCATCTCAAACTGACCCATATGTTTGGGTCAAGTTTTTTACCATTGTAATTTCTTAGCTTTTCTTGACAGACCATTTATCTCCAGAGCATTCCTCACCAGAGCATTTCTCTCTAGAAAGAAAAACTTTTGAGCGTTTTGTGTATTTTGGAGTGGTTTTTGATACACGAAGAAAAACCTTGAGCATTTTGAGAATTTCTCACCAGGTAGGTATATTCGTTGATTATGTTGTTAAATGGAATATGGTGTGTCATTTGAAGTTGTTGATTTTATTAAATAGAATTTGGTAGTTTTGGTGGTTTTTGGGTCGAACGTCAATAAGGCATGCGTGATTGGTTGATACGACATGCATGACTGGTTTTTGACATTGGGTTTAGGGGTTTTAGGGTTTACGTAACTTAGACATTGCATGAGTGGTTGATGAGGGATTGCATGACTGGTTTTTAAGTATTGTGTGGTTGGTTTTTAGAGCATTGCATGATCGATTTTTAAACATTGCGTGATTGGTTTTTAGGGCATCGTGTTACTTATTTTTAAGGCATTGTGTGATTGGTTTTTCGCATTGCGTGACTAGATTTTATGCATAACATGACTGATTTTTAGGTATTGCATTACTAGTTTTTAGGCATTATGTGATTGGTTGATAAGACATTTTGTGGCTTATTTTTAGGCATTATGTGATTGGTTGATAAGGCATTATGTGACTGATTTTTAATCATTGCATGACTGGTTGATAGAGCATTGCGTGACTAGTTGATAGGCATTGCGTGATTAATTTTTAGTCATTATGTGACTAGTTTTTAGTTGTTGCATGACTGGTTTGTAAGTTATTGCATGACTAGTTTTTAAGCATTGCGTGATTGGTTGATAGACATTACGTGACTAGTTGATAAGGCATTGCGTGATTGGTTTGTAGGGCATTGCATGATTGATTTTTAGACATTGCGTGCCTTAAGCATTGCATGACTACTTGATAGGGCATTGCATGATTGGTTTTGCTCAACTTTAATGCTTATATTATGTATCTATTTTGTTACTTAATAAGTCATGCTTCACACATCTTTATTTATTTTCTTTTATGTATGCAAAGATAGTAAAAACTAGTTCTTGTTTTTCAATCTTCCTTGATCATATTTACTAAATGGATATGTTATCTGTTTATTGTTGCAAATGGCCAAAACAAAGTAGGAGAACTTGGAAGCTTTTCTTTGTGTTCTGAGGGACAAATGGGCCTTTAATGTTGCCATTAACATCAACTGTAAATGGATGCAGCTATATGTCATACGTGAGACGTTGCGAAAAAAAATGAGTTCGATGCAGTAAAGAGAACATGCTTCGAGAAGTTGATGGACGTAAAATAAAAAAAAAACTTATTCTGCTCTAGTCTCGTGTACAACCCATTCCTACACAGAATTGATGAACCTGGGGCCATCGAGGGTGAGATATCGTTTGCCATAGGCAATTCCAAGGCGTGCTTTTCCAATAGTGAGTTTTGCTTGGTGATAGGACTGAAGTTCAACCCCATGCTGGATGTTATCTCAAGTCCTTACAAGGCCGTCCTTGGAGGAATTCACTAGAGATAGTAGGGAATGGAGAACAAGGTGAAGCTCCAAGATGTGTTAGATAAGAGCGAGAGAGGACAGTTTGATTAGGATAGAGACGCAACAAAGATGGCCTTACTACTGATCGTAAATAATATTTTATTCAGTCAAGACTACAATAGATCAATGACTCCGTGGCTGTTTTGCTGGTCGAGAACATCAACTAGTGGAATGGGTTCCCATAGGGTACCTATGTGTGGAGTCTGACCATGGACTATATATCAAAGGGTTTCCAAGTTCATCCAATGGGGATGTCTTAAAAGAAATAGTACCACTATTTCAGATTTGTATAAGCGCTATAAGCAGTGTACATTAAGGTTTTCCATTTTCCTTTTCACATAAGATTTTATTAGGTGATTATAATGTTTACAATTGACTTCCAGTTCTAAGCGTTGGAAGTCATTCTTGTTATCCAAAACTACTGTGGATCCTATCGCTAGTTTGAAGATGCTTATCCATGAATGCTTAGATGACATTGTGATGAGATGCCCACAGGCTTTGACAAGATCATTGCAGATTTGGAGAATGAAGACAGGATAAGGAGCGAATCGATACTATTATTATTATTATTTTTTCTTGTCATATGTCAACTATCTTTCAACCTAATGGCAATGTATGTTTTGGTGCAGTTGCTCACATTACAAACCTTGGAGCCAACCACGAAGAACTTGGAGGCATATTGGACCAACATTGATGTCCTTCTATCCCAAAGGCATCAGTACATTCCATTATGGCAACTTAAGGGTCGAGTAGCATTCAATCTTAAATAAAGGTAGAAGATCATCACACACAAGGAGAAAAGAGTTACAAGAGCCGTTAAACAGAGGTGCATTATGAATGGGGAGGTTGATGCCCCTTCTACTACTCTTGAGGCTCTTGTTACTTGATCCCTGCATGATGATCAGATGTATACGACATTGCATCCTTAAATGCATACAATCATAAATGCCTTAATTGAAATGATTGAGGATGTAGTGGAAGAAAGGCCTACAGTCAATGCAGCTAGAGATCCAACGGGAGATCCAACGTGAGATGCAGTCAATGCAGTTGGAGATCCAATAGGAGATGCAAAGACTAGAAGATCGGATTGTACGTCGCCTTCAACATTTTGAGGTATGAGCTTCTAACTTTTTTCATTTTCAACATATAACATTTAAGATGTATTTGATGTTTTAATGTGCTTAATTTCTGTCACTATGTAGGGTGGGTCTACCGGTCAACAACATGGTGCACGCAAGGAAGATGATGATGTCCACAGGGTTGATAGTGATGAGCCAACTAGTATGGAATGAAGGACGAGTGGTGATGAGCCATTTGCTTAGGATTTGCATATAGGTGGTGATGAACTAATTAGTTTGGATTCACATATGGGTGCCAAGCAGTCATAGCTAGGCTTGTATGTCTATTCAGCTCAGAGCACACCTCCTCTTATGACCAACATCATGTTCAGAGTTCACCTTCTCTTGCCCCATACATAGATCATCTTGAGGCCCCACATCTTGCTCATAACACACCTCCGCCTACAGCCCTATATCTTGCTCATAGCACACCTTCGCCTGAGGCCCCACATCATGCTTAGAGCACACCTCCTCCTAAGGTTTCATCTCCACTTTCAATTGAAAATGTGCGACTAAGCAAAGCCAGCAAATACTTGAGGAGCCTTTATGTTAACTCCTTATTAGTCCAATGTAAAGAGAAAGATGATTTGAAGGACAAATACGGGCGCTTCAAGAATGACAAGCACATCAGATAACATGAAAACATTACAAGATATTAGGCATTATAGTTCGAAATAATGGAATCTAGTGACCTTTTGGCACCAATATTTATATGTACAGGGTTAACATGATGGGCATCGAATAGCAAGAAAGCCCTAATTTTTCAGGCAATTGGAAAAATAGGATAAGTGGATGAACAGCCAACATATTGACGCATGCATCAGCGTCATGTGTAAGCGTAATCGTAAGCACCATTCCTTGTTGTACAAGTAAAACATATGCATTGTTGACACGTTTTTCTATGTAAGTATATTATAATGAGTTTCAATTATTAAAATATTTGTTTAGGGGTTTAGTTCATAGCGTTGAACTATTGAGCGTAACTTAATTGACAAGATATTTTGCATATCATGTGTCATGAAATGGACCCTAAACCCTTTGGTTCAAGTCTAATAAAGTGGTTATTCCTAAACTTTTGCTTGATTATGTGAGGAGTGACAATTCTCCATGGGGAAGCCATGGCATGAGGTCTACTCGATCTTGACGCCATGCCATTTTAACAGCCACTTGGTCAACTGGCATATAATGTTGGTGGACTCCTCATATGGTCATTTGGATGCAATCAAAGGGCTGAAGAAAATATATGCACTAGAGATTTTTGCTAGTAGTATTGAGATAGATTCATCGTGAAATGCAAAGTAACTTTGTTATTTTTTTCATTTAGACTTAAGTTTGTAAAGTAAATTTGTTTATTATTGCTCCAAACCATTAAGTTGTAAACTTTTGAATTATGTATAGCTTTACAATTGTGGAAATCATATCTTTTGTAGATAGATTACACAATTGTCAATCTAGAACTAAACATGAGTATAGCATACGGGCATTGCATGACTTAGACATTGCGTGACTGGTTGATAAGATATTGTGTGACAATTTTTTAGGCACTGTGTGACTAGATATTAGGCATTGTGTGATTGGTTGGTATGTATTGTGTGGCTTAGACATTGCGTGACTGGTTTTGACGCATTATCAGGCATTGTGTGACCTATATCCAGCATTGCACTACGTGACTTAGGCATTGCATGACCCTACATTTGACATTGCATTGCATGACTTAAGCATTACGTGACCCGACATCCAACATTGCATTATGTGATTCAGGCATTACATGAATGGTTTTTTGGCATTGCATGATCAATTTTTAGGTATTGTGTGACTGGTTATTAGGCATTATGTGACCCCACATCTGGCATTGCATTATATTAAACATGATTGACTTGCAATTTAAGGCTTTTCAACACTCAAATTAAATGTTTGTCAACTTGAATCGTCAACATTATAAGCAAAACCATAAAAAAGAAATTAAGAAATTGGCAATTTCTTCCCATATTAAGTGAAGCAAATTAACAAAAGTTTATAATGGTATTCCTCCCATCAACATTCTCATCCTTTATTCTAAAATTAATCAGTTTCTATGAAAGGCTCGCTTCCTTAAGAAACAAAAAAGTAAGAATTTTCTTGAAAATAATGGAAATATATCGCAACATGTTTTCTTCTTTTTTTCTCATTTTCTTTTATAGTTTGGGTATTAATTACCATATGCTTCTATCAATGGCAAGGCATAAGAAAACTAACTAACAAATATGTTCATTGATCATATTAAGCATTAATGAGACACAAGAAAACTAATTAATATATATTTATTGAAATGTAATTGACAATGATGTTACATGGTTAATTTGTTAATAGCAATGGACCATACATACTGGGATAAACATCAAGTTCATAAACAGTGATCAAAATATCATAAAAAGAGTATTTTGGCTCTAGTAATTAATCAACATACAAATTATGATATATGTGATGCACTTCATTCTAAGGAGCCATATCTTTGTCTACGAAACCCAATACGTTATTAGAGTTTGTCATTCTCATTAGTTAACTGTTGCGTGTGTGCCTAGGTTGTCAACAAGTTGAACATGCTTTCGATCGTCGTCGTCATTAAGGCATTGACTGACTAGAAAATAGTGCTAGATTTGTCGATGGAACTATAAACAACATTGGGCAATTTTGTCTATTATGATCGTAGCTCTTGCATTGTGTACATATGTCTATTGAAATCATGTTCATCTCCATCGTAACAGCCTCATCCAACTGATGGAATCTTTTTCCTCTTAGGTCTTTCGCTTGACCTCACCAAGGTGGTGGCAAAATGACAATTTATTTCACATCAAGGGGGATTTCCCAATCGCTAGGATGCCTAACTAGGTGAAGGGGAACAGCATAACCCTCCACCCAAAATTGAGTCTTGTAATAATCCAAGCAAAATTCAATGGCTGTACACTTACTACGAAGACAATGAACTCACAGTTGAGGAACCATGTAAAAGTTCAATTCATTACAAAGCAAATAAGAAACATGGATATTCATACCTTATTGTGGCTACAAGGGAGTAAATTGGTTTGGAACTACTCACATGAACATGCCTTGATGGACAAGTTTACTACTATATCCTTGCTCCAGCTTATAACTTGGAACTCTACTCGATTGATTACTTATATAGAAAAGTGACATGTTTAATTAAATCATGTGTTCAACAGATCGATAGCCTAAGAGTTGAGGGGTATGGTCAAATTAAGGGCCTTCTTATGTCATTCATGGAACGAACGCTGAAACATGCCTCTAATACACTCGATCAAGAAGGTGATTGGCATTTTTCTTGTCCGACTTAGACATGAGTTATACACTCCGCAATATTGGATGTCATAAGTTTATAATGCCTTATCGGTGACCATGCACGTGCCCATCTCTCAAGGCGTAATTTCATGAAGTGGTCATAAGCATCTTTGTAAATTTGTTTCAGTTGCTTCATATGTCTATTGAAATCGGCTACCCTGTAGCAGTTAGTTACAAAAGTGAAAATCCTTGCAATGTCTTTACGTTTGTACTTGTTTTTTATGTTTTTTTCCAAGTGCTAATCGCATAAACTCTGGTGCGTGTTATGGTACACTTTTTCAACTACATTCTTAATGCCAAGATGTTGACCAGAAACAAACATTGCATTTTTATGACAACCAATCGCATGACACAATTAGGCAAGAAACCATGACCACGACTTTGCATCCTCAACGTGCCTAATGTTAAATGCAATTGGATATATCTGTTCGTTCGTGTCTTTGTAAACAATACCCAGATACATGTTCTGGTAAACCCTAAACGAAATACTCTTGAATTTGCCTTTCAGATGTATGGTATTGATAGCAACTACTATCCACATTACAACCTTGAACCTGCGGATACATGCCCCGTACGCCCATAAACAATATTTGAATTATTGTGCCTGATCGGTAGCCACAATTGTGACTGTACTAGGATTTTCTTGTACTAACATATAAAAATTCAAGGGTAAGAGTTGGAATTACTCCTCTGGGGGACCGAAAACAAGACTCTCTGCATACTTCTTCGTTTGCTAGGCCTTACCATACAAGCATTACAATCCCCACTTGTGATTCATCCCTTCTATTATTTTCTTAGGTTTCAATGGTGTTACATTATTTCTTTACAGCTTGAGGGATATAAGTTCACCAATTAACCTTGCGTTCGTTGTTCAGTACCTACCTTGTAAACCATCAATCGTACACGTGTGTACCTTGTGGAACGTGTGAACTTGCCAATAATCTCCGTTAGGCAACTTTGTTGCACGCACAACGAACTTGCATGCCTTGTCCTTATAAGCAACCTCAAAATGAGCGCGATATGACTTTTTAACTTTAATCTTGAAATGCTCTTTTAGTGCCAACATATTCAAAACTTGTTTTAATTCAACCTTGGAGGGAAACACTTTTCCTCAGTATAAACGATCATCAATTGATCTAGACTCCTCGGTGGTAATTGTTTAGAAGGAGATCATATCTACACCCCAGAATAATCCATTGATGAGATACCCTTACATTTACTCTTTCCTAATCATTGTCATCGAGTGAACGAATCTCGTTGTCACCAGCGATGGTGTTGTTTTAAATAGGATCATCACATTGAACATCTTCTAAGACAATAGTTGTGGCATGTTCTGTACCACCATACACATGATTGCAATCCGGAATGTCATTGTTGTCACCCCTATCTTCCTCTAAATAATCATCCTGCCCACCAACATAATTGTCATCATTCAAATTAGTAGTGTCATCTTTTACATAATCATTATGCATCTGATCAAATGCATAGTCATCACTCATTGCCATAGCAATGTCATTTGAGAATGACAATGTTCCCACTACAATCTCGGGCGACGGTTGTATTCATTAGCAAGAACAAAGTATTTGGTTTAATGCACAGGCTAATTAAAATTGTGCAGATAGCATTTGCAAACACCTCATGTGTATACAGGGCTGCTTAAACTTATTGCATTCATTGATGGTGATTGTCATTATTATCAATTAAGGATTGCATGGTGTGGTTTGTTTGAAGTAATATAAATCTGATTTAGGTGATTACTATGTTGGGCAGCTTATTCATGTGGCATAACATTTATATGTCATTCCTTAACAATCACAAACATTACAATTCCCCTCTCATCTCGTAGAATACTTGCTAAATCTTCATCTTCCCTGATAACCGGGCATGAAATCCCTACAACATGACTGAGCAATGCATGTAGCTCGATTTTGTGAGTTTATTCTAACAACATCTTCAACTAGTTTCATCAAGCCCGAAAACAACAAATCACTCTCAACAC
This sequence comes from Theobroma cacao, assembly GCF_000208745.1. Lineage (NCBI taxonomy): Eukaryota > Viridiplantae > Streptophyta > Magnoliopsida > Malvales > Malvaceae > Theobroma > Theobroma cacao. The sequence continues at coordinate 16,240,521 of NC_030853.1, read as the reverse complement.
CCTTCACTTATGTCTCACCACTCTTGTAAGTGTCATCAACCCAATGACCACCGTATATAATTGTAAGCTTCACATTTGGCATGCCGCTGAAATTTAATAGAAAATAAGTGTCACAATCAATTTGTCAAACACGTGTCACAAAATGCTTAAAATCCAGTCACGTAATGCTTAAAATTCAGTCACATAATACCTAAAATTTAGTCACGTTATGCCTAAAAATTAGTCACACAATGCCTAAAAACTAGACATGTAATGATTAAGTCACACAAAGGTTAAAAGGCAATCTCGCAATACTTAAGTCGCACAATGCCTAAAAACCAGTCACGTAATACCTACAACCTAGTCACGCAATGCTTCAATCACACAATGCCTAAGTTACGCAACGCTTAAAAAATAAAGACACAATGTGTCACGATCCGAAACTCCTATTGAGCCTGTGACAATTGCCGCGACGTCCCGATTGACATTCATTACCTGGAATGTTAATTGAAACCTCGCAAGGCTTAACATCAGTTTTTCTTGCTTCCCCTGTGGATATTAGTCACTAAAATTATGTTTTGAGAGATTATAAACTATTTCCAAATCAAAACAATGGAAAAATATTTTTTTCTCAAAGTATGTAGTTTGCGAGTACAAAACACATAATTCATGATCAAAAATAAGTTTAAACATCTAAAACCTTCATTTAAAATGAAATTTTGATTATTTGGATATAATAAAAAATAAAAAAAAATATTCAATAAAATATTCTATTTTCTTATAAAAAAATATTTTTAGAGTTATACGTAAATAATTTTTTTGCAGCGTAAAAGAAAAATAAATTCATACATACTGTAATACAGTAAGCCAGAGTATTTGATTTAATTTACAATAGCCAGTGGGCCCCTGAATAACTAAAAGTAATAAAGACTGTGAACCTATAGTTTGGAGGATGCAAATCCAATGATAGCCTTGATGAAATCAGCTATCTACAGCCTATTCTGAGCCTGAAATTGGTGGAAAAAAGGGTGGTGAGATTATATAATCCCAGTAAGTAAACAAATACTATCTAAAATATCTAAAACTGAGTAAATTGAGACAGATAAAATAGTTTAACATACTGTAATTCATCACCTTTCAACTCATTTCAACCAAATAAAATCAATTCATATAAATCGAGTAATCAACATAGCTTATGAATTTCTTAAAACTTTGGCTCGTGCCAAAATCATTCTCATACTCAGTTATTAGGGATACCTTG
>NC_030853.1:16134329-16238064 GCF_000208745.1 Theobroma cacao | reverse complement strand
CACAAGTCAAAATCAAAAAATTTTACCTTTGATTGCTTGATTACTTGAATTTTCACACTTTTCCCTTGAAGTTTTCCACCTAGGGTTTGTGTTCTTCTTTTCTTCCTTTGTTCTTGCTTTGGCCGGCTATAATGAAGAGAAATGGGCTGATTTTGTGCTAATTTATAAGGAAAATAATAAATGGATGAGATTTTGACTCATGTCACCATTCCATTGGTCCATGTGTCATACTTAGCCATTAAGCAATCTCTCTTCATCACTTAAATTTTCTGAATTATCCATGATAAAATTGGGTAAAATCCATGTGCTGGACAAGTGTTGGGTGGTGTAAAATTACAATTTTACCTTTGGGTGGCAAAATGACTATTTTACCCTTTATGCTCGAAAAAATGCCGAAATTAAAATTTTTCACTTCTCAAACTCAAATTATACTCCAAATGATCAATCTTAGTCAAAAATTTCATCCAACACTCACATCTTAACCTCGGGTAGCAAAATGATCATTTTGCCCCTAGGTCATGAAAATTCCAATTTGACTCCAAATCGGTCCTCGAACTCCGAATCACCATTTTAAGTCATTCTGGGGTTTTAAAATTCTCAATTTCATCTTAAAATCTCTATTTGGTCTAGTTCGAGGCTTAATTCAACTTAATTGTACCATTTGGTATATTGTCGTCCTTTAACGATTTTTGAGGTACCCAAGTAAGCAAACATGCATTCTTATGTAAGAATGACATAATAAACATATTGTAGAGCTGGGCTTGACACAATGAGCTATTGTCGCAATGCCTAAAAATTATAACGCAATGCCAATAACTAGTTGATTTGCTTGCTCGCAGTTAGGTTTAAATTGCCAAAGTCATATAGTATTTTAATTTACAGATATATCTAATCAATATCAACCCTTTAACTTTGGGGTTCTATGAATATAAACCAATAAACTCAAGAACCAAAAACACATACCTTGATGTCATCTCTGTTTTTTGGGATGACGAGAAATAGCCAGATGATGAGATAGATAGTATTTGGCAAAAAAGAGAAATCGGGCATTTAATTTTGTAATTTTTGTCTAGATGGCGGGATAGAGAAAACTGGCACTATTTAATTTGTCTGAAATTGTTTAAAGGGTATTGTTGTCAAGTCATATAAAAAATTGACTAAAAACAGTTAAAATTATAATTAGAGATATTTTTGAATTGAACTTATGAAGAGAGTTATTTTTCACAATTTCCTCAAAAACTTATTTAACTAATATGCTAAGATGAACAACTTGTTTTAGTATATATATAAGGATATATTAATAGCACCCTATTAACGGATTAATCTTGACATATGAATGTTAATAACATCATTAAGAATTAAGTACTAATGATTGTTCGACTTCACTTCCAAAATATGCAAATTCTCAAAGATCTTGATTTAAATTATTGGTCGTCTAATCCACGTAAAATTATTCTTACTATATGATAAAATATACATATAAAATACAACACTTCCAAATATTTAGTATAAGCTCTCTATGTAATAAAAAAAAAAGGTATTTGGATAACATAATAAAAGGGAAACTCATACTTGAAAAGTTTCTTATTAAAAGCAAGTCCTACAAACCGTTTATTTAGAATAAAGTCTTGTTGAATCATTCTTTATTTAATTGGGCAGTCTTTCTTTACCTTTCTTTGAATTTTTAATCATACTTAACTAGCTAATTAACACTTGCTCATTGGGTCTGAGGAATTAGGTAGAGATTTAAGAGTTTCAAAAGTGACACATGCATGCCTCATTAACATCAAAAGTGTAATTTTAGATTCCCATCATAAAGTTTTAAAGTTAGATGGATTATGCTTTCAATCATACTTCCATGCATTATTTTATATCAAAATTCAATAGATATCCCACCCAATAGTACTTTAAAAAAATATAAAGCTTGGGAATGCTCTGACTCATTGATTTCCTTTTGGTCTTCCCAAAGTACAATGTGTGTGATTTTTTAATTACTTTGAATTTTCTTAATTATGATCATTATGTAGATTAGTAATAAAAATGGATTTGAAACAAAACCTGGAAACTATATAGAATTGGACCAATTACAAAACCCAATATATATAAATATATATATATATATATCTCATCAGATGGATAAGAAGGTGGCTTCATTAGTGATGTGCAGTATAGTTTTTACTTGAAAGTGTTTGATTTTGAGTCTTTTTTTCAAAAAAAAAAAAAAGGAAAGAGGGAATAGACATTATTTTGGAAGAAACCAACACGAAAATTAAACCATTTAATTTTAGATGAATGGAGCATGATTAAGCATGGATTTCATTAAAAGTAAGAATAGAACATGCAAGCATGTGCACAAATGCATCTAAAATTAATTAAAAAAAAAGAGCAAATAAAGGGCTAATAATGTGAATAATATGCCAACATGAAAAATCAAGGAAGAAACAGCAGCAAGTGCAAAATAATAATAATAAAAGTCTTCATCCCATCTTGCTAATAAAATGACAGACTCCAATTTTATTAAAATAAAAAATAAAAGCGGTGATTTTGATTTTTATAATATAATATAATTGAGTAAATTTCATTTACGTTTTTTGTGATTTTAATTTTTCTCACATGATATCTTATAATTTTTTTTCAATTAACATCCCATGGATATCTTTTCCATCTATTCGTGTCATATGAATAATTTTTATTCCCACGAGGGGATTTGCTTAGTAAAATTATAAAAATACTTTTAAATATGAATAAATAAATTAATTTTGAATTAAGGATATTTTAATTATTTTATTAGACAAAATCAACCGCCTCACGTGTTCATTGTAAAAAAAAAAAAAAGGAAATCACAAAATAATATGGGAGAAAAAATTGAACTCACAAAAAATATAAGTAGAATTTACCCAATATAATTTTGATGACTAGGTTTGATTTGGTGATAAGCACCGGCATCCCCTGTTTGTTTAGGGTTGAAACCACGTCATAGAAACTTGGTGAGACTAAACCTACTCCTGCGTTGGCCACCAAAGTGTGTATGTATGTACAAAGACTATAATAAAGGTACAGTCAACCAAAATCAGGATTTTAATTAATTAATCTCGTCCATTTGATAGTCAATCAGATTTGTGAAAGCACAATCTGTTCACATGAGGGTGCAGGATTGAGGGCACACGTGCAACCACGATTAATGCACAAACAAGAAGAGCAATTATTGCCTCAGCAGATTCACAACAAGTAGCCTATGCTTAAGTTCAGCTGTGCTTGGAGCACTGAAATAATTCCGAGGCGAAGGTATCCATATAATATTACCAAGCTGATATTTTGGAATTCCTAGCACATGCATGTTTTCATGTATTTTACTATTGCACCACTCTTTTGTGTTGCTTCACTTTTTTTGAGTCTGAATATCTTTGAAACAACCCAAACCCCAATTTGCCTCTTTAATCAGAGTTTTAAGAAGGATTGTATTGAACAATCCCAAATTTGAAGAGAGTAGACAATACAAACGAGTGTGTGCATGATTAACACAAAAGCAAAAGTTTTATGGGTCTCACTTGGAACCAATCTAATATTATCTTCGAGCATTTTTATCATTTTTCTACACAGAATCATAAAGAAGTAGCTGATGAAATCAGATCAATATATTTTAAGGGCTGTTTAATGTTTTATAATGTAACGCAATTGTAAGTATATGATTATAAAAAATGTAATTGATTAGGTTCAGTGCTGTAAACTGTATCAAAGTCTGCTCAAGAGATAGTGCGAAGCTTCGCTTTGGATTGAAGACAGTGAGAATAATAGACTGCTCTTGTGAAATGCTTTGGGTGGTCTCTCCAAATGATTTTGTCTACTTTACCCCTTTATGGAGTCTTTTCACACCGTCCATACAATACAATATATATATATATATATATATTTCCAAGAACTTGACCAGGTAGCTTCCACCGCCAAGAAAAACGAAGAGAAAGTCCAACTAAACCAAACATTAGACCAACCAAATTTATCGTGTTTTGTATCACTGAATTCATTGTCTCCGTCCATATTTTTGTCTTGAGATTCTGAAGACAAAAAGTTATTCCTTAAAGTGGGACAAAACCTCAAAGTAAGAAACATATGGTCTGCTTAATTTCTGTGAAGGAATGGGGATGGAATATCTTCTGATGCTGATTTTGCACTTTATATATATAGTTTTTGCGGGAAAGAATATAATCTTTAATTAAAAAAGTATAGATTGGTACATTTCTCCAATTTTTTTCCCCTTAATTGGTAATAGAAGAACGGTTCATTTGAAATGGACATTGTTGTTAGCATTTCCCCTTGTCTTTTTCTATTCTTTTATATATGCTTTGTTACAAGGGATGAGAATATGATGGTGCCAGTCATACGCAGGTTGAGTTAAAGACAGTAAACAGGATTTTTCATCTCACCTGTTCATTTAATTGGGCCTTGACCCTTGGGGTTTTCCTGTTTTTGAAACTTTAATGACCAAGCTGGGCTGTCAGGCTCTGCATTAACACAGGCCTGGAGAAGCTAGGCCTGATTTTTTATGTAAATAACCTCAATCAGAATGCTTTTCAGCCCATGAAGTTTCATAGAATTTGGATATTAGCTTAGCTAATAGGTAGCCTATTGATCAAGGCATGAATCCCTGAAAGCAAAATATTTCACCTGATCACTGCATATATTTATTCATTCATTCAACTTTCTGATACATTATTTCTCCTGCATTCATCTTTTGCAATACAATTTGGTGTCGTTTTATCTTTTACATCATGTGACATTAAAGAAAAGTGCAAAATCTTCCTATTTGTATGGAAGTTGGCTGACATAATTTACTAGGCTGCGATGCAAGCCTTTGAAGAGGGAATTTTAACCAACTCAAGAAAATAGCAGCAGCCTTGTCTATTTGCTCCCGGTTCTAAGCTATACCTGCTATAGTTTCTTCGATTTCCCATGCTGAATTACACAGTGTTATAACAACTTGATGATGTTGTACAAGTCTTTCAAAGAAAAGCTTTGATCAAAAAGACTCTCTTTATTGGACAAGCTCAATATCATAGCAACTTCTATGGATCCGGCTTGCAAAGGAATTTGATTCACAACTCTTGTAAAATAGGCAACAGATAATTGTGTCAAGAACAATAAGGAGGGAATACAAATAGGCAATCAATAACCCTTCCAAAGCCATTGAAGAATTAAGCCCTCCCAAAATCTGGTAAACTCTTATGACCCTGAATCGAAACAAGGCTTCAATAGAAACAAGACCCATATTTGTTGGGAGAAACAACAAGAGAGCCATAGAATTTTTACCTTTTCGTAGCAAACAAGCCTTATAGATTGCTACATGTCCTTTACAAGTTTCCATCCCTGCCACAACCAAAGCTAAGTTGGCAACCACTATCGTGTTGGCTAAGAAAGAGTAAAAAACAGCTCCAAAAGCCGGTAGAATCTGGCTGATATCTGGCAACCAAAATGTTTTCAGAGAATTCAAGGAAATGAAAAGGAGAGGAAAGGTTGCTGAGGTGATGGCAATGATGAGGACTAAGCTGCAAAGGTGTGTTAAGAGTAGAGGTTTATAAAGTGATTTGAAACTGGAAAAGGGTGCTTGAAGAGATAGTTTGTGCTGATTGAAAGCTTGAATTATAGACGCTTTTGCTATGATGAAGGATGAAAGTGCAAAAGGGAGACTAAAAAGAAAGGGAAAAACAGTTTGGGATTTGAGTGGAGAGGAGAAAGGAAACCCTGCAAGATCAAAGATGGAATCCAATTGAGCATAGGTGGTTTCAGAAAGAAGTGGTGAGCTGTATGTGATAAGCGCCTGTGAAAGAAGGACAAAAGCTGAGAAGGGAAGCAATAGGAGAACTGGGATGGTGGTGAAGTGGTGAAAATATTTCAGAAAGGTATGGATCGAAGTTCTAATGATTTTTCCTGCACAATCCATCTGAGCAGAGGGGGTTTCTTTCGTTCTGTTGAGGTGATGAAGGGTTAATTCCCCAAGTGATAAATTGTCTTAAGGGAAAAATGAATAAAAAGAAAGATAAGACAGACAGACATTGATGTATTTCCTACTTGTTTGCTAGATTTTTTTAACCTGTTAGGTTACTTTTCTTCACATCTTTTGCCAACCACCAGAAACTAACACAACTGCCAAGTTATCTGGTAATAATTATGGCTATCATAGCCTAACATTTAACTTGAGATACTTAAATTTTCCATAAAAAAAAAAGAGAAATTAATATAAAATCATACTCTTCCTTTTACTATCATATTTCTTACTAAGAATGAATGTGAATTACGTGTCCATAAATATATCAAAATATAAACTTATAAATTTATATATTTATTAAAGATAAATCGATAAATGTTAGAGTAAAATCATTATTTTAACGATGAAACAAAACTTATTTATATTCAAATTAGTCTAATTAAATTATGGACTAAATATCACGACGGATGCAAAGAGATGGTGATTGAAAATGCTATTGTCTCCATAAATAAAATTAGGACTGGAGATGGAAGGTTCAAAACTCTGTTTCGGTCAAGGATGAGGAGATAGCTATGGGTGGCCATCCAGTCCCTATGCTATTCCAACCAGTAAATAGATTAGATTAGACTGAAGGAGCTTTAGAGAGTAACCTTGCTGATGCAAGAAAGCCTAGTTGGGGACATAGCTTAATGGCCACACCTTGTTTGTCTAAGCTTGCTGCAAGAAAATTAGGGTAAAAACACATGGTGGAGTATATCATAGTTTGGTTGAAGGGAGCGACCATCAAATCAATGGTAGGCCATGAGAATGGTCACGGTGCTACATAATTATTAATTACTTTAATAGTAAACCGTAAAAGGAGATCCATGCATTTTATTCAATTAAGTCTTGTGATATGATGAAGGGATTAAAATAGTCTAAACCCCTCCACTTGGGGATGGTATATATATTCAACATATTTATGATGTGGTGCTTGAAGTGATGAACAAAAATTTTTGTTTCAAGTGAATCCCTTAGTAAAATAAAACTAATTAATAAGACCCAAAGACTAAAGGGCATAGCTAGTAACAATGATAAATTAATATCAGACTAACTAGCTTTTTGAATCTTAAAAATCCATTGTCTTGTAATCAGGGTCCCTAGTTTATCACATACATTTTATTTCATTTATTTCAAATTTTGAGTTTAAAATTTTAATATATTTTAACTTTTAATTGTTAATCTTTTAAATTATTTAGAAATGTTAGAAAAAGAAAAAGAATATATGCCCCCAAAATCTTTTAAATTGTAAAGTTTTTTTTTCTCTTATTCAAAATAAAAATGTTGCTGCATGCTTTTGTCACAGGGTTTAATCAATTGAGTTTAATAAACATGAAAAGATACCAGAACTAAACTTATCCTATATTTGATAGATTATTTATTTTCTTTAAAAAAGAAAAGAAAAGCTTGGTAGTACTAGAATTTTAGAGCTGATTTAACAAAAATGAACATACTTGATTAATTGCATATGTAATAATTAAAACTTTATAAAATTTATGGATAAAGTATATATTATAAAGTTAACTACTCATATTAGACTTGTAGACCTTTTTAGCCAAATATACCCCCACTGATTCAACAAAAATCCACACTTCTTCCCGCTGGGGGACGACCCGATGATCAAATAAATCTCAAGGGTACTTACGTCATATCATATTAAAACAAATGAAAATTCCATAATCTCTCCTCTGAATTTTTGCCTTGAAGTTTCAACAGCTCTGGTTTTACTTTATTCCTTTCTTCAACAGATTGGCTATCACATTCTCCTTCTCTCCTCTGTAAGTCCATTTCTCTCTCTTTTTATGTGTTTATCTTTTCTATTTATTTTTCTGTTATTTTCGTTTGTTTTTCAATAATTAGATTTGTTTGCCACTGGGGTTCTTGAGAATTGAATTATATTAGGATTTTTTTTTCTGGGTCATTTAAACTTTCAACTATTTTCTTGTATTTGATGATTACCCAGTTTAGTATTGGCTCAAAGTTAGGTTCTTTTCTGCTGGAGCACTGGAAAAAGAGAAATTTTGGTTGTTTAATGATTTTATCTTGGCTCCTAAATGTCCAAAAGGAAAAACTGCAATTTTGATGTTAATTGGTCTGATTTTTTATTGAGATAATGAATATCAAACTGCTCAATTTTATGTTTCTTAAGCTTGGTCTCTGCGTTTGGATTTTGAGCTTGAGAGGTCATCAGGTTGGCTTGTAAGCAAAAATAAAGTTTAGTTCATTGTTGCATTTAGTAGTAAATACTGTTTCTTCGTGTATTTCTTTAACATCTTTATTGGATATCTGAAGTGAGAAATTTTTTGTTTTTTTGCCTTAGACGATTCAGGTTTATCTGCAACGTATCCTAGAAATTAGTTAAGGGTTTAACTAATATGTCGTCCAGGCGTCATGTTCGTTACAGTCCTTTGGCTGGTGATGAAAATGATTATGATGCGAACGAGGGAAGGCGTTATGACCCGCGATTTGATTATACACCAAAAGCCTTTGATAAAATCCCATGGAAGTCCATTGCCCTTGCTGTCTTTTTGCTTTGTCTTGGATCCCTGCTTCTTTTTCTTTCATTTTTCATCCTCACCGGGCATATGGGAGGAGAAAAATCACAAGCCTATGGCCTTCTAATCCTCGGGATTCTTACTTTCCTTCCAGGTACACAACTGATTCAACAATAAATGCTTTAACTAAATGGTGAATAAAAAGTATTCAATTATGCTTTTATCTTATCTTTTGAAATGGGGCTTTTGTTTGACAAGTTGAAAGCATTTCTCATAGTCATGCTTAATTTACTTGTTTCCATAATGACTGATATCATAAATTAATAATATTTTGTTAATTAATGAAGAACTGGCAAGTCAGGGTTCTCAAAGAGGAAAGTTGTTAAGAGTCCTTGGATAATAATTGAATGCTGTAGTATTGAGCTGCTAGGAAATGCATGAAGGGAATGGCTGATCATTTACATCTTTGATGAACTATGCTGTCTTCCTTCCAAAAGTTTTATGCCGATTGTGGATACTTATATTGTGCTCTTAGATTTGCTTTACTGGACAAGCATGTTGGTCTACCATTTTTAGCTTTTGGCAGAAGGTGGGCTGGTGAAATCATATTTTAAATGTTTCAAGTAAGCTGTTTGTTTGACTGGACTTGAGTAGATCAATTGGGAAAAATGCTTGGGAAGTTTTATGAAATTGCTAAAGCATCTGATGTTAAAGTATTGATCCTTGATGTTGTGGTTATTCATAGTCATAGAATGTTGCATTTTCCCCTTTTCTTTGTATTGCTGCTCTATGGGAAGTTTACATTGAAGATGACATTACCCCTTTGTTTGGATGGAGGGAGAGGATATGACAGGAGTGGAAAAGCGGCTCTTAGGACGGGCAGAAGATCTCCATTCAAATCCTCATTTTTTTTATTCTTGTTCCTTCAAGTTTAGTGGGAGAAATTCTTCTTTTGACTTTTTCTTTTAAAGATGAATATGCTTTTGTACTTTCAGTTTTATGCCCAATAATTGTGTTTTCACCCAAATACTAAGGACATTTTTTTTTGGATTGGGAGAAGGGGGACTCGAATGCTTGGGTTCCCCAAATACTAAGGACATTAATGTCAAAGAGATGCTAACTTATCTCATGCTTTCCTCTTCCTTGCTCTTTTTTACTTCCCCCTCATTTTATTGCATCATTTTTCATTCCTACCTCCCTAACATACCGTGAAGTGTGAAGCTTTTCTTTTTTCTTTTAGTTACCAAGGGACTTCACCAGTTATCTGGCAAGCTGTAAGCCTGTAACAAGAAAATTGTAATTGCATTTATTCACACACTCTACTTATTTCATCATGCCCCGCATTGGAACGAACATTCCTGTAATTAGGAATTACATACCAAAAATAGTGCATGAAGCAATGGCATATGATATGACACAACAAATCAGTTTTTCAGCATTGCAGGACAAATAGATTTTTCAAAACTGTTCTGGAAAAACTTATGAACCATCTTTCTGATGTCTCTTGCAAGCTTCTAGTGATCTGCCTTGAAGTCATCTTCAGCTAATATCAAACTTCAAAAGAGATTGACGAGCATTTGATGGATTTGGAACTTGTATGGTGCAGGTTTTTACGAGACTCGGATAGCATATTATTCTTGGAGGGGAGCTGAAGGATATCGCTTCGCTTCCATTCCAGATTATTAGGACATGTGCCTTTTATGATGTTCCTGGAATCAAAGCATGCCTTGCCTCTATGAGGTGAAGTGTATCCCTTACATCACACTTAAGAGCTTTTGCCTACAGAACAATCCCGAGTCTGTAAATTGTTTAATTTTGAGTGTAATTTGTTTGTTATTGTAAGCATGAGGCAGAAAACATGTATGATTAGTTCAAGATTCTTTCTTCTTCTTCAGCCATTTACTGTCCAATAATCTTATGTTTGATTTGCACAAACCCTTTAGCCAACTTTTTCCTTTTAATAAAAGTAGTTGCAGCAAATGGACAGAAATATGCCTCTTCAAGTTCAAGGTGGACTAATTTGAAGGAAACTTATATAATAATAATAATAAAAGTAAAACTATTATTTTGTTTTGTCCATATCAAACAAACCAAACTTATTGTCCGATTGATGTGTCAATGCCAAATCTTTTCTCTTTTGACATGTAACTAATTTTATTTTTTCCTTTACTTTTTTTTTATTTGAATAATACTACTAGTATTGATTTAATTGAGGCTCAATAATGAATAATTTAAATTATTTAAAATTAAATTCTCGAGAGCTATACTTTATGTAACCGGATAGATCCTATTTTATATATGTATATTAAAAAAAATAAAAAAAAGTGTTTGACCCACAAATAAGAATGTAGTGCCTCTTCTAAATAAAGCAAACACTTAATATGTTTTCAGCTGTGGATTCCTTTTTTATGAATTTCACTTCGTTTTCTTGTTATATGAAAAATAACTTGTAAAATTTTAATCCCTGATTTGCCCTCATCAAATAACGAAATGCCGCCTCGAATCTATCCCTTCAAACTCGAAGATATGTACGACAAAAAGAAGGGGGGCGTCAATGTCATTCTGCCAAATCCCAAGGGCAACAAATTCTCTTCCCCAATCAAAAAAAAAGAAAAAAAGAAAACAAAAAGATAGCCCATTTTTGGACCAATAGGAAAAATCCTTCTAAACTCTCGTATTCTCTCGTACTTGCTCTTTCTCTTCTCCGATCGGATTCTCCACCAAAAAATACCCTAGCCCAGGCAGCTCCGATCAAATCAGGTAATCTTGTAATTACTCTTCATGATTTTAACTCTCTGCTTTGCTTGATTTTGATTTTGATTTTGATTTTGATTTTGATCTTGATAATGATTCTTTTTTTTTTCTGATTTGGTTTAGGAAACAAAATGGATGGATCAGGAGGAAGAGGAGGAAGTGGAGTGGATAATGTCTTACCGAATTACAAACTTGGAAAAACGCTTGGTATTGGTTCGTTTGGAAAGGTTAAAATTGCTGAACATGCTTTGACTGGTCATAAGGTTGCTATTAAGATTCTTAATCGGAGAAAGATTAAGAATATGGAGATGGAGGAAAAAGGTAAATTTTTTAAACATATTCCATTATTCACTCATAATTATCATTTTTTTTCTTAGTTTTGAATGATTTATTTTCTATGTTTTTGGTTTTTAATGAAATTTTTTAGGTTTTGTTTGGTGGTTGAAGTAAAAGAATAAAATGTAAAACTTGAGAAATAAGAATATAATTTTATTAGAATGACAAAATTAGTGATTTTTTAGTTTACTGTTTATTAATTAATTGATTTTTTAAGTTTGTTGTTTTGAATGACTGAATTATTTAGGTTCTTTTTGGTTTTATTTTTCTTTTTAAATACGAAAGTGATTGATTCTTAAATGATAAAATATTTTAATTTTATTGTTGTTTTATTAGAAATAATTCATTGATTAAAACAAGATGAAAACCCTTAGTAGCTTTTCTGACCCATCTTTTGTGTAAATCTTCGGTGCATGAATTCTTGCATAGAGTAGTGAAACTGTATATGATTGATTTAGAGGCTAATTTTCTTGGTGCAGTTAGAAGAGAGATCAAAATTTTGAGATTGTTTATGCATCCTCACATCATACGACTCTATGAGGTGATAGAGACAGCAACAGACATTTTTGTGGTTATGGAATATGTGAAGTCTGGAGAACTCTTTGATTATATTGTAGAGAAAGGAAGATTGCAGGAGGATGAAGCTCGAAACTTTTTTCAGCAGGTGTTGTCGGATATTCTTGTATATTAGTGTTCATCTACTTGTTTTTTCTTCTGATAAATTATTTGAGTGTACTAATTGTTTGTTTGGAAACAGATAATTTCTGGGGTGGAGTACTGCCACAGAAATATGGTCGTTCATCGAGACCTTAAGCCAGAGAATTTGCTTTTGGATTCTAAATGCAATGTGAAGATTGCCGATTTTGGCTTGAGCAACATAATGAGAGATGGCCATTTTCTGAAGACAAGTTGTGGCAGCCCAAACTATGCTGCCCCAGAGGTATGGATTTTGTGAATCAAAATTAATGATGGGTTTTTTACATTTATGGTCATGAAAAGGTTGATTGTTTAGTCTTCTTTTATCTAATAGAAAATTTTTATCATGTTATGATGGCATTTTCTAATGTATATTGATCTCCATTTTTATAGGTTATTTCTGGGAAATTGTATGCTGGACCTGAAGTGGATGTATGGAGTTGTGGTGTTATATTGTATGCACTTCTTTGTGGGACCCTTCCTTTTGATGATGAAAACATTCCCAACCTCTTTAAGAAAATAAAGGTAAGTGGCATCCTTTTTCATTTTCATAGTTTGAGATGTCTTTTATGTCTCTCTGACAAATCAGTCCTTTTTTTTTTTGAAAGGTGACAAATCAGTCTTGATTGTATGGTTATACTCATCTGATCCTTCACTTGTTTGTTTCTTAATTTTCTCACTAATTTCCAAATTTGATTTTTTTTCTCATGTTTCCTACCTCTGCTTAACTCCTGAATGTGCTGATACCTTCAAATTTTCATTATTTGTCCTTCAGGGTGGCATATACACTCTTCCAAGCCATTTATCTCCTGGTGCTAGAGATTTGATCCCACGAATGCTTGTAGTTGAACCAATGAAGAGAATGACCATTCCTGAGATACGCCAGCACCCGTGGTTTCAAGCACATCTTCCGAGATATTTAGCTGTTCCCCCACCAGATACAATGCAACAAGCAAAAAAGGTTGTTGATTTTTTTATCCTACTGTCAACTTCAGTTGTAAATATACTTACTTATATGCTACTTTATTAACCCCGAAATGGATTGATGTGAAAATTGACCATTCTGGTTTATTAAATTTGCCTAGACTGCATGTCCTTGTAAAGTTCTGAATGTTTTCCATTTTTGGATGTAGTTTTGCTACACTGTGATACCATGGTTTGTGTCATGTGGAAAACAACCCTTTTGAGCACTCTTGCCATTACTGTTAAAATGGGATACTTTTTAATTATTGAGTTCTCTCCTTGTTTGTCATTTGACTCTTGGGAATGGGATTGCTCCAATAAGTTACTTCCTACTATTCGCTACACCCTAACATCCTTGTTTTGGTTGGTGACACAAGCCTTGCCTGAATAGTTTCTTGATCATGTCTTAAGATTCAGCTGTAGCCATTTGGTAATGCCTGAAAACTTCTGAAGTCTGCTATAATAGATACTTTAATACTTGTTGGTTGTTATTTTGTCATGTGCTAGTTCCTGATTGAAAGATAATTACAGATTGATGAGGAGATCCTTCAGGAAGTTGTGAGGATGGGATTTGAAAGGAACCAGCTGGTTGAATCTCTTCGCAACAGAATTCAAAATGAGGTTTGAACTTCTTCCAACTCCTTGTTTTCATGGTTTTTTAAGCATTTCTGCTTATGCCTTGAGCATCTTCCAGGGAACTGTTGCTTACTACTTACTATTGGACAATCGATTCCGAGTCTCCAGTGGTTATCTGGGAGCTGAGTTTCAAGAAACTATGGTGCGTTTTTATTTGTACTTTTAATATTTATTTGCAATATCTGACGCTGCTCATGTTATTGGATTGATTAACATTGCTTATCTGAAGATGCCCATGTTATTGAATCGATTAACATTGCTTATCTGAAGCTGCTCATGTCATCTGATTGATTATACTCATGGAAAAAATTGACTCATGACTTAATAGAGTCCACTGTTGAGTGGACTATTTCTGTTAGATTTATTGATTGATATAATCTTTCTTCTTCCTTTGCAGACTTTCATATGTAGTTGGAATTCTAATTCTTTTTTCCTTCTTTTGATTCATTTTAGGAATCTGGCTTCAATCGCATGCATCCAAGTGAACCTACTGCTCCAGCTGTTGGACACCGCCTTTCAGGATATGGTGATTATCAAGCTGTGGGTTTAAGGGGCCTTGAGAGGAAATGGGCTCTTGGACTTCAGGTCGAGTTTTGTTATTTTCAAGCTGTTTTCCCACCCAGATCCAACCTGCTATTACATCTGATAGTAGTTAATTAAGTGATTAGACATCAATTGATAGGCATTCTAAGATCTGTGTTTTTATTTCAAATAATGACTGCCATATGAAAAAATGAAGTAACTAGCAGGAGAAATGTGGTTGATACTTTTACTAGTTCAAAAGTTGGGACGATTGAGACTAGATTCAGTATGTAGTACATGTGCAGTACCAATAGTGGGACTAGTTACTTTTATGTGCCAAAGGTAGACATTGCATTATTGATGATCATTTTCACTGTTTTTATTTTTGTAGTCTCGAGCCCATCCTCGTGAAATTATGACAGAAGTTCTCAAAGCTCTGCAAGAACTCAATGTCTGTTGGAAGAAGATAGGGCATTACAACATGAAGTGTAGGTGGCTTCCAAGCATTCCTGGTCATCACGAAGGCATGGTTGACAATCCTGTAAACAATAATCACTACTTTGGGGATGAATCAACCATTATTGAAAATGATGGTGTTATCAAGACGCCAAATGTTGTCAAGTTTGAAGTGCAGGTAACGGCTAACTTATGACTCTGATAGTAAATGAAATTTTACAAGGAAATTGTGTGTTTGCGGCTGATGCTAGAAGTTTGATGTTGCCCTCGATAAAAGTGCTAATATGTTTTCACTGCTATGATTGTTTACAGCTTTACAAAACTCGTGAGGAGAAGTATCTGTTGGATCTTCAGAGGGTTAACGGGCCACAGTTTCTCTTCTTGGATCTTTGTGCTGCATTTCTTGCTCAGCTCCGGGTCCTCTAACATGAGAAGGCTATATTTACAAGGACCCTTGTCCATGAACCTCCTATGATGCATGTGAATAAGAACATTTGATGTATATAACTCATTTTCTTTTTGTTTTTTTTTTTAGTTTGACTAAACCTTCACTTTGTTCTTGTAACCCTCCATTTTAGATGGGTGATTGTGGAGTCAGTCCTCAACACTAGTGTTGGCCAATTACTGTGTTAGTCCAGGTTTGTGACACAGTTTGCCCTAATCATAACTAGGGTTTCCACAATATTATGGAACCAAAGGGAAATTTTTATGAATTATCATATGATAGAATTAACCTTGTGGTCTTTTGGATGTGTGTTTTTTTGGGTCTCGAAAATCATGCTTTAATGTTCACATAAGTAAAAAATTCTGATGGGTTGGACGTGCTTTTTCTCTCCCCACTCCAGTGTTAATGGAGTAGTTTCAGCATTTAATAGCTAATCATTTGTCCTTCATTTTATAAATGTGAAGGATTTATCTGTGAAAAACTCAGCAACTGAGCATTCAACTGAAAGTATGAGAAATTGTGTTAGCTACAGAATGTTGCTAGGAAGTAATTCTACCAGCGGCCAGACTATGGTGCTTTGTCTGTGACATGATAAGCGAATTTTATCATGAAACTTGAACAGAATCCAACTTTAGGTTTGGTTTTAACACTTCCATTTGGAGGTAACCATTACTAGGGCAAACCTTGATCATAACTCATAATGAATCAGGACAACACAGATGAATAGTTTTTGGGAGAAACTAGCAGGTAATCAAGATATGTTTTTATGGAAGCTTGGGATCAAGATTTCCCTTGTCTAGGCCTTAATTATACTTCATGTGAAAAATGCTTTTTAACTCCAAATTCTTCAATTTTCATGATTGCTCATATATGAGAAAAAGGAAAAAGAAATCACTACACGCAAAACGTTGCTCGTGCATGTAGATCAGCGTTGCATGAAATAGAATGAATATATAAGTTATGAGCTGAAGATCCTATATGTGTTAGTTGACAAAGCAGATGGGTGGAAGATCAAGTGAGCTCCACAGAGATTCACCATCGTTTCCTGCTGAAGAAGCCCCCATTTCCACTGAACTTGGAGATGAAAACCCCATATTTGAACCTGAAGATTCCACTGAAGTTTGTGGGCTTTTTTCCTGTTTTTTCCCCATCATTTCTGTATCATCTTCTTTCACAGTCTTCTCTCCTTTGTTCTTCTCACATGCATTTTGAAGCTTTGTTAATTGTTCAGATCTTGCTCTCCCCATGACATTTTCTGAACCAAGCTTTAGCCTCAACAATTCTGATATCCCATTAAAAGCATAGAGAGAAGCTGAGAATTTGCGTTCGTATGTCATTCTCTTCATGGCAGCTCTAATCATCGAAGGCTCATCCCCAAAACTCTCTGGCTCCATTGGTACCTCAATCTCTTCAGCAATCTGGAAAGGTGAGTAGTAACAAGGTGCTCCAATATCATCCACAAACTGGAAATCCAGTGCCCCCATATCATGGCCTTCTTCTCCATCTTCATCTCTTTCCTCTCCCACACCATCACCATCAAACCTGGAAGATTGAGCCGCATCGCTGAAAGTGCAACCGGAATCCAATTCTCTCCTTGAAGAATCTTCATTCTCAGTTAAACATGATTCAAGACTTGTTGTCAAGTAGTCAGCAGCATTTGCAGTTGTATTATTGATGTTATCATTTGACATGTAACAAACTTCAGAATCATTAAGAAAATCAGGAAACTGACTATCCAAAAAATCTGTTGTATCTTCTCTATACTTCTCTGCTTGCTGCATCGGTTGCTGGTTGATAGGTGGAGAAGTAGGCAAAGGAGCAGAGGGATTTTTCCTTGCTTTAAGCCTTTGGAGAAGGAGATTAGTAATCTTTGAAGAAAGAGCTGGGGTTGAATTAGATGATGGAGAACAAGGCCAGAAGTTTGTTCTTGTATTGGCTCCGCGAAGCAAGCAAGCAGCCTCATCATAGGCCCTGGCTGCTTCCTCTGCAGTATCGAAAGTGCCTAGCCACACCCTTATCTTCTGGATGGTGTCTTTAATCTCAGCTACCCATCTGCCTGATGGCCTTTGCCGGACACCAACAAATCGCTTCCTAGCTCTCCTAGGTCCTCCTAGTGCAGCTGCTGCTGCAGCTTCCTTCACCATTTCATCCCAAGCCATTGTTTGCTCACTAGTTACATCTTTCTCTTCCACCACTTGACCAGCCTTTCTTTTCCTAGCCATAATTCTTCCTTTTTTAGAATATCAAGTGAGTTTTCTTTCTGTTTCAGTTATGGCAGATGATATGCTGCTTTGGTTCTGTTCTGTTGGTCTGCATTTATACGAAAAGAGTGAAGATCCTGTCAAATGAGAAGAGAGAGATTTGAAAAGGTCTAAATGCTTGTTCAGACCTTTTTGTTCTTTTACAATTTCGGCTCCATATCAAAACACATGGATGTTCCTCGCTCTCTGTATGATGATCATGGAACAAAATATTATATATATATATATATTGATTAGATGATTGATGCATTTCAAGTAATTTTGTCCTGACCAAGTCAAAGAGAATCTTTGCTTCCATTTGGTAAGTTCTAAACACTTAATTTTAAACAATATTTCTCAATTGAATGAGTCATCACTTGTTATAGACCTTTCTTGAATTTCTTAGACAAGTGCGTACTGCAAATAATTTAATAGCTTTAACAGTGGAACATAGAATTCATCACTGTCTTGAAAGAGACTTATTGTACCCTTTTTATTTGTATGCCTTGGAAAACTAGATGCATTTTAAAACCAGTGAAAATGATTTCCAACAATGCTAGAAAAACCATTATGTTCACTTGCAAGCTGAGAATTATTGGCTACCACAGTACATAACCAGCAGTTTCCAGATTCATTAAAATCAAACGAAAATCTACATTTCTCTAATCATTGAATTGTTATTTGGGGTGCATTTGGCACTTCCACAATGTTTGAATCTGCTATACCATTTTCCTTTTATCTGCAACTGATACTTGTTACCTCTTCCCTTTCATACTAGCCACTCTCTCAATGGATTAGAACATTTGATCTTTAAACATAGACAACTTTTATCAGACAAGAGATTGCTGATATGAATATTTGGTCCTGGAACTTCAACATATCCAAATACTACTTCTACATTCTTCTGTCTTCACAGCTATCTAAATAACAAGAAAAGCACTCATTTTTCCTTGGAATAATTACCCCACAAACTTGACAGAAGTGTGATATTGGCAAATGTTATTCCATTCATAGTGTGAAAGGAAGCCTGCAATGTCACTTTCAGGGCTGCAAGAGGTCAAGGAAATTACCTTGGGTAAATAGCCCCTAGTACAAAGCAAGGAAGCCAATGATCACTTTGCTCCTGTCACTGCTGATATAAGTCAAACAAAACGATTCTTACAAAGTTCCACTGCCAATATGCTTGTTCCAGGCTTCTAGCCACTAAAGCTGATGACATTAACATTACTTAATTATACAATCTTTACTACTAAGTTTTTTTCCCCCTTAAATCTTTTTGATTAAATGATTGATTAATCTTGTTTACTGATTTCAATATTTTTGATGGGGTTTTGATTATTCAATTCTTTAAGTAGAGAAAATGACATTTGGGAATAGTTCCAAATGAGTGCTCACTGTGAAGCATTGTAAAGGGTTATTTGCTATGAAAACTGGTTTATTTGTTCTTAGAAAGAATAGAAAATATCAAAATGGTTATGATAAAATGGTTTATAGTATGGTAGAATAATAGTCTTAAGATTAGCACATCCCATTAGATACTAGAACTATTCATTAAATAATGATCAATTTATATGGTTAAAAACGTATCAGAAGTTTAATTATAATTACAAAGCTAAACAAGCATTGAATTTCAATTAAAAGGGTTTGAAATTTTAAATGTAAATTGAAATTCAATCCAAAATTAATTAATGTTTAATATGTAGTTGACCAAAATCTGATAAAAGAATATATGGGAATATTGTACTGCTATAACCAAGAAATTTGAGATTATTAAAAGTTCCCTAATGAGACAAAGTTCCCCTTTTTGTGTTTTTTATGTTGTTTTTTTATATCATTGAAGTTAACCACCAATGAGACCTTTTGTTTTTTTATTATCACTTTATAAATTTATTTATACCCTAAAATAATCTACCAAATAAATAAATATAGATGTTAGTAATATCCCTTAAGAGTGCAAAATTTTGGGATTGACCTTTGTGCAATCTAGCTCATGTTGCCATGTGTATTATTTATGATGCTTCATAATTATCATTAAGATAAAAAAAATTAAGAGTTGATTAAGCTATGAGAGCATGAAAATGTCAATGACCATTGTTGTGCCTCCACGTGGAGGGCCAACAGAAAATCAATTGTCTCCTCAAATATGAAGATCAAAATATTCTTCATGGTCAAGGCCTAAGAGAATATTAAAACATGGCCTACAACTCTTAAGCCATTTGATCCTACTTCTTATTGTGTAATTTAAAACATGGTTTCCACTTCAAAATTTAGAGAATATACCACATGGAGCATGAAATTTAGAGCATAACAAAAGAACCCACATTTTCTAATCCATTTTCTTATTATTTCTTGTTTTGGTGAAAAAAAATGCTACTTATTAAGCAAGAAATAATAACTTAAAGACATAACTTGCTGAAAATGTCTCCGTTAAAGGTATGACCAATGAATCAGTTGATCTATTCATTGTATAAGTCATCAAGAAGGGATTTGGGATTTGCAGCTATAAACAATTTGTCCCAAGTTGCAATAAAATGCAAAATTGTTGGCCTCCTATTGACCCTTTCAAGGGAAGGACAAGATACTGCCTTTTGTTTGCTGCCAACTTTTGATTCCAAAAAGACCCAAGGTCTTACAGACTAACTTGTTCTTGTCTGGTTTGGTGAGACCTTTGCCTTCTGTTGCTTTTGTAGCAGACTTTCTTGCTTGTACGTTTCTGTGCGATAATCAACTTTTAGTTTATCCAAGAAAACAAATACAAAAACCTTTATGACATCTATTGGTAGTGGAAACACAAGACACTCACATTAATTTCAGTAAGCATGATACATAGTCTTAGCAGATATCAAGGTTTGTGGTTCAACCTATGCTATCTATACTCAAAACTATCTCTGAAATTATTAGATGAGTGCCTGTTGCATGTGAATCGAACCGATGCCTATGGACAAGGTTTAGTCAGATCATCACATGATCTTTGATTACCTCCTTCAGAAGTGATCAGATGAAATTAGTCCTTTGGAATGCTTCAGCGCCTTCAAGACGATATCTACTCTGATATCGAAATGATGCACTGGCACATGCAGAATTGAAGAATTATAAAGCATGAAAATAGCCTCAAGTCAATGCTGAATGTAAGCCATATATTAATGTAGCCGTAGCCACACCAGAAACTACAAATAGAAGTTGATGGGGGAGAAATTCTACTATTCTAGTGATACAGAAGTGAAGAACATCTTGGTCAGAAATATAAAGCTGTCATGCTCCCACTCATTAACTGGGTTATCATGATTTAACTTACAACATACAGACTGGGCATGTTTATCAGTTTATGGACAGAAGAAATTTTGTTTCATTAGCATTACAAACTATTACGAGTTTGTATATTGTTGAAGTTTAGCATGCCTGCTTAATACCTAAGCACCACAAAGAGGAAAATTACTGACTTTAAACTTCAACAGCACAAAGAAGGGGAGAGCTGCGCCCATCAGCACTTCTTGAATTTTGGACTGGCATCAAAGCTGGATCCTGATATGCAGTGGCTAATTTTTCAAGAAATTCAGTCATGGTTGGATCATTCTGGTCTTCTCTATCTTTCTTTATCAAACACTACAAAAAAAGCATATTCAGGCCAAGACATTAGACATCTGGGCCTACTACTATGACAATAAAAAGACTAACAAATAGGCACCAAATAATTGATTACACATCTAAATCTACCTCTGAATGAATCAACTACTAAGAAGCCCAATTCCCCGGTATGTAGTAAGATATAAGGGACAACTCATTTTATTACTAAAGAATGTAAAACAAAATGAAGAATAAGTTGAACAACATCACCGAGAACTACAAACACTTAAAAATTCAGGAGAAAATATATAATTGAATGGGCAAAATTTGTTCATGATTTTACCTCAGTAGGATAAGCCTTGAAAATAGGCCGGAATCTCTTTTGGCAGTATTCATTGAATATAAGGGTGAGAACTGGAAGAGGGATAGATAAACTGGACGCTAGAGGAAGTTTCTTAAGCCCAAATATTCCAATCGCAATAATATGCATCAGCACTAAGGAAAAAATTGTTGAATTGTGCACAATTGGCCAAAACTTCCCACCAGTTTCGAACTTGGACGCATATACATTCAAGAACTGAAAAAAATGAAAATGATAATGTGTCCCAAAGTCAGTGATAGAATTTTGGTAGGAAACGTCGGAAAAGTTTAAAAGTAAGAACCCACATCACTTCAAGCATTAAGTGCCAAGTCATCACCTAGTAACCTAGAACAGGTGCTCTATTATTGAGAGAGAAACTCAACAATCCTAATAGATTAACATCTTACACACCTCAAATCATATTCCATTAGCATCCATAATGATAAAGCCTACCATCAGATAAACCCACTTATTCAAGCCTCTTTAGTCAAGAACAATCCAGTAAAGAAAGTATTACTATCCATATAATATGTTTTTGAGTTCAGCTCGTACACTAATACTAATAGATACCACTAAAGTTTCATGCAGAAAGATGAAATTGTTCTTTGGAGGGATAATCACTTGGTTCTCTATTTTCTTTCTTTCTTTTTTGTTTTTGTCCTTGAGAATTTTGCATTTAGAAGCAAGAGTAACCTCTTTATTTTCTATGTCAAGCCAAACTAAAAGAGGAGACACCTCAAGCATATAATTCTAGTACTGCCTTGGTACATGCATCTCAGTCTTTATAGTCAATCACATTAATCTGCATAAAATATCAGCAACTTGAATTCAATTTCATCAACATACAGGATGAATTGTGAATAAGTAGATCTATCAGAAATATTGATAAATGAGGTAGATAGTGGCTTTTAGAAAGGTTTGTGAATCCTTAGCAAAGTGAATCTCGTTTTCTGTTCTATTATATCTGATGCAAGCTGTTAAAGGGGTATTCACTCACCTGGTTGCGATAGATGATGTATCCTAGGCAATAATAAACCAAGAGGAATGGCAGAATTAGTGGAGCAAGGAAGAAGTAAGTAACACCAAGAATTTCAAAGAAGAGAACCCTGGGAATTTCACTATGGTAAGGCATTTGAGGAACCTCAAAATCATCATCATTGTCTTTCCCCACAAATAGTCTTTTCATGAAACTGCAAAGAAGAGGAAACAGGCGAAAAAGTTCTGAAGATAGACTGGTCCATCCAGACGTCACAACATAGGCAATGAAGAATGATGCCTACACAAATATAAAGAACTTACATTATATCATGATTGGATTCACAAGCAAAGAGTTAATACTTGAGTATGTGTTAATAAATACACGTAATTGACAATTAATGAAAAATAATGTTCATGTTTATCATTCTCAGCTAAATGTTAACATGGAAATGCAATCTCAACCCCACACATTCACACTGCAATATAAGCAATTGAAAGGGGATGATAAAAGTCAGTAGATTGGTTGTGGATGTGGTACTAGCAAACAAACCAGAACTAAGATGTGAAGCTTTTCCAAACATCAATATTGATTGGTTACCTCTAGTTGAACCACTCTTTGGAGAGGAAACAACTCAACACAAGAAAACATCATCGCAAAAACCCAAGATCTAACATTACCATTTTGCATCTCAGTTTTGTCCAGTGCCATATAACCCAAGAGAAATCTGCCATCTTGCCAATTATTTCTCTCAAATTTTCAAGTTTAAAATTAAATTATTTACATCTCTGTCTTGCTCAACTAGTAATCTAGACCTGGTGCCTCTTTCAATTGCAGGCATTGTAGAAGTTCAACTAAGGAATTCAAATTCCAGTATGCATGTCTAATATATTACTTCCCTAGGCAGCAAAAACATTTATTCAACCAGTAGATGTTGAGAAATTTTACATCAAGTCACAGCTCAGTCTGTGGATTCTAGGGGATTTGCCTATTTAAAAGCAGACCAACAGAGTTTACAGTTTGTAGGTCTACTTTTTTCCAACCAGGTCAATGGATCAAAGGAAGGGGAGTCTCTTTGAACACATCATGAAACTTGCAGAAAAGAAAAATCGGATGAGAACATGAAAATGGCAAGGAGGCAAGGCCCATAAAACTTTCAACGAATCATGGCCCTTAATGTGAGCAGTGGTGAAATGGCAAAATATATTGAGACTTAGGCATTTGTTTCTCTACCAGAAGCAAGTAATTAAGAAGATTACCGTGTTTGTGGATAGAATCATCAAATGCTTTAAAGGAAAAAAGACTTAAAAAATATAAAGAAACTCCATGGCATTATTCAGTGGAGGTTGTGCACTATCAGAGAGTTTGTGTTTTCACCTGTGCTGGAACAGCTTCAGCTAGCACGCTGGGAATTTTCTTGGGCTCAAGGAAGACATTGACCAGATAAAGAGCTGATCCTGATAGTACATTTGCAAAGAAAATGTTCCACACAGTAAACCACAGCAGCTTTGTACATGCACTTTTCTGTATTTGACTGTGGGATATATATCCTTGCATAGACGAGAAGAGTATCATAATAGGTGGCACAACAGATAGGAACAATTGAAGAATGAGACTTGGAAGATATCCGGTAACCAAATCACTAACGAAAGTCCTGCAATTTTAGAATCACACATTCAGTACTATGCTGTGAATCGACAAATCTATATTTAAATCCACCTGAACAAGTGGATATAGCTAATTTAATGATAACTAATAAAGAAGCAGAGGAAATACTACCAATTACCAAAAATGACAAGTGACTCATCCAATCATTTATCTTCTATCTAATAATTGGACCTCATCCTTTCAAACATAAATGCACTTTAGACAGCTTTCTATTCTGAATAATAATATGATGCTCCTTATTCCATTATTTCTTTTGAAGGTTGTCTTTGCATTATTACTCAACAATTTTACTTCAAACAGCACATGCCCAAGCAAATATTACTGGGCTTTTAGCTCCCAATACATGCTGCTGATAATTTTCTGTGAAGCATCATCATATAACTCTGTCTTATGCATAGCCCTGAAATTTACACTGTCACTGTCATTATTAGAAAACCACACTTTGGTCTTTCAGCATGTTTATTAAAGTTTCTTTAAATATATGCTTTCTTGATCTTAAAGGGGAAAAGAGGGGGTAAAGTATTCATATATTGAAAAACAATGCCTTGGAATTAAAACCTCAGAGATGGTTATTGGCCCACAGACCTTTCAATCATTATCAATCCTAATAAAATACTGAGAACTGTATCCAGTACACTACAATTACATGCAAATAAGATTTTTCTATTTGCCAAGACAACTTGAAAAACCAAGGGCCTGCCTTTTTTCATAAGCATGAAACCTGAAAAAGCAAAAGAGGAAGAATATGCTCTTACAAACTCAGTAGGCCTTTTAGAAAGGGGAGCCAAGTCTCCAGCTGATCTAGATGAGTGAGACCTTGCACTACTACAACTGGAATAAGAAATAGAATTGTAAGAGCAATATATGCAACAACCACTGCTATCTTGAAGATCCCTCTTTTCATAAATGATGCAGAAAAGAAAGGCCAGTAAACATCTTTGGGCTCAGGAGCTCGCTCAGTAACCCACTCCGTGGGATCAATCCCTTGCTGGATGTGCAAAGCTATTGCAGTACCAAACCTTGACTTAAATGACACAAAAGCTGCAGGAACTTCCTAGCAAGTTTTGAAAGGTATGAGGAAGATTAGGTGCATCAAGTATTATTTTTTGTATTTAAATCAGGATATAAATGCAGATCATAGATGTCTATATGCTCAAACAGTTCTCAAACTCAGCAGAGATTGTCACCGTTCAACAATATAATTTGTTCCATAATTTGAACTCAGTTTGCATTGATGCTGGTGTCTCCTCGGTTAAGAGACCAATATATAGACACAAGAACATCACAAACCTCTGCT
This sequence comes from Theobroma cacao, assembly GCF_000208745.1. Classification (NCBI taxonomy): domain Eukaryota; kingdom Viridiplantae; phylum Streptophyta; class Magnoliopsida; order Malvales; family Malvaceae; genus Theobroma; species Theobroma cacao. The sequence continues at coordinate 16,212,636 of NC_030853.1, read as the reverse complement.
GCCAATGACGATCGTTCTAGTCTCACATTGTCTTCTATATCTTCCAGCTTCTTCTCATAGTGGTCTACAATATCAACTTTTTGACCAAAGAGTCCCAAAAATCCATCACGCATAAACCTTTGTTGAGAGTTTCTAGCTTTTAAATTACCAAGCTTTCTATATAGCTTTTCTGCATCATTCTACATGCAATAACATGTAATTGTCAAAACTCTGATAAAAATAGCAAAACAGAAAGGGAAAAAGCTGGATAAATTTGGTGTCAAAAGTCATAGTTTCAATCTTATATGTATGACAACATTCTTTTTGTCCTAAACCCCCTATAGTACATTGATCATAGAGCCTTAGAAAGTATTGCAGTAACTCAAATTTCTAAGGGCCATCTTTCCAATAACCAATCCACTCATAAACAGTTTCAATTGCATACAGAGTTTAGCACATCTCATAGGTACATATTTAATCTATCAGAAGAGTTAATGTTAAAAATTTATTAACATTTACTACTTACATGAAATAAAATGAATTGTGGTTGACTAGATTTTTTCAGCAGAGTTTGTTTCAGTTTTTCAAATTTATTAGCTTGATCAATAATAAAACAATTTGATTTCTTAAATATTTATCTAGTCCAATTTCATAATTAAAGTTTTCAAACCAATATATAATACAATTTCAGATTAGTAACTCATACATAGTATATTAACATGATCCAAGAAGTAAACAATTATGATTTCCAAATTAAACAGTAACTATCAGAGGATGACTGAGTCAATCAAATATTAACACTGATGCTTACAATAAGACTTTGAATCTTGCTTGTTCGACGAACCACTGTGTGTGAAAGATAAGTTGAAGGATGATACTCAGTAAAAAAGTTCTCAACAGTTTGACTGAAGCTGCTCCCAGTTGGGGCAGGAATACCACGAACTAATATTGTAAACTGATGTGGCTGACGTTTGGAAGAATAGAAGTAGGCAATTCTTTTCAATGAAATATAGTTATACTCCTGCAAATTGCAGTATCACCCAAATTAAAGCTTTGGTGGATGTTAATTTTTCCCATAAATCAACAAATTTGATGGCATCAGCAGAGGAACATACATAAAATATCACTTACACAATAAAGGAGATAGCAGACAACTCCAGTGAAAACATAGGCAGCACAAAAGTGAATCCATAACCTTGAGAATGGCAAAAACTTGTAATCAACATTCCCTCAACATTAAGATTCTAAATGCCTGTTTTGAAACGATAAATTTTGTATAAACTTGTGGCATCTAACAATAACTCTGATTCACAGCCTTTCAAAGGAAGTTCTTCTATAAATGAAATAAACAGCTGAAAAGAGAAACCAGCAGGGAGGAAACATTCTGGAAAGATGGCGAATTATCATACATGACACTCAATCTAGAATTTATGGACAGAAATCTTAACAATCAACAACAAATGAAAAGATAAGTAAAATTTTGATCATATCTCAGCTGCACCTTTTTCATCCACTTCCATGCAACTATAATTGGTCAAGAGTTGCAGCATCAAGAATTGAAAGTATGTTAACTAACCACATTACAATTACCTGTTTGAACCATCATCGACATTTGAAATACTGAAAGATTCCAGAGATTTCTTTGGCAAATCAGAAAAATCATCTGCTAACTGGTTCCCCAAAAAGTTAATTGGCAGAAGAATAAAGATTCCAATGATACAGGCAAAGGTAAACACTCTCACACTGCATTTAAACAGGGAGAAAAGAAAAAAAAAACCAGATGAATTGAAGATGATATGCAGAAAGGTGGATTCTGCAGAATATAATAGTAAAATGATGTGCTTTAATATGTGACAGAAATATCATGTTCATTCTTTCAGGCAAATCAATTGAAAATGCATTCAAGAAAGGTTTTCCTTCCAGGAAAAATAATTGATTTTGAACTTGAAATAATAGTAAAAAAGATACTCCTACATGTTGGGATACAAGTCTAGTACACATTTACTCACAAAAGCAAAGTCCAGATGACTCAATTATAACCATAACAAGCAGAACAAAGTTGAGACCACCGTCCATTAAATGGAGTTGCTTATAATTAGCTGAAGTCATATACAAGTCTTGTTATCAAAAGGATTTTTGTCATCTCATTATTATGAGTTTATACTAAATAGGCTCCAGCCAAGTTGAAAGTCACAACTTATGATTCTACAACAACTTTTTTGATTAGCCATAACTCAGCTAAAAGAGTTGCACCTATATAGTACTGACCTCAGAGAGAGTAACCTATTCTATCTTGCAGAAAAAAATGTTCTTGATAAATGGAAAAATTCTCTGAGATCAAAGCTACAAATCTGCTAAGAGAAATGAATAACTATATAGTACTACCTGTTTCCAGGTGCTATTGCTATTTTAGTGAATAAAGGCGCATCATAACACATCAGAATTACCAGAAGATAAACACGCGCATAAACACAACAGCATCCAAGCCTGTTATTGACAATAATTCGTCTTCAGAGGGCTGCCATGCCCTTTTCACCCAACCAGGAGATGGTAGCAATCTTTCCAAGTTGAATTCATCCTGCTGCTGAGCTTTTCTTTCATTAAACAAGAGAGGCGAATAAACTGTGATGTTACCTGGCTGGTTCCTCAAAATAGAATATAGTGCAAAAAACAAGAAGCAAAGACCAAGATTGATCCCAACAGAAGTTAAAAGAGCTGAAAGAATCATTTCTTCCTATAAAACCCTCAAACCCAACAACTCAACTGCAGTCATTGACTGTCCAAACTCATGAATTCCTGATATTCAAAATTTAAAGATTGTGTCAAAATCAATAACCCAATATGAAAATAAACTAAAAGATAACCGAGCAGCAAAGGAAACAGAGCACACAAAATTTAGTTATCAAAACTGTTAAAAGGAGAAAACTTTGTTAACAATTTTATAAATGGTTTGTTTGGTTAGTGTAATAAGCTTTGCTTTCTCATTTGCACCATCATTAAAAAGCGTTCACTACTCTACACAGTTTTCAGGCAATTCAATAATCAATATCACGCTAATTTTAACGAACGCAGAGCATTTGCTTAGATTAAACCAAAACAACTGAAACCCAGAAAAGAAAACTACGTTTTAATTGTATTTAAGACAAAAAAACAATCATATTCATAAATATGATCATCAAAGACCACACTGCCTAGCATGAAACTGAACTCCTTTATAAACACACACACACACAAACGCAGAGCACCTGGTTTAGAGTGGGAAAGAGAAGGAAAGGAAAAGATACAACTGGAGCAAGAATACAAAGCTTGGGTTAGTTTTAGCTCTGGGAGACAAAGCAAAAGCAAAAGCTAAACAAAGAAAGGAATTTTCGTATTCATAGTATCACTCTTTTAACTTTACCGAAATTTTAAATGAATACTTATATCTTTTTGTGAAGTGCCCGTTCTGTCCCTTGTACCTTTGCCTTTGCTATTTCAAGTTTGCTTTGGGCCTTTGTCTGCTTATTGGCCTCTTGCCTGATGATCTAATCTTTTGCTATTTCAAGTTTTGTCCTGTAATTACTGATCTCATCTAACTACTTTGGAGGATTTTAAGGTGGGATACGAGGAAAATCCATTCGGAATTGTACTATGATGATGAAAGGAAGATAATTTTAATAAGCGAAAGAGTAACTCAGCTGCTTCCATTGCAGCATTAGCCAAATCTTACTTTCATGGTATACAGTATACTACTCCGCAGCTTGGGAACCCAGAACTGAAAACTCTAACTTGGTGCAACCCATGAATGCTGATGCACATTGGCTTGAGCTTTGGTTTTTGAAGAAAAAAAAAGGCCAAAATACTAAAATATTGAAATGCCCATGGTTGGGTAACTTGGACATGGAACAAAACTTATACCTCTTACAAAAACACATGATGGGTTCCTTCATATGTATGTGCAAATAATAAATAAAGCTCATTTTATTGCAAATATATATTCACTTTGTCAATGCAAGCCATGGAAGCATTGAAGATGTTGAACATCAACGTCACCAAGTCTAAAGAGAATGGAATTAAGCCAATCCCAAAATCTTATTACTCAACTAGAGAAAGCAAGTCTAACACTGTTAATATCCCGGTATAAGCAATTCGTCAACATGTTGACTCAATTGGTTAAATTATACACTTTCATGTAAGTCCTCTTGGATTTCAATTTTACCCCTAACTAATCTTGATATTTTCTGACCATAGACAATGAAAAATACAATTATAAAGTAAAAATGTGCTTTTTTTTTTCTCAAGCAAAGGAAAATCTTTATTTAACTCCATATAATCAATCTTTTCAGCTAAGTACTCAATTTATTTATAATATACTACTAACTTGGAAAGCATGTTTTATATTGTTTTATTGACACTTATATTGAAGTTTCTAATTCATAATCTGGTTAATCTTTTTTTTTCTATTTATTAAAAAATATAAAAAAATAAAATAAGGTATAAGGTTCAAATTTATCATTCTATTCAAAATGATGGAACAAATTTACTATTTATATTTGAAATGATGTAATTTTATTATTATATTTTTTAATTTAGTTAAAAAAGGGTTAAAATTAAAATATTCTTTTACCATTAATTTTGATATTTTTATACTATATTAAAAAAATTACAGGGATAAAATTACATTTATTTTAAGATAAGTAAAATTTATATGAAACTTTAAGATAAGTTGGAATGTTGCTTTTAAGAAGTTTTTGGTATAAATTAAAAGAATTATAATTAAAGATCAAATAATATTAAAATATTTAGAAAAAAATTAACATAAAATTAAAATAAAAAACACAGACGATGAGATTTAAGAGAGCAGGGAAAGAAGGCTTTTCTCTTCTTGGAAAACGCGAAACTAGTTGAGGTCGATTTCCCATTTCGGAAATATCAAAAATCAAATTGTCAGTGCCACCCCATAGGAAAACAGAAAGCAGAAGAAACAACTCCCTACACTCTCTCATGTAACCGAAAGAAAAAGGTCTAAAATTCCTTCAGAGCTCACTCTTTGCTCACGTGATTCCCCAATTTCCAACCTTCGGATCCTCGACAAGGTACCATACTTCCTCACTTGCTCCATTTTCCTTTTTTTTTTATTCTTGCTTAATGGAACCACTTTTTTGCCTTCCAAATCCACCCAGATTTGATGGCTCATCATTTTTCCTTAAAAGAACTGATCTTTAACCATGTTTTTATTAAAGTTTTTAGTTTGATGCTGTTTGGGTTAGATCTGGTTTCTGAGATTTCAATCGGGATCTTCTTTTGTTTGTTTGTTTTTTTTTTTTGAAATTCTTTTGGTTCTACACATTGTTTCCTTTATTGGGTTTTTGTTACTCCGTTGATTAATGTAAGCTTTAAGGCATGACAATTAGCTTGTGTATCCTGGTTTAACAAAGTTTCTTCTCTCATTAAGTTTTAATCTCAATTTCGGTTCATTTTATTTTCAGTTTTGTAGTTAGTTTGGTTTAACTTTGTTGCCCTTTGCAGCTTAATTTCAAAGCTTAATCTTGTTATTATATAGGAGGACTCCTGTTAATTGCTCATTTTTTAGTCTGCTTAGTTTAATTGTTTGTATCACAAGTTTAGAACACTCTTTAATTTTTTGTAATGTCAGTGAAGTTTCTACATATCATAATTATAACGGTAGATTATTCTTGATTGCTGTACATTTCTGGTAATTGTTGATTGTCAAAAGGCTTAGCTGGGTTGACATTTGCGTTTTTTGTTTCCTTTTATGGGTTTTCGGTACCATTGTAATGCGGAAAGTGAGTGGCATGAATTTGATTGATAAGAGTCTGATAACCTGCTTGCGCTGAAACTTCTTTTTTTGTTGGATGAGAAAGATGAACTTTTGAAACGTGAAAATTCCCTGTCATCCTAACCTTTAAGGCAGCCTCTGAGAAGTGTTTTTTTTTCCTCCCTAGATTTATATTTGAATTCATTTATGTTGACATCCTTTCTATAATTGGAGCAGATAATATGATTTTGTCAGAGTTCGGCATTACTTTTGCATAATTGCCCGCTTCGTCATTGAAATATAGTCTTCTTGTACTAAGAATCTTGGTTGAATATGGGGGATCTGACTACACAATCTGGAAACAATGGATTTGAGGGAGAACTTGTCAAGCCCTCTAGAGGTGCTTTCGCATGTATGATTAATTCTGAAATTGGGGCTGTTTTGGCTGTCATGAGGAGAAATGTTCGATGGGGAGTCCGTTATGTTGCAGATGATGATCAGCTGGAGCACTCCCTCATCCATTCCCTGAAAGAATTGCGGAAACAAATTTTTTCATGGCAACATCAGTGGCAAAATGTTGACCCAGTTGTGTACCTCCGGCCTTTTTTGGATGTAATTCGATCAGATGAAACTGGTGCACCAATCACCGGGGTTGCCTTGTCTTCCATTTACAAAATCTTAACACTGGATGTACTTGATTTGGATACTGTAAATGTGGGAGATGCTATGCATCTTATAGTCGATGCTGTCACAAGTTGCCGGTTTGAGGTAACTGATCCCGCATCTGAAGAAGTGGTGCTGGTGAAGATACTTCAGGTTCTTCTAGCTTGCATGAAAAGTAAGGCAGCAACTAGGTTGAGTAATAGGCATGTATGCATGATAGCAAATACATGCTTTCGTATTGTTCATCAAGCAACCTCCAAAGGTGAACTGTTGCAGCGGATAGCTCGGCATACAATGCATGAATTAGTTAGGTGTATTTTCTCACATCTTCCTGAGATCAGCAGCCCAGAACATGAAATGGCTAATGGAAGCTCATCATCTGCTTCGGAAGTGGTAATTTGAAATTTAAGCATAAAATGTCTAAGTTGTAGTCCTGGTTCTTTTTTTTTTTTGATAAGCTTGTAGTCCTGGTTCTTACTTGGTTGAATATCCAAACTCATTTTTTAACTTCCTAATTTATAAAATTTATTTTCTTCTGCAGGTTACACAGAACAGTAATCACATGCTTGGAAGTACACTGCTAGAAAATGGAAATGTGGGCCTTGATTGTGATGGTCCGTCCTCCATTAGTGATGCTTTTAGTCCTCTTGTGGTGAATTCAGCTACTGAAACAGACACAAGCAAGATTGGGGAAAGTGATGGGAAGGAGGATGCTCAACATGGTGAAATATTGATGGCAGCACCTTTTGGAATCCCATGCATGGTGGAGATATTTCAATTTTTATGTTCTTTGTTAAATGTCATTGAACACATTGGTATTGGCCCTAAATCGAATCCCATAGCATATGATGAAGATGTTCCCCTCTTTGCACTGGGTTTGATTAATTCAGCTATAGAATTGGGTGGGCCATCATTCAGCAAGCATCCCAAGTTATTAGCTTTAATTCAGGATGAGTTGTTCCGCAATCTGATGCAATTTGGCTTATCCATGAGCCCATTGATACTTTCTACTGTTTGTAGCATTGTTCTCAATCTATATTATCATTTGCGTACTGAACTAAAAGTGCAGCTTGAAGCTTTCGTTTCATGTGTACTTTTGCGACTTGCACAAAGCAAGCATGGGTCATCCTACCAACAGCAGGAGGTTGCTATGGAAGCGCTGGTTGACCTTTGCAGGCAGCAGACCTTTGTGGCTGAGATGTATGCCAATTTTGATTGTGACATAAGCTGCAGTAATGTTTTTGAAGATCTTGCTAACCTGTTATCAAGGAGTGCATTTCCTGTGAATGGACCTTTGTCTGCAATGCATATCCTTGCTCTTGATGGTCTGGTATCTATGATCAAGGGTATGGCTGAGAGAATTGGCAATGAATTGCCTGTTTCAGATGAGGCCTCAACAGATCATGAGGGATATGAAGCTTTCTGGACATTGAAATGTCAGAATTACAGTGATGCTAGTTCTTGGATTCCCTTCGTCCGTAAGATGAAGTACATCAAGAGAAAGTTGACGATTGGAGCTGACCATTTTAATCGTGATCCCAAGAAAGGTCTAGAATTTCTCCAAGGAATCCATCTATTACCTGATAAGCTTGACCCAGAAAGTGTAGCATCATTCTTGAGGTACACAACCGGGTTAGATAAGAATCTTATTGGAGATTTTCTAGGAAATCATGATGAATTTTGTGTTCAGGTGCTTCATGAATTTGCTAGGACCTTTGATTTCCATGACATGAATTTAGATTCAGCATTACGTGTTTTCTTGGGAACTTTCAGATTGCCTGGAGAATCGCAGAAGATACAGAGAGTGCTTGAGGCATTTGCTGAAAGATATTATGAGCAATCACCACATATATTGTGTAATAAAGATGCTGCCCTCTTGTTGTCGTATTCACTTATACTGCTTAACACAGATCAACACAATGTACAGGTTAAGAAAAAGATGACTGAAGAAGATTTTATCCGTAACAATCGACTCATCAATGGAGGGAAAGATCTTCCTCGAGAGTACTTGTCTGAGCTTTACCACTCTATCTGTGAGAATGAAATCCAGATGATCCCAGATCAAGGTGCTGGTTTCCCAGTGATGACGTCGAGCCGCTGGATTAATATAGTGCACAAATCCAAAGAAAGCTCTCCTTTCATTGCCTGTGATTCTAGAGCACTCCTTGACCATGATATGTTTGCAATCCTGTCAGGCCCCACAATTGCTGCTATATCAGTGGTTTTTGATCAAGTGGAACAGGAAGATGTTTTACAAACATGCATTGATGGATTCTTGGCCATTGCCAAAATTTCAGCACACTATCACTTCGGTGATGTATTGGATGATTTGGTTGTATCTCTTTGTAAATTCACAAACCTCTTGACTCCTTTATCTGTTGAAGAGGCCATTGTTTCCTTTGGAGATGATGCCAGAGCCAGGATGGCAACCTCAGCAGTTTTCACAATAGCAAATAGCTATGGTGATTATATCCACAGTGGCTGGAGAAACATATTGGATTGTGTCTTAATCTTGCAAAAGCTTGGCCTTCTGCCTGCTCATCTGGCTAGTGATGCAGCTGATGAAATGGAGTCCTTGTCTGACCATGAGCGTGGTAAGCCTGCTACAAGTTCCTTATCAACATCACAGACAGTACGTGCGCCCACTCCTCAGAAATCCTCCAGCCTGATTGGGCGGTTCAGTCAACTCTTATCCTTTGATATGGAGGAGCCAAGGTTGCAGCCAACCGAGGAACAGCTTGCTACTCAACAGAACCTTCGTGAGATAGTGGAGAAATGCCACATTGATAATATATTCATGGAGAGTAAGTTTCTCCAATCAGAGTCTTTATTGCAGCTTGTTGGGGCCATTGTCTTTGCTGCAGGTCGATTCAGCAAGGGAAGTGGCATTGTGGAAGATGAAGACACTGCAGTGTTCTGCCTGGAGTTGCTGATTGCTATTACACTAAATAACCGGGATAGGATTATGATTATCTGGCAAAATGTTTACAAGCACATAGCAGATATTGTTCAAAAAAAGTCAACGCCTTGCACTCTAGTGGAAAAAGCTGTGTTTGGGCTCCTTAAGATATGTCAGCGCTTACTTCCTTACAAGGAAAATCTAACTGATGAGCTTCTGAAGTCAATGCAACTAATATTGAAACTTGATGCTCGGGTTGCTGATGCATATTGTGAACCTATCACACAAGAAGTCATGCGTCTTGTAAAAGCAAATGCAACCCACATCAGATCACATTTGGGTTGGCGCACAATCATCTCCTTGCTATTTATCACTGCCCGACATCCAGAAGCATCTGAGTTTGGATTTGAGGCACTAGCATTCATCATGTTTGAGGGGGCACATCTTATGCCATCTAATTATGTTCTCTGTGTGGATGCAGCAAGGGAATTTGCTGAGTCTCGGGTTGGAGAGGTTGATAGGTCTATTCATTCCCTGGACATGATGGCAGGTTCGGTTGTTTGTCTAGTAAGATGGTCGTATGAGACCAAGAATGCTGCAGAGGAGGCTGCTATACAAGTGAGTCAGGACATTGGAGAGATGTGGCTGAGATTGGTGCAGGGACTGAGGGCATTGTGTTTGGACCAGAGGGAAGAGGTGAGGAACCATGCTATTTTGATGTTACAGAGATCTTTGGCAGGGGTAGATGGAATTCACCTTCCTAATGCTATGTGGTTCCAGTGTTTTGATCTTGTGATCTTTACATTACTGGATGACTTGCAAGAAATTGCAGAGGGGAGCTCCTCTAAAGAATACCGGAAGATGGAGGGTACACTTGTTTTAGCCACAAAACTAATGTCAAAAGCTTTTTTACAGTTACTTCAGGATCTGTCACAGCAACCATCCTTCTGCAAACTATGGCTAGGGGTTCTCAATCGTATGGAAAGATATATGAAGGTTAAGTTCCGGGGAAAGCGTAGTGAAAAAATTCATGAATTAGTCCCAGAGCTTCTCAAGAACACCCTGCTGGTGATGAAAACAACAGGTATTCTCATGCCTAGTGATGATATTGGTGGAGATAGTTTTTGGCAATTGACATGGCTGCATGTGAAGAATATAGTCCCATCTTTGCAATCTGAAGTGTTCTCAGAACAAGAATTGGAGCAGATGCAAGCAAAACACAAAAATAAAGCAGAAATTCCTGAGACGGATGGGGTGGTGCTTGTTCCATCAAAGGAGACCACAGCATGAAGGTGCGCTGCTAATTGGAAATCTCCAGAGCATGATGTGTTTTAGGATGATGTAAATGGCGGCATTCATATGCTGCACTATACATGTTCTCCATTGCAAATCCTCAGAATCCAGAACTAAAGCCATAGAAAGGAAAGTAAACATCGGAATTGAAGTTTCATAACTTGGTTTTGGGATGTCAGCTTCATTTTTCCACTCCCTGAACTTTCAAGGAGTGTTGTTGGGAATTGTGTGTGTAGAGTCCATTTATTCTACCAAGGGATCAGAGTAAATCCCTGCATAATCTTTGTATTGGCACATAAAGTCTCTTTACCGGAAACCAATTCCTCTGTATACTTATACCCCTGGTATACCGTGTTTAGTTCATCTGCAGTTTTGGGAACTTCTTGCAGAGTTATTTGTATTCTAGAGAATGAGAAATGAAGTCTTTGAAAACTTTTTGCTTCTTCCCTCCCATTTTTATGCCTTTTCTTTTATGGAAAAAGTAATTGTTTTCCTTTTGGCAACTTGCATTGAATTGCTAAGGAATCAACAAATATATTTGGCATATAAATAGAGTATTCTACACAACTATGAAATTCATATGCAACTGAAGTTTACTATGAACAATCAGACTAGACCCTAACAGGATAAGATCAGCTGGATGAAGGTTGAGGTTTTTGCTTGTTTCCATTTTTAGTGTTCCAAGCTTTACTTAAACCAAAGTCGGATAATACTAAACACACTTTAACTTGTGAAATTAACTTGAACTTAATTACAATATACCTTATCCAATTACTCTTTGTTAAAGTCAGATTTTTCGTTTCTATTCATTTATTTCTATCTTATATGTGATAATAAATGTTCATATGATTTTATAGACAAGTATAACTAAAAGGTAAATTACATTTAATCAAGAATAAAATCAATTCAGATAATCCAAATAAAGACATGTGGCATAAATTTACTGGCCAATGGATTGGTTACTATAAGAACGCCTATAAGGGATAAACACCTCCCCAACACCGAAAATGCCCCGCTTCCACTGATTAGAGCAAATACTAATCATACCAAGAGCTGTACAGGAAAAGCGAACCAAACGCCCATAAGACCACGAGCTTATACACGTGTCAATCACAGATCTGGAAACTCCTAAAAGCAATAACTCTAACCACGTGCCTTTATCATCAACCCCCTTTCCCCCACACGAATAAAATGATAACAATAAAAATCCAAAAGCGCTGTCGTTTGGTCGCCTCTTTTCATAAAAGGAAAGGAAAATTTCCAAAACCCACCGAGCCACGATCATAGCCATCTCAGGTTCTCTCTCTCTAACTTTTTTAATTCTAATTTTAAAAAAAAAAAATTTTTTTGATCAAAGTTTGAGCTGATTTTGAATTTTAATGTCCTGTTTTTCAGTTATATTGTACATAGAATTATTTTTCGAAAAAAAAAGAGAAATAAAAAGATGAGTGAAGTTTTCGAGGGATATGAACGGCAGTACTGCGAGCTATCGGCGAATCTTTCCAAGAAGTGTACGGCAGCTGGTGCTCTCGATGGAGGTTATAATTCAAATCCTTATTAAAAAAAAACTCTCTTTTTTTATTTTTTTGGTTAATTTCTCTTATCTTTTTGCTCCTAATTAGGGATAAGTGATGGATTAATCGGTGCTTTCTTTCTAACTTAGCGTGATTAAGGATGCGGAGGGTATTTTCTGCTAATTTTGTTGGATTTATGCTGATTATAAATTAGACTTAGAATTTTTTTTTCAAAAATGTTAGGTTGCTTAATTGGGGGAATGAAGAGAAGAAAAGAAGATCCGACCTTCTTTTTCCCTCCTTTAGTTTTTAAAATTTTAATTTTAATCTAATTTGCTTAATAATCATGGTTTCACCTCCGTGCAAATTTTCAGCTTGATATTCTGTTTTTTTGCAGGTTTGTGGTTTGTGGATTTCTCTTTGGAGGCATTAGTGTAGATTAGGGGAGAAAATTACACTTCTGCCACTTAGTTTTGGAACTTTGAGTTATTTAGATCAACGGGAAGGATTTGAAATTATCTGAATATTAAGCAATAAACTAGAACCTGTTAAAGTCATTTCAAAGTATAAAGTAGAATGTATGTTGTAATTGGAATTAGTTTGCAGCTATTTAACTTCATACTAATATATTAAACTACTGTGAATCCAAGTGTGGGAATTAATTTGGATAGTTCTATCATATTTTAATGTGCTATGACAAGCTTTAAGAGGGCTTCGATTTTGTTTTTTACTTAGAATCTTTGAATGAATGTATTGTTAATTGCATGTATCATGTGAATCTCTGAATTAGCAAAGGGAAGTGATTAGAAAAGAGTTTGACAGGTGGACGATTAAGATCTAAAATGAAAAAGGAAAAGCTAGAATTAATATCAGCTGTCACTTGATAAGTTTTGGCCTTGTAAGGAACGGCATCGAGATGATATGGCTTAGAGTACCCCATTTAAGGGAAAAAAGATTAAATGTGTGTCTACTTGGGAATAAAGATTCCAATTAACTCCTTTTTTTAAAAAAAAACTTGTGTGTGGTTACCTTGCATCTACTTTGTAAAATAGTGAGTCGGACAAGGAAAGTGACAGTAAAAAGTTTAGTAGACAGGAGATTAAGATATATAAATCAGAATAATATGTGTTTCCTTTTGTTGAATAATTTGGTCGGTTCATTTTTAATTCATCAGCTGTTTGATAAGAAATGTTATCAATTTGTTCGAGCATCAGCCTATCTAGTGAGCCAATTGTTCTTGTTCAAATTCTTAATTTTTTTTCTAATTTTCAGAGCAGAAGAAACAAAAACTTTCTGATATAAGAGCTGGATTGGAAGGTGCAGAAGCTCTGGTACCTAGTTCATTGCATGTTTCGGATGCTCCTTTTTAGTCTTTCCTTTTTTGGGTACTAAACTTGATGCTGCTCTTTTCTTTTCTCAGATTCGGAAAATGGACCTTGAGGCAAGAAGTTTGCAGCCTAATGTTAAGGCTGTGCTTCTTGCTAAGTTAAGGGAATATAAATCAGATCTTAACAATCTGAAAAGTGAAGTTAAAAGAATTGCATCTGGTAATTTAAATTCAGCTGCTCGAGATGAGTTGTTAGAGTCTGGAATGGCTGATGCCCTAACGGTATGTTTTGGTTCTTCTACTTCCTTTTAACTTGTGGCAGTTCTATCACTGGTCTGCTTTCCTTCCATTTAACTTTTGATTACTTGTAATTGATGAATATGTAATAGGCATCAGCTGATCAAAGATCAAGATTAATGATGACTACAGAGCGGTTGAATCAAAGCAGTGATAGAATTAAGGACAGCAGAAGAACCATGCTGGAAACAGAAGAGCTTGGTGTTTCAATTCTTCAGGATTTGCACTCACAGCGACAGTCCCTCTTACATGCCAATAACACGGTATCTCTTTTTTTCACTGAGGTTCTCTACTCTGTTTATGGCTCATTACCTCCAATTCTCTACCACAACCAGTAGGCTCTTTTTGGCTTTATTTTTATCATATTTCGGTTGTAATTTCAATCAAGCTCTAGTTAACAACTCCTTAATGTTGCATGAGCACGCATTTTTGAAAGTTTATATGATGGTTAGACTTTAAATTTTCTCACATTAAGCTGTAACGGGTGATTGTAAACCATTTGGGCTATCTATTTAAGTCGGGGTTTCCTTTCGATTGCAGCTCCATGGAGTGGATGACAACGTTGGCAAGAGTAAGAGAATTTTGACAAATATGTCAAGGAGGATGAGCAGGAACAAGTGGATCATTGGCATCATAATTGCCGTCCTTATCCTTGCTGTCGCCCTTATTCTGTACTTCAAACTTGCTAAATAGTCAACATTTGTATATTCCCCGCTTGGTTTGGTCTTGGTTTCTGGGTGTTTTTGAGAAACATAATTTTGTTTTGTCCTAGCGAGCTTGCCCATGTTGAGTGCCAATATAAATGTATGCTTCATTGATCCAAAGACTTTGTATTTATTAATCATTTCAATCCTATGGGGTGACTTTTAAGGAAATAGTTTGGTTATCTTTATGTTCTCTGTCCATTCCATTGTTCTAAGCATCTTGCACTTTACCTTTGAAAATTTTACTTGGGAAGATAGTTTCCTATTTTGCAGCTCAGTCAAAGTCAATCAAAATCCTATATATATATATATATATATATACACGCCCCTTTTCTGTTCATTGTTGCCAAGAAACTTAAGGTAGATGAAATGGCCAATTCTCCAAGCCTTCCCTTCCTTCTCTCCACGCTACCTACGTCCCTTTCTTCGCTTATGTGCCCGACAATCTGCCCTCACCATTGGGAAAAAACTGCATGCCTTGGTCCTCACTACTGGCGTTTACAGAATCCGAAACTCCTTCCTCCTCAACGCCCTCCTCCACTTGTATGCATCATGTGGAGATACGCCCGCCGCCCATAAACTGTTCGATGAAATTCCCCCCTCAAGCAAGGATACTGCAGACTGGACTGCCTTGATGTCCTCCTTTTCCCGCGATAACATGCCTCTTGATGCTCTGCATTTGTTTGCTCAAATGCGTGGAAACAGCATGGAAATTGATGACGTGGTGATGGTATGCCTGTTTAGTGCGTGTGCATGGTTGCGGGATGTTGGGGTGGGGAGTCAGGTGCACGGGTGTGTGGTGAAGACAGGTTTCCAAGGGAGGGTAAAAGTGTGTAATGCAGTGATGGATATGTATGGGAAGTGTGGGATGGTGGGTGAAATGAGAAAGGTTTTTGGTGATATGAAGGAGAAGAGTGTAGTGTCATGGACTGTGCTTTTGGATGGGGTGTTGAAGTGGGAGGGTGTAAGGAGTGGCAGGGTGGTGTTTGATGAGATGCCAGAACGGAATGAAGTTGCATGGACCATAATGATTGTGGGTTATATGGGGAGTGGATTGTGCAGGGAGGGCTTTTCACTTTTATCTGAAATGATGTTTCATTGGGGCTTTAAATTGAATCATGTAACACTTTGTTCTTTATTGTCAGCTTGTGCACAGTCTGGAGATGTGCTGATGGGTGGGTGGGTTCATGTTTATGGTTTGAAGATGATGGGGATGGAGATGGATATCATGGTGGGAACTGCCTTGGTGGATATGTATTCCAAATGTGGGAGGGTAGATACTGCGGTTAAGGTTTTTGAGTGCATGCCACGAAGGAATTTGGTGGCATGGAATGCTATGCTTAGTGGGTTAGCTATGCATGGACGGGGCAGAGTTGTGGTGGAAATGTTCCCAAGGATGATTGAAGAAGTCAAGCCAGATGACTTAACCTTTATTGCTGTTCTGAGTGCTTGCAGTCACTCCGGTCTGGTAGATCAGGGTTCCTGTTACTTTGATAGTCTTGAATCAGTGTATGGTATAACGCCCAAGATTGATCACTATGCTTGTATGGTGGATCTCCTTGGAAGGGCTGGTCGTTTGGAGGAAGCTGAAACTTTGATAAAGCAAATGCCAATTGCTCCAAATGAGGTTGTTTTGGGATCTCTTTTGGGTTCCTGCAGTGCACATGGGAAGCTACAGTTAGGTGAACATGCTCTGCAGCGGCTGATTGAGATGGATCCCCACAACACAGAGTACCATATTCTGCTTTCTAATATGTATGCTTTGGCAGGTAAGCGAGACCAAGCTAATGCCCTTCGGACGGTTCTTAAAACTAAAGGAATTAGGAAGGTTCCTGGAATGAGCTCCATTCATGTAGATGGCCAAGTTCACCAGTTTAGTGCAGGGGATAAGTCACACTCAAAAACCCAGGACATCTATCTCATGTTAGATAATATG
This sequence comes from Theobroma cacao, assembly GCF_000208745.1. Taxonomy (NCBI): domain Eukaryota; kingdom Viridiplantae; phylum Streptophyta; class Magnoliopsida; order Malvales; family Malvaceae; genus Theobroma; species Theobroma cacao. Next base: position 16,196,266 of record NC_030853.1, on the reverse strand, counting down.
ATCCAAAGGTTGCGATCGGCTGGCTACGTTCCCAATACTGCTTCGCAAGTTTTCTCTGGCTCTGATGGTGCTGAGGATAACGCAAGGGATTCGGAGGAGAAGGAGCAGGCATTGTTTTTGCACAGCGAGAAGCTGGCAGTCTGTTTTGGACTGCTGAGCACAAAACCTGGTACGCCTTTGTATATTTTTAAGAACTTACGTATATGCCAAGACTGTCATGCTGCGCTTAAGATTGTTTCGAAGATATACAACCGGAAAGTTGTAGTCAGAGATCGCAACAGGTTTCATTACTTTAAGCAAGGATCGTGTTCTTGTTGTGATTTCTGGTGACCCTCACTGCATCAAATACTTTTTATTTGCCTGCCCATCACTTTTCAACTCCTCGTTGCAAGAGAGTTGTGTTGATGCCCAAATCTTGTCCAGAGTTATCGCACTGACATGAAAGGGGAGAGACTTTAAAACAATTGCAGATGCTTTTTGTTTTCCTATATTCAGGCATTCTCCATCCTTATAACTATTGAAGGACAAGATCTCCTCTATCCACGCATTTAATGTGCCTCAAAATGGGAAATGAATTTTATATGTTGATGTCTACATCTCTGTATAGGATCTTGCTTTGTGAATTGAAGTCAAAAATCATTATAGAATCACTGCCAATCAACGCAAAAGACAAAAAAACCACAGCTTTGCATGCATGAAGCAACATATGGAACGAGTTTTAACTAACATTGGATGGATGTCTCTCATGCACTAATGGGACTGCATTCGAGCTATACATTTTTTTGTCATTTATCTGTGCAACACTAGCAAGTGGGGATGTAGCTCAAATGGTAGAGCGCTCGCTTTGCATGCGAGAGGCACGGGGTTCGATCCCCCGCATCTCCATTATCCTTTGGTTTTTTTTTTTCCAACATTTTAATCATAAAAAATGCTGAAACAGAGAAATTTCACTGCTGCAAGTTTCATTGTTCTCAACTTTGCAATTTCAATATCCATACAATCAAAAGAACTTAGGCAAGCTTTCAGAGGTTCCAAGATTATTAGATCAGTAATCCTAAATAAACAATGGTGCTAATTTTAATCCTAAATAAACAGTGGTGCTAATTTTCTCAGAGCACTTTGTCTAAGGCTAGCTTCTTATTTTTCTGTCCGGCACTACACACAGGGTTGTTATCTTAAAATGGTAACAGTGTTTAGCTATACACGTCTATCAGATCTCTCCCTCTTGAATTTGCTGTAATCTGCAAGCAAGCTACCATCAACCTTCTGCTTCATGCTCTCAACCATCTTTGTCATTATCTTTCAATAGTAGGAAATAGTTAGTTAGATCGTACACAAAATATTATATTGAGGAATTGTAGTATCAAGGAAGCAATTGGTAGGTGAGGGTTTTTGATGTTCTTACCCCTTTTCCAAGAATGTTGCGAACATTTTCAGGAATTAAAGCGAGTGCAGGAGGAAGAACAAAGCTTATGTTCATCTCTAAATGACCCCTAAGCCGGCTTTTGTTTCCTCTTCTATCAGGGTATAATGTTCCTTTCACAATCAGTGTGAAATGGGATTGATCAACACCATTATTTAGCCCTTGGAGTTCCCATCTTGTCTGCAAGAAGAGAGCTTTGGATTGTTTTAGAGGAACGATCAACATAAACAGTTTACTTTGCAAATCTGGTTAATTCACATGTTTTTCTTCTGCTGCTTACAATGTCAAGCTCAAGAACTTTTGTGATATAATGAGGAACTTCCGGTGGGTAATCTCTACCTCTTGATTTGCATCTCAACCTCAAGTCTACTACAGGCCAGACAGTTAGAACCAATAACTGCAGGGGCAACATCTTGATTCTCCATTCATCCTGCATAAGTTCAACGGTAAAAAATGCATGTGAGGGACATATTCTAGCCCAGTACGGGGAAAATATTTTTGGGACAGAACCTGTGAGGACGTCCATTTCTTATTGTAATCATGAACTCCAAACACTGATTTCGATTAAGTTTAAGCAAATTGCCAGTTGTCTAGAGATAGAAAGATATTTCAGATTTAAGCTATAGGATAGCCAAGCTTGAACTGGGAAATAGTGTGTTCCAAACCATGCTATCTAAAAGAATTCAGCAGCTTGAAAATCTATAGCATAGCCACTTTTGCAATCAAGGCTAACCCTACCCAGCATATATAGTCAATTTTTCTTAGAAATTATGCACTGCTTTACATTCTATTCTTGTAGCTCTCATACTTAAGTAACAACAGGTCAGTTAGTGTAGATCTGCCAATTACTTACAAGCCTATGCCTAGTTTCAACAACTTATTCAGCTCCGAGGAACATAAGAATTTTACTACTTGTGTACCATTAAGAAGCAAAATGCTATCAAACATCTTTACGAGAATCGTGATGGGCATGATTCTAGCTTACGAGTCATTAAGCCTGAATTTATTAACTGTCAATGATTACTAAATAATTATCAAGTGACTCGTGTTAGGCATGTATTTTCTTCATTATTTTTCATGAGTTCTATAATCTTCTACCTACACCTCCCTCTAATTAGAAAATAGTATTAGTTCTTCATCCTTTGACAAAACATGACTGTTTATGCCCCCATGGCCACCAGAGTCAAGAACAGAACAGGAAAATAGAAGAAACGCTCATTCCCCAATGCAACAAACCAGTAAACTCTATGCACAAATACAATGTACATTTTAAGAAGGGAACTCCCATCTTTTCTGTTTCAGAGAGCAATAATATTAGCTACCTTTTCATCAAAATATTGAACAAATCTCTAGAATAGTGGTTTTCATGTGAAAACAATTAACTTTAGGGGCATTTAACCTTTTCCTCCTTAGCCTAGAGAATTGTGTTACTCAAAAGGTCATACACTCGGTTTCCTTTTCAATAAAAGAACCCTTTTTTGGACTTAATTTTTCTTTTAAAATTTGTTTTTTGGCTATTAGGATATGTTGCCTGGAAAACACCTTACACCCAGAAAGAAAATTAATTATGAACTAGTAGTGATTCAATTTTTTTAGCAACCATTCGATATAGCATGAGCTGTTCTTTTAGTAGAATGTAATTTAAGAATTGCTGAGTACAACCATGAAGTCGACTCAACTCAACTCAACTCAACACCAATAACTAAAGAGGTAATGGAAGAGGAAAATAAATAGCAAGAAAGCAAAAACCTGATTAAGCTGTTGGCTTCTATGTTTGTCTGGAAACATTGCATTGAAAATTCTGGGCTTATCCTCCAAATACTGATCAAACAAAGCCTGTTCAACCCCACACTCACCAATAAAAATTAACACCCATCTCACAAAAAAAGAGAACAATTGAGAAAGAAATGAGTTAGTGGGTACCCCAGGAGCCTCATAAAGAGGAATATTAGTGGAAATTCTTGCAGAGTAAGTAGCAGGCTTTACTGTTAACTCATTCCTGACCAAATATTTCTGTGACTTTGACTTGAAATTTGCATGGCATTGCAGTTCTGGTTTCTTCAGCTTGACTTGCCATTTTCCTTTGCTAAAATTTTCAACTCTACATACAAAATAATTCTGTTGGCATGGAGCAAGAAAACCTGCCAAAACTTCAGTCATGTTTAATTTCCTTAGTATTCCCTTCTCTAAACTCTAATTCAAAATTTAAAGACAAGAAGATTCTCCTTATATTTTGGTGGTGATGGAAGACAGGAAGAGGGAAGTGCCAAACTGCTACCAACAGGCAAAAGTTCACTGCTTGACTTGGGAGAGTGAAAGATAACCATATCTGATTTTTGGGTCACAACAATGTGATGAGGCATTTTGCTAGAGATTACATGTGGTGACACAACTCTAAAAAAGTGGGCCAACCAAGCCAAGTAATAGGGGTAATAATAATATGCCCTTTTCATGGGGAGAAAAATGGGGAAAAAATGTAATGATGTGAAGCAAAGCCACAAGGTTAGCCAAGTCATGACTTGGTTGGATCCTCCTGGGGTTTTGGTCTTGTGCCCCCTAAGTCTGACAAGAGCTTTTTGGACTCAACACAGGCTTAGTTTCAAAAAGGTTACTTTTATTTGTACAAAATTAGAAAAGAAAAAGTGAGCCTCCATACAAGAGATTACACTTCCCTCTCTGTTTTTTTTTTTCTCAATTTCCCTCTCATTTTTACATCTTATATTTTCACTTTTAACCACAAAATTACTTATTGATTAATGAAGTTGTAAACAAATCTACCATCTAACTATGACATTATAGACAAAATATTTATTCATATACATGACTCATCCATTTTGCATCATCTCTTGTTGCCCTATCTATCAAAGCTTCTTGCACAGCCAATATGCTACTATCAAATCTTTATTTGTTTTAAATTGCTCTATAATAAAGTTGGAACAAATTAAATCTATGTTATGGTACAACAACAATCTCCATTGACTTGACTTTTCTATTGATGTAACTTATCAAATTTACTCATGTAAGAATCGACTTCAAAAGGATTGATAATTTTGGCATCTCTGTTCTTAATAAGCTGGGAAGAATTAATGGAAATATCTTGCTCTGATCTTGGTAGCCTTTGATGATATTCTAAGAAGAAAATATTCAGACCACAACCATGACACATTCCAAAAACAACAGGAACCTGTAAATAGGTTGCAGAAAGAAAATGGGAAAGAGGGGGTGGGTTAGAGTTGGATCAGCTAGGGTGAATAGTCTAATCTGCCCGGCTATGATGGCAGGAAGGAGGGTTAGACAGGGCATGTTGTCTCTTTTTGATGCCAATTCAGATACATGACCACCACCACTCATTCTTTACCAAAAATGGCATGACACAAGGATATGATAATTTCCAGTGAATGGCAACTAAACCACTCCCCTAGGCCACAGCCGAAGTCAACCATTGCAAGAATACTACAAGTTTTGACACTAAGTTGCTCATTTTAATCACTCTCTGGTGGACTTATAATAATCGAAACAAACTTTATAATGAATACATGATTAAGATCTTAGTAAAACTGCCCAATTCATATGAGCCACCCTTTCTCTAAAATCTTCAAGGCTAAAGAAACTTGGTGGCACTAGAAATGGATTTCATACTTGAACACTAAGCTTGAAATAGCCGCAACGGAGATTTTATTCTATGTATAAAAAGGTTAAACGCCATTATTTCGCTGATTATTAACTCATGCCAGCTTCGAAAGTGACTTCTAAGCAGAATATGGTATTCTCAGGGCCATTCTTTGAGCAAGCCAAGGTCTGTTTGGATCAGGGTCGATGAATCCGTGCATGAGGAACTGTTCTGCTTCTTCATCCAGCAGTTCCCTTGCCCAAGTTGCGCGTTTTGATTGACAACAGCCAGGCCCATAACATCTGCAGTGTCAATCAATTAAAAAAATTAATTGGTAGCGTAACATAAAGTAGAAAAAGAGGTAAGCAGAAGGTGAATATTAGTGTCCAGCAGAAGGTATTATCAAGAGCAGGCAGGTTAAGTATTGAAGTTGTACAAGCTTAATAATATTTTCACATAATGATAATATCAAAGCAGTGTTGTGCATACTTGTGTAACCAAACTAGATAGGCATTATTCCAACTCTGGGTTAACCTTTCAGATTAACATAATCTATCAGTTCTATCATGCACAAGGTATTGTCAAAACTCAATCATGCCACTTCCCGGCTATAACCAAATTTTCAAGATAAAAATGTTAATGGGTATGAACTTTTGGTGATTTTCCAAATTTAAAAAGGTAAAAGAAATGAGAATAGGAGAAGGGTGAACCTGTACTCATAAAAGCAAGCACTTCTCTCATTTTCAGGTTTTCCCCAGTTATTCCAACCTACATGCCTGATACATTGATCCATGTAAGTGTATGCAAAGACCACCCTTCCAAAGGGTCCCCATGGGCGCCCAAGATATGAATATGAAGACCCTCCATTGCCAGTTATGACACATCTGCATAAATGCCGCAAGTTGTTCAAAGGGAAAATTGCATGTGAAAATGGAGTAGATGTTGTAGAAAGAAAAAGAATAACTGTGGAACCTAGGCAAACTTCATTGGTCACAGCTGATCAGCAAACCTTATTGATGACTGCTCATGATTTACAAGAAGTGCCTCAGGCGATAATAATGAAAATTAAGAAGATTAATACCATTATATTTCACTCAACAGACAACTCACAAGGAATCCACACTTTGATTTTCTTTCCTATATAATCAAAGTACTGGGAATAATAAGCTGGGAAAATGCAGCATAACCTTTTCTTTAAGAACTTGAATTAACCCTAGTTCACTCTACTAAACAAAAACAATTTATGTACTCCTATATAGCCATCTCGCAATTTGTATAGCTTTCTAAGAAGTATAATCCATAGGCTAAAAATGATCATACAATTGCAACACAAGACAACAAAGAGCCAACCGCAATTAATCAGTGGCAGAATCAAAACTTTAGGTGAGAGATGTAAAACCTTTAACAACTATTTGACAAATAAAGAGAAAATGTTAAGGATTACTGCAAGTGTCACATTTGGCTAGCAACAACATGCAGGACAGATCATCATGATAATGATTTTCCTCACAAGCTGGAAACTAGGTCGTGGGTTGGTAAAAGTATGTGATTCCAACCAGCAGATAATGACTCTGCTCATGTACCGCTATGGTGCTGTACATGGAACTATTTTATTTTGATTCAAACATATGAACTATGTTGGATAGTTACCTCCATCTTTTAAACTATTTAAAGTTTTGTCTTCTTAACTTGACAAAAGTAGCTGTCAGTGACAAACTTGATCAAGGTAGCCCAACATTTGTTAAGTTTCCAGAAAGAAACTGTAAACATCAAAATCCTCAAACAACTTGAAAATTTAGAAATGCAAGACCTTAATGGGGAATTAACAAAAAAACAGATACTAGTAGAAAAGAAAAGGACACAAGAAAACTAGTCAACCACAGACCTCAAAAACACGTAACCAGTTGATTCCTGAGAAGATTTCCTGCTCTGTGCAGTTATGAAACCAGCTGACTTGCAGTGGATATGGCAATGCTCTAAGAGAGCAGTACTATTTCCAAAAATGAAGTCCACACTTCCTTCAATATAGCAATCTTTTAAGTACTGTTTTCCATAATGCAAGTAGAGAGTATCCTGCAAAAGTTTATATAAGCAGTAAGATTTTAGCTAAAGTACAACTCTATGAACACAATTAAACCTCTAAATTGGTCATGAACTACCTAAAAGACCTTAGCAGGTAGCCAACACTATCCACATACAAAAATATAGTTTCGCCAACTATTCTCTCAATCAATTGAAAATCTCAATTTAACCGGTTGAGCTAGTGAAGATAAATTTTTATGATTTTTAAAATAATGAAGTCTACAGTTTGCACCAAAACACAAGGCCTATAACACACACTGTACTGGTTCATAACACTACTACATTAGGCCAACAAAAATGAGAGAGTTAAGCACCTGCCATCCCAGAAATCTGCAATTATAGAATGCACATCGATCTGCCGTTACTCTGATTGCCACAGCTTGGCCCGAACCCTGTAAGAAAGAAAGACTAATGATTCAGAAATAATCACCACACCAATTTCGAAGCATTTGGAAGCAACTCAGAATCTGCACTTCTAACAATGATCACAACCTCAATTGGAAACTGCAGAACAAATCAAGGCTAAAATCATAATTTTGAGTTAATCAAAAGGTAAACTTCCAATCATAAGAGCAAAACAGTATTCAATACGCGCATAGCTGAATCCCACATATGTTGAGAAAACAAGTCAAAAAGTGAACTTCTTGATGATGATACACAGTCACAAAACCCAAGAATAAAACTTCAATCACGATTTGGAGCACAAGAAAATATCAAAAAATAAGCTGAATAAGAAAACAGAGAATTTCTTTAAAAATGGGGAAAAAAATGCTGTACCTCAGGAGCGGAGTTTTCAAAAGTGATATTCTCAGCAATAAAATCCTCTCCTTCCACAATCACACTCCCACAGCCAAACGTCCCCGTCCCAATCACCCTCGAAGCCTTCAAAAAACCACAGCGCCATCATCACACGTGGCAAAAACCCAGACAAAGTAGCAGAAAAAGGGCCATACATTACCTGGTGATGTTCAATTTTAGTAGCGGTATTGTTCCAGGTAAGAACAGTGAGCTCAGGTCCGAGACCAGCCAAGGTGATGAGGTTCTTGGTCTTGGGAACATAAACGGGCTGCTTGTAAATACCAGGTGACAGTCGAATGATAGTTCGACGGGTGTTGCAGAGTGGAACCGCGTCTATGGCTTCCTGTGCTGTTCGGTAGTCTCCACTGCCGTCTTGGGACACTGTTATCACCCTTGCCGCCATTGATCAAATAAAAAACAACCCTTTTCTTCCCTCTCCTTGTCTGTCTGTCTCAAATATTGTCCTTCTTTGTGTGTTTGAGTTAAATGGGTGACGGAATCGAGTCAAGAGGCAAGAAATGGACAAACGAGGAAAGGTTAAAGACGATTGAACTACTTTGTTTAGTCTTTACTATAAAATCTAGGATGTCAGTACCATTATGTTTATCTTATTTTCTTGAATAAAGGTGAAAGAGAGAATCTTGGCTTCATCTTTCTTGACCATTTGTAAAGGAATATTAACAGCTGTGCTGATGAAAAAGCATTGAGATTGCGCCTTTGATTTCGGTGAATCATTTATCCGGCTATGCAAACAGCAAACTCCAATAATTTTTTTTGCAGATTCTGTAATTCCCTCATAGCAACCCCAAGCTTATTATTGTATATATCTTATTGTTTTGTTTGCATATCAGATTATACTGAAACAATCATGATAATTAAGAATATGATTAGTTATTAACACTTCATAATTATATTGGACAACAAAGAGTTAGTCAAAATTTGATAAAGGTGAATGTAATTAATAAATATTTTAACCAAAATAAGTACCTAGTTGTAGATTCAATTTTCTTAATAAAAGCTATCTATTGCACATAAATATATCATCTTTGAACTCTTAAAACAAATAAATATAATGTTTTTATTATTATTTATGCTATTTTAATATTAATTTACGAAATTTATATTTGCATGAGCTTTACAAGATGATTTTTTCTTCAAATACTATTAAGTTTATATATTTATGTACAAAATTAATTTATCAATAATAATATCATGTTTCTTCATGAGACACAATTGACATGAATCTAATTTTTTTCATGTAATTATGACACTTCTTACCTGATTTATACCATATTTATATAATTTTACTGTTTATAGTGTTTATTTATGTTAAGATTTTTTAAAATTTAAACTTTACATTGTGTTTTTCATTTATGAGGAATGTTGAGTGTTTTTTTTTTATCATTGTAATTAATATTTACATTAATTTTTTATAAATTAAGAATAATTTGATCTTTGGATTGACATCTTACTTATTTACGTTAAACTATTATCAAGTTACGTTAATTGTTACCCTCCATTATGTTTATAATTATCATATCTAATTAAAATTGATTATGATATTTTTCATCCATTTTATCTCAAATGTTCTGTAATGTTATTTTTAGCACTTACATTAATATTTTAAAAACGCTTTTTTTTATTGAACCCTCATATTTTATTCATTTTCATTAAATTATATTTTTTGTGTGTGACAATTCTTGATAGCTATTTTGAGAGATGCAAAATACTTTGAAAATTTTATAAAAAAAAACTAAAGTTGATTTTTTTATATTCGATTTTACAATTGTTGAAATGGAAATCCTCTACCTTTTTTTGCGCCCCTGCCGGTGCCCCATGTTTAGATTTATGCCACATCATCTCATTAGTTAATTGGAAACTAGAGTTCATTAAATATTTATAAAAATAAAATAATGTTATGAAATACAACTTCAAAAAATAACAATTAAAAAAAATATTTAGAGAGAGTAAGAAAATTTTATTTGAGTGTGTATTTATAAATAAAATAAAGATAATATTAAGAGATTAGATGCATGAATTAAATCATAATCTTAATTTAATCTAATCTGCATTCAAATCGAAATATACATAATAAAATGGATATCCACACTTATACACTCTCCATTGACTATTCATTCTGTTAAGAATATGTCTTGTTAAAATCTTATTAAGAAAAAACCTCATTAGAAAAAATCTGAATAAAGAAAAAATAGTATATAATTTTCTTTAAGAGTACGCTTTTAAAATACTGTCTCATCAAAAACCTTATCAAGAACAACCTAATGAAAAAAATCTTGATAAAGGAAAAGAGTAAAATGTGTATTTTACACTTCTTGATAATTACATTATTTAAAATTTTTAAAATTATATATTCTAATCTTTTATACCAACTTTTCAAATATTGTAGTAGGAAAGGCTTTGGTGAACACTAATTTCACCATTTTTTTGAGATCATGAGTGAAGAAGAATTTTAACGAAATATGTGTCATTCTATCACCTTTAATGTATCATTCCTCTAATTGTGCAATGTAAGCGGTATTATCCTCATATAACGTTGTTGAAATTTTTTTCTCGTTTGATAAGTCACACGTTTCTTAAATATGTTAAAAAATAAATATTAACCAGACACATTCATAATTTTCCTCATGAATTGCCAAAATTTCTACAAGGTTAGAAAAAATAGTAAATATAGTTTATTTTACAAAACACTATGAACTAGTCATACCTCCATATATGAATAAGTAACTAGTCTAGGAATAAGCCTTATGTGGATTAGATAAATATTCTACATTTATATAACCAATTAAATTTGATTTTGATGCATTTGAGTAATATAAACCGATGTGCATTATTCCTTAAAGATATCGAAGTATATGTTTAATTCTATTCCAATGTCTTTGAGTTGAAGAAAAACTATATTTTGTTACTAAATTTATAGCAAATGATATATCTAGTCGTGTATTGCTAGTAAGATACATTAATGTTTCGATTAGATTAAAATATAATATTTTGGGATGAAAAAGTTCTTCATCATTCTCACGAGGTCGAAAAGGGGTTTTTTTTTCCACATCTAATGACCTTACGACCATTGATGAACTCAATAGATGTGCTTTATCTATATAGAATTATTTTAACACTTTTTTTATATAATTTGATTTATGGACAAAAATTTCATTTGTCAAGTGCTCAATACTAACAAAACCAACAAAATATTAAGATATTTCATTATTTGATATTTCCATTACAAATCAAATAATCAATTTCTCATTCAGAATGGATAAGAAAATCTATAACATCCTAATATGTTATATCAACTTGGCCATAATTAAACTCATATTGAACAAAATTAAATTTACTTTGATTTTTTTCTTTTAGCATTCAATGATGCTTGATAAAGTTTAATATTTTTTTCCTTTTAGCATTTAATGATATTTGATAAAGTTCAATAAAATTTTTTGATATACATACAACAAATACGTGACCAATAACCTTTTATGCCACATTGATGACAAGATATTTTCTATATTCTTTTCATTTTATCCACTTTTGCCTTTATTATTATATCTCTTCACTATTTATCAACTTTTAAAAAGTTTTTGTCAACTTCCGGTGGTTAAAAAGTATTTTTCCATTTTTGATAGGTTAAAAGATATTCGTCCACTTCTGATGGGTCAAAAATTATCTATTCACTTCTGGTGAATTAAATTTATCCACTCACTCCTAGTGGATAAAATTATTTTTAGAATTAAAATAATTATTACTTAAATTATTATGGCGACTTTTTCCATATCCATAACCATAACCATAATTATTAATTGATATCATATTTGATTTGAGGAATGAATCAAGTTCATGATTTTTCATTATTAGCTATATAATAGCAAATTCACTTTTCAATAAATGGATAAAAAATAGTATATAATACATGATAGCAAATTCCCATTTAAGTTAATTTTTAAAGATGAAAGTGCCGAAAAGATATCAAGTCACTTACCTGATTCGGTAAAACCAAAAATTAAAAAACGATCATTGAAATCCTTTTGAAATGTGGAGATGCTGAAAACTAAATAACACCAAAACTTAAGAGATTAAAGAATTATGTTGATAACGTATTATGAAATATAACTTGAAAGAACAACTATAAGAAAAAGTATTTAGAAAGAATAAGTATTTAGAAAGAATAAGAAGATCTTATTTAAGTATGTATTTACAAATGAAGTGAAGGGTTATTTATAAACGAATAACCATTTATCTAGATAGAATTTATAAAACAAAGATAATACTAAGAGATTAGATGGATGGATTAAATTCTAATATTAATCCAATTTAATCTATATCCAAATCTAGGTATATGTAGCAGAATGGATATTCACATAAATATTCAAAACAAGTAAAAATATTTTGTTTGAGTACAAATTTTTTTAAATATGTTCAAATAAAATAATAAAAAAATTAATAAATTATCAAAATTATTTAAAGACTCCATTAACTAATTCATATCACTATAAACTGCTATGACTGCTTTAAACAGCTCATAAAAAGATTGCTTCTACACAATTTCAATCTAACATATATATTTTAAGAAACATCTCTAACAAAAAATTCATCAGACAATTTACTTGTATTTTTTCTTTTAAGGAGCTTTTACCAGATAGCCTGTAGACACCCATTTTCTTTCTTTTGAATATTTTTCCTTTTAATTCTATATTTTGTTTTTATTTTTATTTTATTTTGTTTAGTGGATTCATACTGGACCAAAATAGAAACTATCACGAGTCTTTGGACTTTGTAAACTGTCCAAGTTTCACTTGGGCCTTAAAATTTTAAGCTCACAACCTAAACTTCCTTAATGGTCCAAAAACGGATTTAACAAGGTAATTAAACTTAAAATAGATCAAAACATAACAAAATAAGATTAGGGTAAAAAATTAAAGAAAAAAAATAATATGGAAATATAGATAGAAAAAACAACAAAACAAAATAAAGAAAAAAAAAGAAACCAGTAAACAGTGGATAGTTGGGCATGGCAACAAAACCATGTCCATCATTACTAGATTCGCGCACACTGCCAAGCGCGATATTCTTGCACCTGGTTAGGACCTCACCAAGGTAAGGTGGTGGCTGCAAAGCCACCCCACCCCCATCTAGGGTTTGTGGGTATAAAACCAACGGAGCCATTTGAAAAAGCAAAAACCTTAGGAATTTTTTTTCTTTTTTTCTTTTTTCCCTGAAGAAACCTTAGATTTTTAGAAATGCCTCAAAAATAAAACATAGCAACCCTAGTATTTTATCTACCAATCACATTATACCACAAAAAAAAAGTAAAAAAATAGAAAATCATCCAATAAAAAAAACAACAAAAAAAAGAAAAAAGAAAAAATAGACAACAAAAAATATTCAAGGGAGAGGAATGGTTTTTTTTACAGCTTCTGAGATTTAGTAAGTACAAAGAGGATAGAGGTTAAGAAACAGAGAAAGAAGCAGAAGATCGACGGTTTGAATGGTGGTAGCAGTGGCGGTTCAACGAAGTTTAGGCTTATTCAAGTCTTTTGGTGTGCATTTTCATTTGGACCATTTATTTTCTTGATGCTATTAGGCTTGAGTTTTATTATTTGTATGTTTTTTTTTTATTTTGTTTGTTTTCTTTTTTTTTTTGTATTTTTTTAGATTCGTATTGAGTGTGGTAATAATAAGTTTATTTAAAAAATATTAATAATAAATAATAAAATAGTTTATTATGTGGATCACTTACAAGTAAAAAAAATATATTTATATGTATATGAAAAAATAAACATAAATATATAGCTTAGTAACGAAAATAAATAATATTTAGAATTAGTTAAGAAAGATGTAATGTTGATGCCCAGGGAAGTAGAATATTTATGTTTTTAAAAAATAGTAACAATAATAAGAATGATAACATATTATTTGGATAGAGACAAATGATGGAACATTTACTAGAATTCGAGAAGTCACAATTTCAGATTAATTTTCTTAAATGAGGGATATAATTAAAACTCTATCAATATTATGAGAGGGTTTTAACCTTAAATCTCAATATTTCTTAATTCAAATAATACTTTAAATTAATTAATAATAATAAAGAATGTAGTTCAGTAGAAATAAAAGAAATAATAATAAATATATATATTCAAGTTTTTAAAATATATATGCATAGAATATTCATGCTTTTAAAAATAAAACATATAATGGTATGAAATATATTATTTAGACTAATACCAATGATGGAGTATTTCCCTTAGATGCTAGAAATTGTAATCTCAAGTTGATTTTCTTAGGTGAGAGATTTGATTTAAATCTCACTAGTATGATGAGAGGATTTTAATCTTAAGTCTAAATAATTGATACAAATAAATGTTCTTTTAAAATAACAAAAAATAATATTAACAAAGAATTTAATAAGAAAATTAAATTAAATAAAAAGGAAATAAAATTGAAATAATAATAATAAATATATGCCATAGATAATGGTTAATGTTGAAATTTATAACACGTCACACACCATTATTGCATTACATTATTTGTCATTGCATTCATCTCGATATATTTTGTATGCGAGTTAAGGCTCTAATGATGAGACTTTTCAAGAAAGCTTGCGAATGCAAGCTTACTTAGAAAATTCTCTCAGTAAAAGAATATCTTTAAGTCCCACCAGTATGATTCAAGAGCTCGACAAATGTTTTTAATAAAAAGCCTTTACTCTTACTAAGGTTTGCATTTATTAAAATATTATTTATACTCACAAATGATTACTCTGATGATAAGATTTGCTTAATAAGCTTACGAAAACGGGTTTTTTTGAGTAATATAAATGTGAGAGAGTATTCCAAGATTCCACCAATATGATTGGCGGATTCAAAAAATATTCTCAATATAAGGTTTTTATCTAACATTATCGAAATTTATGCCATGCATCATGTGCACGACACACCCATAACATAGAATAATGGACTTTAGGTTGTGAATAAAATTAAAAATAAATAATGATTAAAGAAACACAAGCATAAAGTTAAAAATTAAAGTTTAAATAGGATAACATATGATTAAATGATACCGTTCGTATAACGGGCATCACAGAAGTGCTAATCTTTCCTTGTGTGTAACCATATTCCTAAATCCAATTTAAAACTCATAGACCAAATTATTATTTTTAGACAAACCTAAAATCAATTTAGGATCTCATTGAGTAGAACGAATTTAATAGATCGCCAATCACACCTTAAGAAAAAGATTGGTGACAACTCTAAAAAATTTTCACGTCGAGACGGATGGGTTCTTGGACTCGCACGTAGTGGCATAGCAAAAAACATACAAATATAGCAAAAATAAAGTAACCACATTTAGTATCACAGATTACACTTCTTCGCTCGAATACGTAATAGCTCATGCAACG
This sequence comes from Theobroma cacao, assembly GCF_000208745.1. Taxonomy (NCBI): domain Eukaryota; kingdom Viridiplantae; phylum Streptophyta; class Magnoliopsida; order Malvales; family Malvaceae; genus Theobroma; species Theobroma cacao. The sequence continues at coordinate 16,180,939 of NC_030853.1, read as the reverse complement.
CTTGGGTGGATGTTTCCACACAAGCTAGCTAAGAATTCAATTATATCTAAATAAACACAAATTATAAGCACTGGTTAGCTTGCAAAATGCAATAGTAGAATCATATAAGGTATAACGAATTTCATATATGCAACCGTTAGTTCCTAGTAAAGGAAAAATATTTTATTAATATTCAAAAAGGAGTACAAAAGATCGAGAGTATAAATGTGCAATTGTCGGGCCATGGGGGTAGTCCTAGATGGTTAACCACAAACATACTTTTACTAGTGAAGTAGTCCAGCAATCTGCTGACTACTTACCCTGTATAACAAGCTAATGAGTTTTTACACTTATGCCATCAAAAACTGTTACAATGAGTGAAAATAAGGACATTCCTTCCCTCAAGGGCTTTCCCCTTAAATACTTAATAAACTTTTATAAGTATGCTACCAAGTGACATTACATTGTTTGAAATAAGGACATTTTTCCTTTAAGCAAATTAGTCTCCTAGACAGTTTTACCTTGTCATGGCCTTATACAAAGGTTGGCTCATGACATCTTTTCCAACTCAATCTATTGATGTCCTCGTTGATTAGTTGACTTGAAATTTTTCGATCTTCTGCTTGAAGACGCGGAGGTCAGTTTCTTTTTCCTAGGTGATTTCATCTGCTCTAAGACTTTCTCATTTAACTAAGAACTCCTGCATTGGTTGTCGAGAAACTAGAGTGGTCTTTTTTGCAGGAATCTCTTCTACTTAGCACTGTGATAGTGACTTGGTGCTGATGATGGCTTTCGTGGCTTGACTTTCGACTTGAATATGCTAGATTTGCATGAAACAGCTTTAAGTTACTGATATGAAACATTAGATGTACCTTCATCCACTTGACGATCATTGAAATATTTCTTATTATAATTATTAGTAAGATTTAAATCTATTATAAATATGTATTCATCAAATAATAATTATTGAAATATTTTTTTATTATGATTATTAGTAAGATTTATTTCATTTATAAATAAAAAATTTAATTGTATTGAATAGTTTCATTAAAAAATATTTTTTTAATTTTAATAGTGTTATATAATTTAAATATTAATATTTTAAATTATTTTTTAAATTAAATATTAATTTTTTAATATATTAAGTTAAATATTATTCATCAAACTTATATTTATAAACTTACTATAAAAGTTTTTTTTTTATTTCTTAAAAAATACTTTATTGACTAGTAAAATATTTTATATTTAAAATTAATTTTTTATTTATCAAAAAAATATAAATCTTAAAAATATTTTACTACAAAACAAATCGATATAAATCTTAAAAATAAAAACAAAAAATATTTTATTTCAAAACCAGCGATCCTAAAGTAGCATAAGATTTCCATCAACTTATTCAGGCCAGGTGTGATGAACAACTTTTTGTTTTCTTATTTTAAGGCACAAAGTTGTCGGCATAGTTATTAACACGTGTCAGTACATAATAAAAGCAGAAATCAATCAAAGCCAACGGCCCACATTGCAACAAAATCCGGATCTAATCAATGACAGTAACACCCACATCATATATCGATTCCCTGTTCATCTCCTCAAACTGAAAACGTCACCGTTTAAGCTTCTAAACCAAAACTCACCTGTCCTGTTAAATCACCCCTCGCGGCTGCGATTCGCTTTCTCCATTTCCACCGGGATACTTTTCTTTTCGAAACGCGAGTGAAACAATGCCGTACTACTCAAGGCAAGGCGAAGATGACGTCCACGACTTCGACGAGTACGATCCGACGCCATACGGTGGCGGATACGACCTCGCCTTAACCTACGGACGTCCGTTGGAACCGTCCGATGAGACTTGCTACCCTTCATCGACACCGTCTGATGGAGACTTTGATTACGCTTGTCCCCATTTCTCTTCCAGCTGCGAGCCCTGTGCTTACGCCGACGAAGCTCTCCAAATTGAGTACAGCAGCTATGCCCGAGCCAAGCCCCGACCAGGACCTGGACCCGCTTATGGTGGTGGCCCTGGTGGCTATGGGGCTCAACATGAGCCTGATTATGGATCTGGGTACGGAAGGAAGCCTGACTATCAGCAATCCGAATCGGGTTATGGACGGAGGCCGGATTTTGAACGACCCGGATCCGAATTTGAATCTGGATATGGGCGAAGACCAGAGTTCAAGCAGCCTCCGCCGGAGTTTGGATCTGGGTATGGCCAGAGGCCCGAATACGAGCAGCCACCTCCGCCGGAATTTGGATCCGGGTATGGACGAAGGCCCGAATTTGAGCAACCTCCACCGCCTGAATTTGAATCTGGGTATGGCCGGAGACCCGAGTATGGGGAACATGGATCCGAGTACGGAACTGGGCATGGCAGGAAACCCGAGTATGGAGAATACGGATCCGAATATGGGAGGAAACCCGGGTACGGTGAGTCTGAATCTGAATACGGGTCCGGGTATGGCCGGAAGGCAGAGTATGAGGGAGGTGGATCCGAATATGAGACTGGATATGGACGGAGGCATGAGGGCGAGCAAGGATCGCGTTATGGAGAGAGGACGGAGACAGGATATGGGTCCGGCTATGGGAGGAAGGAGAGCTATGGTGGGGAGGAGTATGGAGGAGAGAGGAGCGAGTATGAGAGGAAACCAAGTTATGGGAGATCGGAGGAAGAGGAAGGGGAGTATAGGAAGCCGAGTTATGGTTATGGTGGTGAAGAAGGTTATGGCCGCAAGAAACATGTAAGTAGTTTTACTTGTTTTGATTGAATTTTACCGAAAAAGGTTGATAGCTTAATTTGATGTGTAGTTTGAGTTTTGTGTATGATGAAAGTTTTTAGCTTTGTCGTTGAGGACTTCAGAACTTTTATCTTCTATTGTTTAGATTTATACCTGTAAACTGCAAAGCTGGAATACATGATATTGATCCTGTCATGCTTTAGTATTTAGATAGGATGTGCTTGAAGATGTGGAATTTGCAGACTTATTAGCTGTTATTAGGTTAGAGTGGGAATGAGTAAAAATTGTTTTGATATGTGTGTTGAGGGTGGCAAGCAGGGAGTGAATATTAGCATCTGCATGGATTTTATGACACTGCATTTCCGGAAGTAATTGTTTGTCATATAGGTGTCCATTCTTAGTAGTTAGTACTAAAACTTGATCATTTCTAACTTGTTTTTTCTATTTATTTGATTTACTAATTAGCTTTATAGATCATTAGAAGCATTCTGTTCTTTTGATTTTTTGTCCCAGGTCAACATTTTCTAGCAAGTTCTTTATTGAAGAAAAAAATTTATGAATAAGCTTGATTTTAGATCTTGCTTCTTGTTTAGAAGAATGTTTGGTGTTCTGAACTCACTTACTTTAATGACATATAGGAAATATTGCCTCTAGAACACATTGCTATGGCTGCTTTTGTTATTTTGATTTGTGATTTATCATCTCCATTGGAAATTGAAGGATAAGCTTGGGCCTTTTCATTCATCAAGGCATTTCCATTTAGTAAAGTTAGATTTTTTTGTATACTTGTACTTTGAAGTTCTGAATAATAATATCCTTCTTTTTCTGCTACAGCTATATGTTGAAACTAGGGACTTGCAAATTATTCATGTTTAGTTATGCTTAGCATTATGTTATAGAGGTGTCAAGAAATATGAAACGAGTGATTGAGTGAATATGGTAGATTATCTGGAATTGATTTGGGTTTCAGTAAGTTTATACTATCATATATGTTGGACTGTTTTTTTTGGTTGTGGGAAAAAGGTGAACTATGTTGTTATATCTGTACTTGTTTATGTTTGATTGTTTGTGTCAAAACTAATATGATTGAATGAAATTAAACATTGCAGGGGGATGACAACTCTGATGATGATGAGGAGAAGAAGCATCACCGCTATAAGCACCACCACCACAGGCACCATGATGATGATGAGTAATCAGACTGGTGGTAAATCACTGAATGGAGTTCGTGCCATAGTAGCTACTACTAAATAAAGGTTGAGGCATGCCTCCTTTGATGGTATCTACTACTGTTGCCGAGTGGTTCATGTGTGTCAGTGACTGTGATTGTCAATAAAATCCCCAAACATTTGGGTTACTGTGTTGTGCTTGCATAATATCAACTTGGTGATGATAATGTGATGATGCCGTATGATGCTTATGTGTGCGTCTGAAATTTCTTTCTTTTTCAAGTTCTCCGGGCATTATCTTGAACCAAAACCTTTCCACTGCACCTTGGGTGTTGAGTTCACTTAATCAGGATTCTTAAAATGAGAAGTGATTTATGGTTACGGGTTGGATGTTTCTGATAATTAAGACAGCAATCTATTATCCATCGGGCTGTGTAAAAACCGGGGAGGCTCTGTTTTAGAATCCTAATATCCTGCTAATTATGAAATGGTAATAGTTTTTGAAAATGAAAAAGTTCCGAACTTCCGACCGGCACCCACTTTGGATTTATCTGTTGTCTTTGTGTTTATTGGCCGGAATGACCGTAATGTGGGTCAGGCTCAACATTTCTTGTATTTCTTTAGTTGATTTTTTTGTTATTGTTTACAAAATAAACAGTAATCTAAACATGTATGTCTGAAAACGATTACACCGTTTCCCAACAGTGCTCTAAACATCTTGCTTGCTTTAAAGAATGCTTCGAACGTTTAATATGCTAATAAAGCAATGTGCCATAGATTTTAATGAATGAATTTGCCTATTCGACTGCATAATGCATCAGCTGTTACAGCTTTGAGTCACAACTTCTGGGTGGCAATCAACTGCATACGGAATCAATCATGTAGTTAATACTACTCGTAACTAGTAAGCACCATAATCAGACACTTCTTTCATATAATCCTTGTGCTTTTCCATACAAATTTCCTCCAACTTAGAAACTAGTCAGAAAGTATAACTTGATTCAACAAATTAATCAATAAAAAATAAAGTTCAAGCTAGAGCGTATAGGACGATGTTCTAGGGTTAACTTGTGCAAACTACAATTCCAGCTTAACTGATAAATTAGTCTATTACATTTAGCCTCTGAAATAACAATGAAGGTACAGATGAGATGCCTATGACTTCCAAACAGAGTGACAAGGAGAACAGAGCAAAACTACAGGAGCTTCTTCCTCTCAAAAAATGCCTTTAGATGCCATATCTGCAACCCAGCCACAGACAAGCAAACAACAAGCGAAAAGAAACTAAGAGTAGCCATTTTGGAATTTGTTTCTCTATTAAGCTGTTGCATTTCTTCCTCCCTGAACAAAACAGATAGAGAAGGAAAGATCAAAGCACGTAAAGACCTACTGCTGCTTTACATTAGCTATAACCTGAGAAAATTGCTTTTCCAATGCCAATTTGACAATTTATCTTCCTTAGAAGAATGAATGTAATCTGACTCGGTTACATCCAAATTTAGCATCAGAAGCAGAAGTTATCATAGAAACAAAGCCCTGAACCCAAATTCATTTTAAGAGAAACAGCATACAAATGGAGGGTCGGAATGGGGAAGACAGACAAAGTATTATCCTTGATGAGAAGCCCTAAAATCTGTTAATATGGACAAATCTATCAAAAGTCGCAATGTATGGAAATTCAAATCCTTGGAAAGTGAGGAAAGTTAAGTGTCTTTCTTTCTTAAAGAAGAATAATATGCCAACAGAAGAAGTTAGATAAGAAAGGATGGATTCCAAGCCAACAGAATGATTAAAATAACAACACTAGTTATTTCATACCTCTCACGAAGATAAAACATCTCTTCATGAATAGACGTGACAGTGTCGTACAATTTCTTCAACTCAAGTTTCATTGTCTATCACAAGGAAAGAAATGTTAACTCAATAAACATGATACAATCCAAAACTCTCACTAAAGTTGTCATGTGGCATCTGTTCATTTAATTATTTCTTTTTTCCATGCTAACAGGAACCCAATGCTATGACCAAGAACTATAAAATAGCATATGTCAACTTCTTAGAGGCCTCCAGAAATCCACATCATATCATAACTCACACAGAATGGTGTACAGCCACAGATTTGTCCTTTCCTCCCCCTCCCATGTTCTCAAAGCAGCTTCATGCTAAGATTGATTATACTTATAATTCATACATAGGCAGAAAACGAAACCATCCAGACCTACCAAAGAACAACAACTTTCCACCACAAAGAGTGAAATTACCATCAAAACTAATCCTTTAACTCACTTTTTGATGCAACTTCTTTAAGCAGGTTAAAACATATCATTGCACATATATAATAATAACATTCAGAACACCAAAAATGTAGTTCATTCCAAGTCTTATTGATAGTTATACAATCATGTTAAACTAAATGCTTTCTACGGACATAGTTCAAGTACAAAACATAAAAGGAAACACAAAACAAATGATAGCTTAATGTTAATTGTTGTGAAGAAAATTTGCCAACGTATAAGAATGTTTGTCTAACTTCAACTACTGGCATGTTGTCAGCCCTTTTAAATGACAGCTTTGCATAAATCAAGAGGAGCAGTCATTATGTAAACTAAGAAAGTACTACCATTAACAGGCCTATAAATCTACTTTTGTTTCCAAAAGTTGCAAAATCTAGTTTAAACATTAATAAAATATCCAACCACCAACAAAATGAAAAGGATATTGGTAAATACACTTACTTCAACCTGCCCTTTCTTGGCAACCTTGGACCAATCCTTAGCAGCAACACCAGTTTTCCAATCAAAATCAATTGTAATCGTTACAGGAGGCTTGTGGTCAGTAGCCCAAAAACAAGCAGTGTAATCACCACCCTCAACTGCAGTAAACGCAAAAGTCCCTGAATCCACACGATCTCCATAGTGATTATTGTTCCCATAAGGTGAAGTCACCTATAAAAGTAAACACCTTGTTATCACCGAAATCCATCCCCTAAATTTCAAAAGCAAGGATCTAACCAAAAGCATGATCCGTCTTGCATAATTTTATGTTATACCCACTAATCTTTTTTTTTTGGGAATTAAAAATGAAGCTATAAGAAATGGGAAAAATAGAAACAAATCAACAACACGAAAATTATCCCAACAACAGAAATGCATCTAACCCAAAAGAGAAGGAATTAAAATACCCATTTTCAACAATTCAAATCCACCATACATTCACTTAGCAAAAGAGAAAACATATTCTTTTTGACAAAATGAGAAACTTTAACTCCTAATTATATCATAAACTTTCCAAACTAAATTCAGCTTCCCACAGAAATAAAAATCAACAAACCAAAGAAAAAAAAAAAAGACAGAATTGCATGGGGCGTACCCTGAGAGTGAGTCGGTGGGAATCAGGCAAAGGGTAACCTTCGTTTGGATTGACAATGCTGTATTTACCAACACTCATTGCATTCGGCTTGATGTCTTCTGAAATGCACTTTGTGTTCCCTGATTCCAACTCAAATCTCATTGATTCCCCAATGTCTGTTTCCAACATTAATCCTAGGATTATGAGAACTATACCCTGAGTTAATCTAGACATTCTTGTCTTAGACACAGAATAAAAATCACAGGTTTTTGAGTTGTGAACTTCTTAAAAGTTTGGAAGAGATCTGTTTGTGTTGTGTTGGCTTGGTGTACGTTAAGAGAAGCTTAATTTATGACGGCCTATTAGATTCTGCCGTGTAATTAAACTAAGTTTATAATAGTAATAAATAATAATAATAATTTATTCTTATTTGAATCTCCATTGTTTCATTTCAAGTAAAGTAGCATTGTTTTTATCGAACTTAATTTAATTTAGAGTCATGAGATGATCATGAAGCAAATAAGCTTATTAACATGATACACAAACTTACATCTAAATTAAAGTCACTAATTCGTGTTAACCAATGATAATCGTCTTATATAAAATTGAAGATATTATAAATAAATGAGTCGATATAAGTACAATGAAATTACTTTATCGTATTAAAATTTGTCACAAGTATGATATGTTTATTATATAAATTTTATGTGTATGACATGATACTATTAATATATTTAAATACAACTAATTTATTTAAATATAACTCAATTAATCCATTATGATACAATTATTCGATTTGAATTGAATAATAAGTTGTTTATATATTTTAAATATTGTCTTATTTAACTAATGGGCTACTTTCATAGCCCGAATCTAGCTTAAAAGGCCATCAATAGTTGGGTTGTGTTATCAATATTGTATGATACATAATACATATAGTACAATATAATATAATATTAGTAAAAAATGATACGTATCGATAATTGTATCGTATTTGATCAAGTATCGAATTGCATCGTAAGATACAGTTAATATAATTTTTATAAACTTAATTCTAATTAATTATAAAAATTTATTTATTTATTTATTTATTTTGAATTGAAATATGAAAAACTATTTTTTATGAGATTCAATGATTTAGATTTTAAATAAAAATACTAAAAAATTGAAATTCCATTTGAATTTTAACATGATAAGTGTTTGTTTAATTTTTAATTCATAAATTAATATAAAAATATATACTATTAAGGAATATATTGAGAATTTCAATAAAAAATAATCATATTTTCAGTTTATGTTCTATAATTTCCAATTTCATTAAAAAGTATAATATTTTTATTTTTTAAAATTTTACATGTATAAATATTATTTATAATTAATTTTAATTTTTTTTACTGTGTCTTATGATACTAAAAAATAAAATATCGATACACAATACGTGCATCGATTTAACAATTATACTATATAATCCATTTTTGATATATAATATAATATATAATAAATGTGCATGGTCCGATACTTTGCACTTGTACTATATTGCGAAATTCATTCTATTCAATGAAATGGTAAATTTGAATCGGATTGAATTCATATGATTGAGGAAAAATACATTATTGATAGGAGAGTACATAATAAACATAATATAAAAACAAATTAATTTTAAATTACTTGTGAGGCAGCAATGAAGCTGTAGATGAAGATGGGAAAGACTCCAGCTCCAAAACAACAGCAGCAACAAAACCAAGGCTTTGAAATACAAACTCAGCCTTGATATTTCATCAGAATGCTTGTATTTCAAAGCCTTGTTTCTTGCTGTTGTTATATCTCCATCCTGCCTGCCGCTTATTTTTCACTGGTAAACGACAGAAAGCAAGGTTGATTTTAGGGTTCATGTTGAGAAATTTAGGGCAACATTTATAGAGCTGGAGATCAAGTGGCGATTTGCAGCTACATGAGTAAGTGGACCATATTACAACATCATGAGTAATTGTACTATGTTATGACGACATTGTTTCCAGAAGTTGTAGCGACTTTATTCCAATCCATATCACTATCACAATTCTTGCTCAAGTCTTTAGGAAGCAGTGCCCCCCCTTTTTTTTTTTTCCTATCCATGATCTAGAGTGCATTGACAGATACACTTGGCTACAATCATGTTCTAACTCTACTTTACTTTTCGGAATTTCTAATTAATATTTGAATTAATTACCTAATGATAGTAATGAGTTTGAAAGTGTAATAACATCAATATTGCATGAAAAAGTAGAAGCTAGAAGAGCAAAGATATTCGAGTATTTAAACCATGAAAAGGACACTCACAAATCTACTTAGGATTAGAAACAGTAATATTGTGGTTGTACCAACAATTAATCATTCACAATACAGGCTTTAGAAATTGACAGGATTACTTTGTATTAATGTATTGATGAAAATTCCAGGCAAAACCATGAACATTGCTTAATCCTTCAGAAACCTCAAAGTTTGCTTATACAAACACAAATATGTGGATTTCTCTTCAAAAATCAGCTCCCAAAATGTATACTTCGGCCCTTTTTCGAATAGGAAGAAACGTTTAGTGCATGAGAATAACTCACGATACTAAAAACCTTGTTCTGATGAGTTTTGGGATCATATCCAAGTCCCATGGCTGATGAATAAGTAATGTGGGAAGTCTGTTAATCAGATAGACTAATGCCTGAAATACATTACACCAGAATATTATATGGCATTGAGGCATAATAAAGCAAAGGGACGACTTTTTTTAATTTTTAAAGATAAAATGTTTTCGAAAATAAATTTTTTTAATCTTATTTGTTTTTAATCAAGAGCAAAGATTTTTGGAGATAATTGTTTTCAATGAAACCTCTTCATATTCAAGTACACGTGTTAAAAAAAATATTATTACATGCCATGTTAAAAAAAAAAACTGTTACACACCATTTTTTTTTATAATTACAGAAAATATTCACAACAAAAAAGAAAGTATTCACAACAAAAATTGTTACACAGCATTTTTTTTTATAATTACAGAAAATATTCACAACAAAAAAGAAAATATTCGCAACAAAAATTGTTATAGACCATTAATGGTTAAGAAAGTATATAAGTCTGGTCTAAAAGTACTTCAATATTAATAATTACGGGAATAGTACATTATTGCACCGATGATGAAATGTTCATTAGGAACGTGAAAAATCACAATTCCGAATGACCTTTTCTAGGCTAGAGATTTCGATTAAAATCTTACCAGTATGATGAGAGGGTTTTAATTTTGAATCCTGATGTTTGCAATTTTAAGTAAATAAAAAACCTATTAACCAAATTACTAATCAAACAAAATGTAAAAAAAAAAAATAATAATGGCAAGAAGAATAATAATAATAATAATAATAATAAATGTGAGAGGGAATAGGTAGAAAATATATATAGTTTAAAAATATAAGATTATATAAAATAATAATATTCATGATGATAAACAAATAGTAAAAAATAAAATTTTCATAGATAGTAAATTCATAATAATAATGAATATAACTAAAATATGAAAGGCAAATATATATAATCATAAAACATAGATTTATGTGAGAAGATGGCAAAATAGTAAGTAAAAAAAAAATAGGTTAGGTTAATAAAAAATTTAGGAAAGAAGTTGAGAAATGTATGCATAAATAATAATAATTCTAAAATAAATTTTTTGATTAAAGAAATAACATTCAAGTAAAAGGAAAATATACTTAGCCAAATAGATAAATACTTAAAATATAAAAATATATAATAAAAATAAAAGATTTATTCATGATATACATATTTTTTAAGATAGATAATTTTTAAAGAAATTACAAAAGAAGTTATGGGATAGTTAAGAACGAATATTGAAATTATTTAGGTCCATTACACATTATCACTGCATCGTTAAATGTCAAACATATTGTGCGCACGAGTTAAAGCCCCGATAATGGGACTTTTCGATGGAGCTTGCGAAGAAGAGTTTCTTCCGAAAATTTTCTAGGTGAAAGAATAACTTCGAGTCCTACTAGTATGATGGGAGGGTTGGGAGAATGTCCTTAATAAAAAGCTTTTGCTTGTGTTAGGGAGTGCATTCACGAAAATATTATTTTTACTTGCAAACGACTACCCCGATGATGGGATTTATTCATTAAACTTGCGAAAACTAGTTTCTTGGGTAATTCCCTAAGTGAGAGAATATACTCGGATCCCACCAATATGATGGGTGGATTTGAAAAATATCATCAATAAAAAGTTTTCATTTGGCATTATCTGGATTTTGTGCTATGCAATTCATAATTGCATCATGTGCACATAGCACTCGTAACACCGAATAAATGTTTTAATTTGCTAATAAAATAAAAAATAAAGTAAATAAACAATTATTAGGGGAACATAAGAATAAAACTAATGGTTTAGGCTATAGTAGGATAATATATGATTAAATGGTACTGTTCGTGGAACGGACGTTACGGGGTGCTAATCTTTTTCCGTGCGTAACCGTACTCCCTAACCAAACTCTAAAAATTCACAGACCAATTTATTGTTCTTTAGATAGACCTAAAATCAATTTAAGACCCTATCAAAGAGAACAAATTTCACCGGTATCCAATCGCACCTAGATAAAAAAAGATTGGTGGCGACTCTTAGTTTTTTCTATGTCTAGCGGTCAGGTTCCCGAACTTACATGTTACGACTAAAAGGAATGTAATTATTTTCCATATTAATCTGCATATCAATCCTTATCCAAGGCATACTATTCAAATTACAATTTTCTACTAATCAAATAATTTTTGGTACCCTCCACCATTATCTCAATATGTATATATGGTCCAGGTTGTGCATGCACTTTGGGTAGTAGATATCGATAGTGTTGTCAAACAAATACAATTGGAGACCCAGTCCCATATCTATAAGGTATAATTTTAGTTGAGTTTTTATTTATAAGCAATAAATGCTTTATATTAGTAAAATAATGATAAGTATATTTTACTAGTAGATGCAATAAGGTTTTGAGCTTAGATATTTGGATTGTAATGTAATTTTACATTTAAATTTAGTCCTTGAGAGTTGGGAAGAGTGTTAGAAAATTAGTAGAAAAAGAAAAGAGAAGAAAGTAAGGCTTGAGGTGTGCTGTAACACACTTTCGTTAAAGAGTGGTTGCCTACTATGGGGATTTGCTGACAAGGACTTTGCAGGATACAACAAGCCTTTTTTGCAGAATGCTTTCAATGAATTTTGGCTTGAAAGTACGTTCTTTTTATAGATAGTGAGAAGTTGTGTCTGTTGTCTTTCAACGATACATCTTTTTCACTTTCAACAGATGCATCTTTTTCACTTTCAACAGATGCATCTTTTTTACTTTCAACAGATGTGTCTGTACTATTTTTATAGATGTGTCTGTTGTATTTCAACAGACGTATCTATAACTTTCAATAGTTGTGTTTGTTGTAAATACTTATTTTTTATTTAAAAGTTATATTTATTCTTAAACAGTCACACCTGAATAATTATCTTTCAATAAATATTACAAACTATTCAACAATCCCCCACAATTTGTAATATTAATAATACTATGCATAATATAAAGTATCTTGAAGATTTCAACTTTCTATTAGTGTAGAAATTTTAAAGTTAAGACGAAGTTATTGGTATCACAAGGATTGAACCTCAACTCTTTATGTCATAATCGAAAATATCACACACATAGTATTATTTTTTAAGATTTTGCCAACTGCTTTAGCAGTTATGGCCTTGTGCTAATCCTAGTTTCTGTATATTTATAAGAATAAACCCTTTTAGTTCTTGGTTGGAGCGGCACCACTCCAATATTCATATAGGTGGAATTTGTAATTATGCCCTGTTACTATAGGCATTTAATATTTCCATTAAGAGCTTTTGGCTCATCCTTTTCTCGTAATAGTCACACTGAATGTTCTAGAATGAGACTATTTGAATATTCTAGGATGAGGCTATTTAATATAAAATTCAGTGCATAATGATAGCATATAGTAACTTGTTATTACCCATTGAACTTTTATTGTTAGTGTTGCTAACTCAAAGTTGGGTTTCCATTACTAATGCTTTTAAGTCAAGGGTTTTAGCCCCATTCCACTAAAAGTTGACTTTACAACCTCTCTTGGCAAAGCTTTGGTAAGTGGATCAGCCAAATTCTTGCAAGATTTAACATAAACTATTGTTATAATGCCATTTGACACTACAAAAAAACATGTTTTTTTTGACAAAAAAAATTTCGTTGAAAATTTTCCATGGATATCAATCCAAAATTGTTACAGTTTTTTCGATAGATTTTTGACTGATTTCCAACGAAAATTTTCCGTTGGAAAATTATCATTGGAAAATTTGTTAGTGCCAAAAAAAAAAAATTCTCCCACCAATTTTTCCAACGAAATTTTCCAACGGAAAATTTTTCGTTGGAAATCCGTTGGAAATTTGAAGAACCCAAAAAAATTTGAAAGCCCGCTGAAGTTTTCAACGAAAATTTTCGTTGGAAAAATATATTACCAACAGAAATTTTTCAACGGAAGATTCCGTTGGTAATGGTATTTTTGAATTTTTGTTCTTAAAATATTTTAAACTTTTTATAAATAGGACATCTTTGCTCAACTTGGGAGCCAATCCACGATAGAGTTGCCGCAGGTGGTGGTGGTTGGAAGCCAGAGCAGTGGCAAGTCTAGCATGCTTGAGTCACCCGTTGGCTGCTACTTCTTGCCTCGTGGTTTCGATATTTGCATGCGCCACCCTCTCGTCCTTCATGAAATGCCCCATACTTTGATATGGTGACATATAAAGCTTATCGGATGTGAATTGAGGCATAATAAGGTATTGTGAGAACTAAAGAGACAAGATAAAATTTTTAAAATAAAATAATATTTTATTAATGAAATAATATTAAAATATTAATATTTAGTCGGATGTCGAAATCAATCGTGAAGAAGGATCATATGGTTGATCCAAGTGGGGGAGAAGATGTCAAGCCTGACTCTATAAAATACTTGTCATGACATGCATGTGATTGACTGAATGTTTACATACTAGGAGAGCCTCGAAAAATCGACAAAAGTCGATATTTTACCTAGAGGTACAACAAAGTTGATTTAAACCTTGAACTAGATCAAATAGAGATTTTAGGGTGAAATTAAAAATTTTAAAGTCTCAGAATGACTTAGAATGGTGATTCGGAGTTCGAGGATTAATTTGGAGTCAAACCGAAATTTTCACTATCTAAGGGCAAAATGGTAATTTGGCCACCTGAAGATAAAATTGAAATATTGGAAGAATTTTTTATCAAGATTGATCACATTTGACTCATTGGAGTATAATTTGAGGTTGATACATGAAAAAAATTATAATCCCGATATTTTTCGGAGCATAGGGGTAAAATGATAATTTTACCACCTTAGGGGCAAAATTATAATTTTACCACCTTAGAGGCAAAATTATAATTTTTCACCACCATGACATTTGTTCAGCACATGGTCTTCCCTTATCCTCATTTTGACCTTTGACTAATCATGTGGTGGAGATAAAAGGTTTAAAATTTTTAAAGTTTTAAAAATGGACCAATGGAAACATGCCATGTGTCAAGCTTAGGATATTTTATTATTTAACTTAAAAATCAGCATAAATCAGCCCATTATCTCTCCAAATATTCGGCCAAGCAAGGAAGAGAGGGAAAGAAAGGAAGAACAAACCCTAGCTGAAGAATTTCAAGAGAAAAAGTGTGGAAAATCAAGGAAAACAAGTGAAAAAGGTAGGATTTTTCAACTTAAGCTTGAAATCTATTTTCCTTAAGCATTTCTCCTTATTTTTCATGCTTAAATTACATGTTTTCATGATGAATTCATGGCTGGTCAAAATGGGTAAGGAGAGAGAAAGATGTTGGATTGAATTGATTTTAAGATATGTTAGTGTTTTTAGTTAGTTTAGCATATTCAGAAGCAAAACAACAAGAGAAGAATCCATTTTCCACATGAATCTTCATGGCCGAATCTTCCTTGATGTGTGTGGGTGATGGATTGTTATTATTTTAAGAGAAATGGGTTAGAAAATGATGAATAATGGTGAGAAAATTAAGTAGGAAAAATCACGGTGTTAGTGCACTGTGATGGCTGAATTTTTTCATGAAGAAATGGGAGGGTTTTGATGCTGAAATTGATGTTATTTGAATAATGTTTAGTGAATTGAGGTATTAGAAATGAAATGGAGCAATTCGGAGCCAAATCGGACACAATTGTCATTTAATCGGGTAATAGGCTGAATTAGGTCAGCACTGCATTTAAGCGATAGTCGGATAAGTTACATATCATATCATGAATATACACCGAGCCTGAATTGATTTATAATGGTCAAGCATTAATGTGGTGAATTATGTATTGTACATTGTGGATAGGTGGTGAGCAAATTACACTGGTAAAAGTACAAAGATTGTGCTTGAAGACTGGGATTAGGAGTACGTCGACTCCTAGAACTGTGAGTGAACTTATTATCGTCTTAATTATCTAGAGTAGTTTTGTACATTTGTGTGATTTTATAGAAAATGGGTTTAAATGATAAATTGCTATGTTTTAGGAGAAATTGTGATTTTATAAAATGATAATATAAATTTTCTGGAAAAATGAATATCGGTTTTGAAAGTAGAGTAATTGGAAACTGTCCGCTTATGTTATAAAGAAATGGGAGGGTTTTGATGCTAAAATTGATGTTTTTTGAATAATATTTGGTGAATTGAGGTATTGGAAATGAAATGGAGTAATTTGGAGCCAAATCGGACACAATTGTCATTTAATAGGGTAATAGGCCGAATTAGGTCAGCATTGCATTTAAGCGGTAGTCGGATAAGTTGCATATCATATCATGCATATACACCGAGCCTGAATTGATTTATAATGGTTAAGCATTAATGTGGTGAATTATGTATTGCACATTATGGATAAGTGGTGAGCAAATTACGCTGGTAAAAGTATAGAGATTGTGCTTGAAGATTGGGATTAGGAGTATGTCGACTCTTAGAACTGTGAGTGAACTTACTATCGTCTTAATTATTTAGAGTAATTTTATACATTTGTGTGATTTTATAGAAAATGAGTTTAAATGATACATTGCTATGTTTTAGGAGAAATTGCGATTTTATAAAATGATAATATAAATTTTCTGAAAAATTGAATACTGGTTTTGAAAGTAGAGTAATTGGAGACTGCCCGCTTGTGTTATAAATTGTGTTTTAAATTATATGGCTTATAGCAATATGTGAGCATGAATGGCAAAGTCAGTATTTGTATCAAAATTATATATACTATGTATTCAGCCTTGAGAGGCTAAATTGCGATAAATTACCATGTTATGCAGATAAAGATTTTATAAATCAGGTGGTAGATAAAATAATCCATAATCTTTGCAGTGGAGGTTCTGTGGACCAGCCTAAAGAGGGGGCACAGAATCAGATATACCTTACCTCAATCAGAGAGCCGTGTGGAAGGTTTCTCTAGAGGTAAAGATTTGAGTGCAGTTCACGTGAACCACCGCGTGAGAGTGAGACTCAGCCAACGCCAAGGAACGGCTGTGTGTAAGATGCGAAAACATGTTTATGGGTATGGGACATTTAACAGCCTTGGCTATTTAGTGGGATACCTTGACGAAGGTACCGGTGAGAACGATTTTGGCAAGAGCCAAGTTTTATGAGATATATAAGTCATATTGATTAATTGAGTAAACTGAATATTCATGTTATGAAACATATATTGAAAAAGAATATTTTAATTCGTTTCCATTTACTTGCCTTTAGATAGTTTAGATGGTATCTGTTTACTCACTAGAATTTTATAATTTCACCACCCTCAATTTCCCACATTTCAGGCTCGGGATAGCCGGTAGATAGCCGATTGCATCAAGGACTTCAGTTAGCCTTACATCGACAAAATTGTAAGTTCACAAACTCGCACTTTATTGGTTAATTGGAGGCCCACGTGTCACTGTAAAAGTAATTTTATACTTCGGTTATCTGCTTTAAAGTACGTATGAATACATTTAGCTTTTACACTACAGAAATTAAATTACGGATTTCTCTATAAATATTATTTTTTCTATTTAGAAAATAGATTATTTCATTGAATATTATTATTTTATTCAAACAATTATAATTTCTTTTCAAATAATTATTTTAGATATCTAAATTTACTTTTAATTATGAAATATGTGTTTTTCACCTACACACCATGTTTTTGGCAGGTTTCAGTATTTTCGAAAAAAAATGACGAAAATGCCCTTGTGAGTTAAAAAATAATATTATATTGTTTTGATTTGGAAACGACTTATGATTTCTTGAAATGCGAGATTTAATAACTATCGCTCACCGGGGAGATACAGAAGCTGATGCTAAGTCTTGCGGGGTTTCGATCGGCATTTCGGGTAATAAGTGCTTATCGTGACGTCGCGACGGTTGTTGTCATGACCCGGAGCTCCCCATCGAGCCCGTGACAACTGTGGCAAGGCCTCGATAAACATTCTTTACCCCGAATATTGATCGAAACCTCACAAGACTCTCGTATCAGCTTTTGCACTTCCCCGATGAGCAATAGTTATCAAATATCAAATCAAAACATAACATATTGTTTTCTAGCTCACAGGGGTATTTTTGTCTTTTTTGTCAAAAATCTCGAAACTTGCTAAAAATGTAGTAGGTAAGCAGAAAATATATATTTAATGATTTAAAAACAAATTATATATCTAAAACGTTCATTTGAAGTGAAAATTTGACCATTTGAATATAATAAAAATATTCAATAAAATAAACTATTTTCTTGTAAAATAATTTTCATAAAACTATTGGTGCATAATTCTTATAGCGTAAAAGTTAATTATATTCATATATACTATAAAGCAAATAACCAAAGCATAAAATTTCTTTTACAGTGACACGTGGGCCCACATCTAATCAAAATGCATCGAAAGTTGAAAACCTTCAGCTTTTACCGATTCGAGTCCAAATGAAGGTCCTTGTCAAAGTCAGCTAACTATGGAATTCCCCGAGCCTGAAATGTGAGGAAATGAGGGTGGTGAGATTATAAAATTTCAGTGAGTAAACAGATACCATCTAAACTATCTAAATCGAGTAAATGGAGACAATTGAAATAAATCATCATACTGTAATTTCATTACCTTTCAACTCATTTCAACCAAATAAAATCAATCCATAAAAATCGAGTAATCAACTTGGCTTATGAATTTCTTAAAACTTTGGCTCGTGTCAAAACTAATACTCGGTGATACCTTACGCAGGGCATCCAACCGAGTCCGCCAAGGCTGTTAAAATTTTTGTATACACTTAAAATATATTTTTAGTTTGAGAAAAATACAGCCGTTCCTTGGTGTTGGCTGAGTTCCCCTTCACGTGGTGGTTTGCCGTGAAGTAAACCCTAAGCTTTACCCCAGGAGATACCCTACGCGCCTCTCCGTTCGAGGTAAGAATATAATGGAGTTTACCGTGTCCCTCTAATAGGCTGGTCCACGAAACTCCCTCTACAGTGAATAATTAATATATACTCCACCAATCAATAAAATTCATTTTAGTATGACATGGCAATTTATCGCAACCTAGCGTCTCAAGGCTGAATGCTCAGTACAAATAATTCTAACACCAAAATCAGTTTAGCCATTCATGCTCATTTATTGTCATAAGCCATTCAATTCAAAACCATAAATTTACAACACAAGCAGACAATTTCTAATTATTCTATTTTCAAAACCAGTATTCGATTTTTCCAGAAAATTTATAAAATTATTTTATAAAATCACAATTTCTCCTAAAACATAGCAATTTACCATTTAAACCCATTTTCCATAAAATCACACAATTGTATAAAACTACTCTAGATAATTAAGACGATAATAAGTTCACTCGTAGTTCTAGAAGTCGATGTACTCCTAATCTCAGTCTCCAAGCACAATCTTTGTACTTTTACCAGTGTACTTTGCTCACCATCTATCCACAATGTACAATACATAATTCACCACATCAGTGCTTGACCATTATAAAATTAATTTAGGCTCGGTATATATGCATGATATGATATACAACTTATCCGACTACCGCTTAAATGCGGTGCTGACCTAATTCGGCCTATTATCTCCAATTTAACTCCAAATCAATTCTTCTCACTTTCTACACTCCAATTATACTTAAATTACCTTAGTGACTGTGAATGAGATTCAATTTATCAGTCTCGATAGCAAATTACGAAAATACCCCTAGTGGGTAAAAATTCATATTTTTGCTCCGAAAATTCCCATTATTTTTCTAGGCTCATAATTCATCATTTCTTAACCAATTCTCCTAGAATAAAAATCAAATTCATCCTCACTCAACACATGGTAAATTCGGCCATTAATGGTTGTGGGAGAAAATAAATTATTTTCTTGTTGTTTTGTTTCTAAATATGCTAAACTAACTTAAAACACTAACATAACTTAAAATCAAATTAATCTAACAAGTTTCTCTCTCCTAACCCATTTTTCAGAATTGAATTCATCCTCAAATCACATGATTTAACCATGAAAAATGATGGGAAATGCATGGGAAAGGTAAAGCACAAGACAAATTTAAGAAATGTTACCTTTTTTTTCACTTGATTTTTGAATTTTCACCTATTTTCTCTTTAAATTTCTTGGCTAGGGTTTTATTTTCTTCTTTCTCTCTCTTGTTTCTTGCTTGGCCGAATGTTGAAGAAGAAGAATGGGTTATGGGCTGATTTTTTTATGCCTTTTTATTAGTTTAATGAAATAATATTATTTTATTCATATTTTGAATATTTTGTTAATTCATTTTTTTTCTAGCCATCCACTTGTCCTAATTTTTTCACCGTGCATTCCCTTTGACTTATCCAAGTCTTAAGTGAAATTTTCAGATTTTTTCAAAGTTTTGGTGGAGTAAATTTTTCAAAATTACACTTTTACCCCCGAACTTTTCAAAAATTACATTTTTGCCCAAAAAATTGAAAATTTGCCATAATGCATAATTTTCACTCCTCATACTCATTTCACACTCCAAATAATAAAATTTGATCAAAATCCTTTAAAAAATTAAAATTTTTATTTCGAGTGGTAAAATTACCATTTTGCCCCTAACCGATTAATTTTTCGGATTGACTCCAAATCGGACCTCAAACTCTGAATTACGATATTAAACCATTCTGGGACTTTAAAATTCTTAATTTCATCGTGAATTCTCTATTTGATCTAGTTCGAGGCTTAAATCAACTTTGTTGTACGTCTAGGTACAATACCGACTTTTGTAAATTTTTTTCGGGATTCTCTTAGCATGCAAACATGCTATCCATCACATGTATGTCATGAAAATTATTTTTATAGAGTCGGGCTTATCATCTTCTCCCCCACTTGGATCAACCATATAATCCTTCTTCTTGACTGATTTCGACATCCGGCTAAATATTAATATTTTAATATTATTTTATTACTAAAATATTATTTTATTCTAAAAATTTTATCTTGTCTCCTTGATACCCGAAATACCTTATTATGCCTCACTTGACTTTCGAATCGCCTTTTATCTCATAAATTCTCCTCCGATAAAATTATTATTATTTTATTGTTATTTTCTCACTTGCGGAATATTTTATCCTAAACTACTCCTTTTGTCTTTTATCACTTTTGAACATTTTAATTGACCTCAATTTGCATTCGATCAACTTTATTTATCACCATATCAAAGTATGGGGTATTTCAGTTGTCATGGACCCGATGAGAGTTCCGAGTCTTGACACTTCAGCTCCTTTAGACCAAACGTAAGCCTGATGGCTCTGAGGAGGAGGATGGCGAGTTTCTTCACTTGCTTGGAAAGTGCTTCTATGATTTCTATGAGATTCGCAGGGAGATTCAGGTTCTTTATTGCTTGCTTTTTATGATTGAGAAGTTCAAATGTTAGGCATTTTGATTATTCAATTTGAAAAGGTTTTTATTATGGGGTTTTTATGAAGTTAGGCATTTTTTAATTTTCTTTTGCCAACTGGTTGCTTAAGGACTATTAAAATTGTGAGATAAATTTTGAAGCAAGAAAAAGATTAATTAGATGATACGTGAAAGAATTAAGATGCACAATAAGTTGTGATTAGGGAAATTAAAAGCTTGCCAAAAGGAATAATTAGGCTTTAGGTGATAATGACGCTAAAATTCACTACATTGAAGTTTTTAGGGTTTAGGTCGATAGTTACTTAACTAGTAAAGAGAATCACTTAATTTAGATGTTCTTGGCTAAGGATCTTAGATATATTTCTTCTCTCTCCCCCAAGCTCTTTGACAAACTCTAGCATTTTATTGCTGCTTGCAAGTGTTTTTTTTGAAAAGTATTGCTTGCAAGTTATAATAGTTTTTATGAGATCACGAAAGCTTGTTTGTAATTTGTGGAGTTAAAAGAAATGAAAATGTCCTTGCATTAAGTAAATCTTAATTGATTGCAAGCTGAGATAGATAGGGAGGCTGGAGGAAACAAAGGTGTGTCAGACAAGCAAATTTGACTTAAGATTTTCTCTCTAAACGTTCTTGATATCACTTTTGTGGATCTTCCTGGAATCACAAAGGTTTCTATGGGTGACCAGCCCTTTGACATTGAAGCTTGAATTAGAGCAATGATCATGTCTTACCTTAAACAGCCAAGTTGTCTGATTCTAGCTGTAACTCCAGCAAATTCAGACTTAGCAAATTCTGATGCACTGCAAATTGCAGGAAATGCTAATCTTGATGGTAATTTTGACTATCAAAATGCCAATTTCTGTATTGAGTTGTTGTTTGGTATTTATTTAATTGAATCATTTTGCTAATTTTATGCTGGCAGGTTATAGAACCATTGGCATAATCACAAAGGTGCAAATTTTAACTTGAAATTCTCTTTTCCAAATTATTATGATATGACTTATATGTAAACTGTTCTAAATTTCTGATTAGTTTTGGCTTATTTGTATGTGAACCAGTTGGGTATAATGGATTGAGGTACTGATGCTCGTAACCTGTTGCTTGGAAAAGTGATTCCCCTTCGACTTGGTTACATAGGTGTTGTGAATCGTAGTCCGGAGGTAACCATGTAACCTTACAGGAATAGCAATATTAATTCATCAGTTTGTATTTTGTTACTCTTTTTAAATAAATTATTTCTGAATATGTTGTTGATGTGGATGATTTATCATTTTTAGAGTTGTTTTTCTTAACTATTATGCTGTAGTCATTACTTTGAGATGCTCTAATGGCATTTTGGTCTTCTGTCATATTACTCTATTGAATTAGAACATATATTAACTTTTTCATGTCATTTTGCATAGTGAGATCTTCCCGTCCATGTACATGTCCTGTCATTTTTTTATTGTGTGTTGTATACTATTGTCACTTCACTGTCAGTTTGAGTGTTGTATCCAAACTTCAACCAATTTCCAACAGAATTCTTTCCAACGAAATTTTCCGTTAGAAATGGTTTTCCAATGGAATTATTTCCATCGAAATTTTCCGTCGAAAAATTTCTTTCCAACGGAAAATGCAATTGGAAATCCATTTCCAACGAAATTTCCAACAAAATTCCGTTGGAAATTTCCAACAAAATTCGAAAGAGATACCCGACCAAAATCAGATTTTTTCAACGAAAAAGAATTACAGACAAAATTTTCGACGGATTTTTTCGTTGAAAATCCGTTGGAAATAGGCATTTCCAATGGAAAATTTCGTTGGAAAAAGGCTTTTTTTGGTAGTGTGAGATTAATTCTCTTATATAGACATGTCGTAGACTTATGTGTCTAGACTTTCCATTATAGACCTTATTATGGGCTACACACATTATAGCCTCACTGTGACAATATATGGAAATGGCTAGCATCGGTTTTTGCCACAACTTTATATTTAGTAACAAATTTCTCAGCTATTTCGCTTCTTTTCCAGCAGCTGCTAATGCTAAAAATTTCGACTTCATTGTGGAATGCGTAATACAAGTCTGCTTCTTAGATGCCCAACTAATAGTACCACCTCCTAAAGTAAAAGTCTATCATGATGTGGATTTATTGTCATCAATACTAGTTATCCAACTAGTATCAAAAAATCCTTCTAAAGTACTAGGAAAACCATTGTAACAAATTTCCAAATTTTTTTTCTTTAAATATCCAAGTACTCTAGTAATAGCCTTCCAATGACCTTTGCTGGTTTACTTGTAAACCTTGAAAGTTTACAAACAGCAAAGGCTATATCTGGTCTGGTACAATGCGCAACATACATAATGCTGCCTATGACACTGGCATATTCTAATTGTGTCATAACTCTTTCACAATTCTTAGTCAATTTTATACTCGAATCATAAGGAGTATTAAACTTTTTGATTTCCAAATGACTATTTTTGTGAAGAATTTTCTCTATGTAATATGATTGATTTAATGAAATCACATTTTGATCTCTTTTGACCTTAGTTCCCAAGATTGTGTCAATTTCATTGAGATATTTCATTTTGAAAATTGAAGTAAAATATTTCTTGGTTTCAACAATTCCAAGCATATTTGTACTAAAAATCAACAAATCATTTACATAAAGACATATGATTACGCCATAGTCTTTTGTAAATTTAGAGTAAATGCATTTATCTGCATTATTATGTACAAATCCGTTTGAAAGTATAGTACTATCAAACTTTTCATGCCATTGCTTTGGAGCTTGTTTTAATCCATAAAGCGATTTGATTAGTTTACAAACCTTCCTTTCATTTTCAGGAAGTATAAAACCTTCAGGTTGCTCCATATATATTACTTCATTAAGATCTCCATTTAAGAAAGCAATTTTAATATCTCTTTGATGTACATGTAATTTATGAATAGATGCTAAAGCCAAAAGTGTTTTTATGGATGTTATTCTTGCTACCGGGGCGTAAGTATCAAAATAATCAATGCCTTCTTTTTGCATTGAACCATCTGTGTTATATTTCCTTCTAAATACGTACTTACAACCTATGGGTTTTGATTCAAGAGGAAGATCAACCAAAACACATGTTTTGTTTGATAAGATTGAATCCATTTCATCATTTATTGCTTTTTTTTGAAAAGCTACATCCCTTGACGACATAACTTCTTTAAATGTTTTTGGATCATCTTCAACGTTTAGTAAAATAGGTATCTTTTTACACATTGTTGTTATACTTCCTTCCACAAGGAATGCTAACGCTTGTGAGTTAATGAAATCTGGATCTAAGTGCTTTCTTTTTATGGCTCTTTGACTTTTTCTTGGCTTAATTTGAGTATCATCTCTTTTTCTTTTTCTGGATGTATTATGAGAAGTCATATCACTTTGGTCACAACTTGGAATTAAGACATTTTGTTCACAATCTTTATTATTAGAGTTATACATAATTATTTTCAATAAATTTAACATGTATAGACTCTACAATAATATTTGATTGTAAATCTAAAATTCTATATGCTTCAAAATGTTGGGCACAGCCAACAAAAATGCCTTTTATTGCTTTGGGTCTAAACTTTGTTCTTTGTGGTTCAAGAACTTTATAAAAAGCCAAGCACCCCCACACTTTAAGATATTCCAAATTTGGTTTTCTTCCATTCCAAAGTTCATAAGGTGAGACCTTAATACTCTTGGAAGGAACTTTACTCAGTATATGATATGCCGTTAATAAGGCTTCACCCTATAAATCGTGCGATAGATGTGCATTCAATAACATAACATTTGTCTTATCAACCAAAGTTTTATTTTTTCTTTTAGTTAATCCATTTTGTTGTGGTGAATAAGGAGCACTTTTTTGATGTATCAAACCATTTTCTTCACAAAATTATCAAATTCTATAGGAATATATTCTCCTCCTTTATCACTTCTTAGAATTTTGATTTTTCTACCTTTTTGGTTTTCCACAACAGATTTATATTCTTTAAATTTCTAAAAAGCTTTATCTTTTGTTTTAATTAAATAGACATAAGTGAATCTAAAATAATCATCTATAAAAGTTATAAAATATCTTTTTTCTCCTCTAGTTAATTTTCCATTTAATTCACATATATCAGAATGCACAATATCTAATAATTGGGAGTTTCTTTTTACCTACGAAAAGGTTTCTTTGTCATTTTTGCTTGTATACATATTTCACATTTCTCTAAGTTCTCATGTTTACATGCAATATAACCATATTTAGACATAAATCTCATGGAATCAAAATTTAAATGTCCTAGTCTAGCATGCCATAATAAAGAATTAGACTCAATCGTATAAGCAGAAATTATATTTATTTCATCAATACTGAACTTGTACATGCCATTACAAAAGTATCATTTTTCTACAAATAGGTCATCTTTGGATACTATTACATTATCAAATTCTATTACAATTATAAAACCTTTCTTTGCAAGCAAACTAGCAGAAACTAAATTCTTTCGAATTTCAAGAACATGGAATACATTGAGTAATGTCAGCTTTTGTCCAGAAGTGAAATTCAACTCAACAGTCCTTGTTCCTTCAACTTTGGTTGTAACATGATTTCCCATCAAAACATATTCTGATTTACTAGCTTTCATGTGTGTCTTGAACAAGTTTCTGTCATTGCATACATGAATTGTAGCACTAGAATCTAGCCACCAATCTTTACTTTTATTGGAATCAACAACCACATTCAATTCTATTACCATTCTAAGATTCATTGTAGAAATCATGGCAACCAATTCATTGACAGCCTTTTCTATTATGTTTGCTTTTTCAGGATTTTCAAAACCAAAATTCTTTCCTACCTTCCTTAATCTGCACTCACTAATCATATCGCATTTTTTTCCACAATGGAAACATTTTATATTTTTCTTATCTTTTTTCTTCAAGGCCTGTCTCGAAACTTTTAGTGCAGATGACTTGAATTTCGTAAAATTCTTTCCAAAATTTTTAGAATTCCGACTCACAAGATTCACCTTCGAATCAAAAGGTTGAAATAGTGTATCACGAGCACGTGTTTCACATTCTATTTGCGTCTGAGTCATGAATTATTCTATTGATAGAGACTCCATAGAATGCAGAACCTTTTTTCTATAATTATTCCAGGATTGAGGCAGTTTAGAAAGAATTGCACCTATTTGTAGCGCATCAGGAACCTTAACCTCAAGGTCTTTTAGTTTTGAACTAAAATTTGTAAATCATGTACTTGGTCCATGATAGGCAGATTGTCACTTATCTTGAACTTGAAATATTTTAAAGATAAAAGTTTGTCAGTACCTTTTTTTTGTTTTTATAGGTAGTCTCCAAGGCTTCCCAAATTTCCTTTGGAGTTTTCAGATTGGAGTAAAGATCATATAGACGATCTGTCAAAGTATTTAGGATGTGTCCATGACATATCAATTCATCTTCTTCACCTTTTTTCCTTTCTACCTTTTGTGCATCAGAGTCTTCAACAGTCGGTTCTGGAAGTGTAGTAAGAGTTGGATCTAAAACATAATAAACCTTCAAGGCTATGAGCAAAAACACCATCTTATCTCTCCAACGGGTGAAATTGGTTCCATCAAACCGATCAAGTTTGATGAATTCTTGATTCATAAGTTGAAATTTTGAATTTGAAGTAGACTTCATTGAAAACAACTCTTTAAAATTGTTAGAAAATTATTAGAAGAAGAAAAGAGAAGAAAGTAAGGCTTGAGGCGTGCTGTAACACACTTTCTTTAAAAAGTTGTTGCCTACTATGGGGATTTACAGACAAGGACTCTCCAGGATACAACAAGCCTTTTTTGTAGAATGCTTTCAATGAATTCTGGCTTGGAAGTACGTTCTTTTTATAGATAGTGAGAAGTTGTGTTTATTGTCTTTCAATAGATGCATCTTTTTTACTTTCAACAGATGTGTTTGTACTGTTTTTACAGATGTGTCTGTTGCATTTCAGCAGACGTATTTACAACTTTCAATAGTTGTGTTTGTTGTAAATACTTATTTTTTATTTAAGAGTTATATTTATTCTTAAACAGTCACATCTGAATAATTATCTTTCAATAAATATTACAAACTATTCAACAAGGAGTATACTACTTTGCTTAATTTTTAATCTAACTAATTATTCACTAACTAATCAAGTTGTCGGATTCTTGTTTTATATTAGGATTTTATAGTGAAAAAATTTATTATTATTTTGTTAAGAATTAAATTTATTTTTATATTTATTCGTAGATTCAAAATTTATCACAACTTCTAAC
Organism: Theobroma cacao; assembly: GCF_000208745.1. Classification (NCBI taxonomy): domain Eukaryota; kingdom Viridiplantae; phylum Streptophyta; class Magnoliopsida; order Malvales; family Malvaceae; genus Theobroma; species Theobroma cacao. The sequence continues at coordinate 16,153,486 of NC_030853.1, read as the reverse complement.
TGCATAGGTGGTGGGTCACCCTTTTCAAATCCAACAATATGTTTTCTTTTGTTAAGCCACGAGATGTACCAATCTCCAGTTCTGTTTTGGTAATTTTCGATAACAATGGATCTGTTTTTCAACATTGATTTGGACAAAGCTTTTTTCTTTTTATAACAATATAAGGCAGCCAGCATGGTACACTAGAATTATGTCATATACTTGATACAAAACTAAGTGGGCAGAACAATGAGAGAATAATTACAAGTCACAGACAACTTAAAATTTACTTTGCTTAATTATATAATACATTATTTAATGTCTTAACTATTTCTATAAATACTATTTTTTTAATTGGGGGAGGGGTGATTATTACAAGTCACAGACAACTTAAAATTTAATTTTCTTACTTATGTAATGCATTATTTAATCTTTTAACTACTTTGATAAATGCTATTCTTTTTTTTTTAATTGAGAGAGGAGGGATTCGAACCCTGCTCTAAACAGAGAGATCATGTATCAACCAATAAGTCAAATACTCATACAAATGCTACTTAATTTTTAGATTGATAACAAAAAAATTAAAAATCAGGTAACATATTAAATTGTTTCTAATGCAATTACCATATTAGACATTTTTTTAAAGTAAAAATATTAAATATGATATCAACTTCTTGATTAAAGTTTAATAAATGGCTGTCTAAAGTTTTTAAACAAAAATGATATTGAGAATTTCTAAGTTGCATACACAATAATGGTGGCCAGAAGCTTAAGCACAACCCTTTTGCTGACTTTTTACACCACCAAATTTATAAAGCAATAAGAACAATTCATAAGGATGAATGTCACTTGTGAGATTTCACTTAGACATCAAAAGGGTGGAAGTTTGGGGCTAAGTGTGTATTACTACATGTGTATTACAATAAGTTTTACTCGACCTCAACAAAAATTATGTAATAATGCATGATCAATTCTTCTTGATTGTTGAGGTGATCATTTTATATTCTTCAATAAGCAGCCTAAGTAAAAAGTTTCAGCCCGTTTGCAACTTGATCATGGAGGTCCAATAGGGGGCGACACGTTGTCTCTTCAAGATTATGACTTAACGTCGAATTGTTCAAGAGTGATTTAATGGCTGGCGACTAGTATCTGTCTTGCTACAAAGCCTTTTTTTTTTCTTTTCATATTAATGCCTTTGTACACTTAGCCAATAAATAGGACAACAAATCATCTTACTTTTGAAAAAAACTTAATCTCATAATTCTTAATTAAGTACAAAACGATACATAATTAATTCGACCACAATTCGTTTGATGAGTTAGTGTTTATAATGGTTATTATATATGATTATAATAATTTTTATTTTGTGGGTATAATCTCATAAATATAAAATTAAGATTAATCTTTTGTTTTGAACACCCAATAGCAAATGGTCAAATCAACGAAGTCGGAGTTAAAGTAAGCTAATCAAGGAATAAACCCAATTTGAAGAAAAGTGAATCCTAATAAAATTGTTAGCATTTCTTGATGAGCCACTAATTAAGCTAGCCTTGATGATTTTGCAGCAACCATGACCCAGCGACCATGCAAGTAATGAATTTATACAAGTTGACAGACCAAACAAATCGGCCGCCTTCGAAGCTTTTATGTAATTTGGCAAGTTGACAAGCCATGCCACCTGGCTAATACCTCTCCAGACTTGAAGAATTCAAAGTCTTGAGCCTATAACGGCTGAAACTGACAAAAAGAGAAAATCAAAATACAAACAAAATCATTTGTAATTTCCTCAAATGAGTCTCTAGCCGTTGTCCTTGTTGGTTATAACTTCGATTGATTAAGAATTAAACTACATTTTTACTTCCAAAAAGTACACTCACTTGACAAATCCTTCCCTTCTGTGTGACTTAAGGCCATGTGCTTGATTTTCGCGACCAAAAACCTGCATTAAAAATCCAAGTTAATAAAAAACATGCATGAACAACATTAATTAAAAAAACACAAAACGAGTCTTTGATGTCATTATTAATTTAATTAATTAATAATGTCTTTCTAGTAATTGAGATTATGTAGGAGAAAATATTGTCATCACGCCATTAATAAAGGAAGCAGGTAAGAAGGAAGATGGTACACAACTTGGAATTCCTATAAACAAGTTCATCTTCATCAAGATTATTATAATTCTCGTATTTCTTTCTGAGCTTTTAGAGTGTTTTCTTTTATGGTGGAGGAAGATGAAGTTTGGGAAAGAGTGTGCAGAACAAATGGTGCAAGAATGGCAGGAAGCATACATGGATTACGGTAATCTCAAGTCAATATTGAAAGATATATTAAGGTTCAAGCAACTGAACAAGGCACCATCGCCAATGGCAGCAACAACAAAAGGGTCATTGAAGAGAAGGGTATCGCTCTACAGGACATTTAGTAGACTAACAAGCCGATATAGATCAGGTTCTCCAATGAAGAATAATGAAGATGAACTGATATTAGTAAGTGCGATGCAAGAAGGAGGGAGAGAGCGGGATTACCAGACCATGTTTCTTATGTCAGGCGAAGAAGGAGGAGAGTACGAGCTACTTTTCTTCAAGAGGCTTGATGATGAATTTAACAAGGTGATTAAGTTTTACAAGAAGAAAGTTGAGGAAGTGATGGTGGAGGCTGATGAGTTGAGTAAGCAAATGAATGCCTTGATTGCTCTTAGGATTAAAGTTGACAATCCAGTTGTTGGAGGAGCTGATATGGTGAATCTTGTTGCTAATGAATTTTCTTCAAATTCTTCATTAGTTCTTCATCCCACCAATGGTGGAAAGCAAGGAGAATCAGGGTTCTGCTGAATTCAGAAAGTCCAGTTTCCTGCAATTTTTCTCTTTTTTTTTTTTTTAATTCTAATATAATCTGGGAGTTCCAATTTTGGGGTTATGTCCAAAAAGTCCTTCAAGTTTTCTGAAGTTTTCAATCTGCCTTTTTGTTTGTGTAGTATGGACAAGGGTGGGTGTCATCCAAGAAGTTGAGATGAGCAGTGAAGGAATATCAGAAGAAGAAATTAAGGAAGACAATGATAGAGATAAACTCAATGGAGCAGAAGCTAATATTCAAGGATTTAGACCAGCTCCATTAGACGTCTTGGATCATGTAAAGATCAATTGTCAGCCTGAAACTCCTCTATCAACTCTCAAAGGCGTTATCAAAAGCTCAAAATCGGACTTATCATTCAGCAGGCAAGAGCTAAGGAAAGGAGAGGAGAAAATAACTCAAGCTTTTGTAGAATTCTACAGAAAGCTCCGACTTTTGAAAACCTACTGGTAACATTGCTTCATCCTTTAGAACTATAAGCAAATGAAAAAATTTTGGGCTTTATTGTTGATCATATTTGTACTGGATTTATCAGCTTCCTGAATCAACTGGCATTTTTCAAGATCATGAAGAAATATGACAAGGTCTGTCCTTTTAACTTCATCATGATTAATTAAAATCACTAGGTTCTTGGTTCATTTGTACTAATTTAATATGCCAGTGCAGATCACATCGCGGAATGCATCAAAGGCTTACTTACAGATGGTGGATGAATCTTATCCTAGCAGCTCTGATGAGGTTAGATATAGCTAGTTGAACTCTATTTTTGCGAGTTGAATGGACTACCCTTTGTCACTGACTTTGCTCTTCCTTACTACTCTCTTCTGTTTTGACAGGTTGGTAAGCTTATGGAAAGGGTGGAGGCCACCAATGTTAAACATTTTGCTAATGGAAATCACAGAAAAGGAATGGAAAACTCTAAGACCACAAGTTAAAAAGGAAAGACATAGAATTGCATTTCTATATGGTAAGACTGTCTCATTTTAAAGCATCTGTTAGAACAAATTCTTTGTATTGTGGTAGAATTTTGAGGTTACTGTGAAATAGTTAGGAAAAAAATCACACTGTCCTATTACTACATCAAGCACACTTGATTAAAGTCATGTTTTTGTGTGTGAAAAAAGGCGTCTTAGAGCATTTCAGTCTCCATCCCATTTCGTTGTTTTGAACTGACTATTTCACAAATTTTCTTCACTTGCAGGCTTCTTCTCTGGCTGCTCCATTGCACTTGTAGTGTCCATTATTGTGAATATACATGCAAGAGATCTTCTTAGGACTTAGGGACGTCATCAGTACGTGGTCAACATATTTCTGCTTTACAGGTCAAAGTCACTCAAAATGTAAATTTCCTTCAACATTCTTGATTCTTAGCAATTTTTGAGGCAGTTGTTTAGTTTCTTGAAACAATCTTCTTGGTTTTTCCTATCCTTCTGAAATTAAAGGACTCCTACTGAATTCAGTATTATACTAATGATTATGCTTAATCATTTTGCAGCCTGTTTATTTACATTGGCCTGCACATGCTCATGTACTCCGGAAACATATTCTCTTGGAAGCGTTATCAGGTCAACTTTTCATTTATATTTGGTTTCAAGCAAAGAACAGAGTTAGGCTATAGAGAAGTACTTCTTAGCACCGCGCTTTCTCTGCTTGCATTAGCTGGTGCCATTTCACATTTGGATATGGAGATCGACCCCAGAACAAAAAGTTTCACAGTTTTAACTGAACTAATCCCCTTGGTCCTGCTCCTTGTAAGTCCTATCTAGAATACATTGTCCCTACTGAAATTTCTTATTTTGATGCTATTTCAAGACGAGCATCTGATTGAAAAATTTTCCCTGACCTGCTTGCTGGTGCACCTATATTGCAGGCCGTTCTTTCAATAATGTTCTGCCCTTTCAATATCATATACCGTTCAAGTCGATTCTTTCTTATCAAATGTGCATTTTACTCTGTTTGTGCACCTCTTGACAAGGTAGCAAGACTAAAAGAATAAATTTCTATTTACTGATATATGAGTAATGTAATGTAATATGAGAAGTTCATCTTTATTTTCACCTTGTAGGTCTCCCTCCTAGATTTCTTCTTGGCAGATCAACTTACTAGCCAGGTTTGATATTCAGGTCAACGTCTATAGAACACTATAACTCCAAACTGGTTTGTTTGTTGATCAATATCCATTATATTTCATATCAGGTGCAAGCATTTAGAAGTTTGGAATTCTACATTTGATACTATGGTTGGGGAGACTTTAGAAAGAGATTGAACAAGTGCGAGGAGAATGAAGTCTATAGGGTGTTTTACGTAGTAGTAGCCATTATTCCTTACTGGTTCCGTTCCCTTCAGGTAATGGTAACAACCCACATATCTTGTACAGCAATGACAATGTAATCATTTTACTATTTCAAATTGCATGCCAATTTCATTTCTGGATTTTCTCTAATGTTGTATGTTATCTTTTATCTTCTAGTGCCTTAGACGTTTGTTTGAAGAAAAACGTGCAGCAAATGGTCTTAATGGTCTGAAATAGTTGTCAACAATCGCTGCGGTTACCGTAAGGACAATTTATCAGCTCCAAAAGTAGAAAACTACAGCCTGGCTGGTCTTGGCTGCAGCAACTTCTGGTATTGCAACAATAGCTAATACATATTGGGACATTGTCATCGACTGGGGTCTCCTTAGAAGAAATTCAAGAAACTCTTGGCTGAGAAATAAACTTATTGTACCACACAAAGGTGTTTATTTTGTAGCCATGGTAAGAAAACATGCTCTCATGATATTTATATCATTCGTTTTCCTTTTGGATGGAGATGAGATTGTTGGGGTGTCAACATTTTGAAAGATTTGACCTTCCTTGATTGGTGTAATAACTTCCTAACTAAAAATATATTTGGGTAAATTACAGGTATTGACCTTCCTTGATTGGTGTAATAACTTCCTAACTAAAAATATATTTGGGTAAATTGCAGGTATTGAAATGTCTATTAAGACTTGCTTGGATGCAGCAAGTGTTGGGTATTCAAAGTGTACCTTTCGTGCATAATACAGTCTTAATTGCAGTTGTTGCTAGCTTGGAGATCATTTTCCGTGGCATTTGGAATTTCTTCAGGTAACTTTAAACTATTCTAGTTAGTTCTCACTTCTCTCACTCAATTAATGTTCGTAGGATTTAACCTTTTAGAATCAAGCTGGTAAAAACCTTTGAAAGTTGAAGTGTGGAGGTAACAGCTTCAGTCATTACACAGTGGGCAATGCCACCAAAAGAGAAGGAACCAAAGAGATCCAATGGTCCAAAGAGACCTTGGTGAATGTGCATCACAGTCTTCAAGAGAACATAATTCAAATTAAAGAGGAGAGAACTAGGGGGTAAATGGATGGTGATTGCAATCATAATAATATTGAGTTGGAGTGTGCAGGTGGACTTGTGATTACAGACATGACAATCTCTCCAAAAGAAAGTAAGGATTTGAGCTCCAGGCAAGTAACAGGGTTGGTGGGTCCAAAGGAAATGGTGGTTAAGGAGGGAGATGGAGTGGGTTTGATCTCTAAACATAAAAAGTCAATAATTAATGATGGGTTTCCTTATGGGCTGAACAATGAAGCGTAGGGAACTGGAGTGAGCCCAAGAAAGACAAATAAATATTGAGTTGTAAGGATGGAAATTTAGGCCACGTTTGGGTCATGAGCTCCTTGGAGAGATGTTGGGAATTTGGGTCCACTAGCAAACAAAATAAAGTCCCAAGGCTGATTACTGGCTCATTTAAGTTGAAGAGTGCAACTTGCTTCAATGGTCCATAGGTGGCTAACGTGGGGACTGGTTGTGTGAAAATAGAGCCAAACCAGGTGGAAGTTGGGAAGGGTCTGCCCCCTTTAGACACAGGAAAAAGAACAATTATGAAAGGCAAGGAGGGGAACAGGGAAAGCGATTGCAGAGTTGATATTTCCACGGGTGAGTCAGGTATGCCATTGGTGGAATTGGTCACCAAAAGGAAAACAAAAAAAAAAAGGCTCAAAAAAGGTGCGACGAAGGTAAAGTAAGAAAATATGAGTACTTGGGTAAATCATTGGAAAGAATGGGTGTTGGGAAAATGGGTCTACAAAAAAATATAAGGAAAAGGAAGAAGGCAACTAGGAATGGAGTGTTAGATTTGGAAACTGGCCTTACATATGGGGAATCTTTCTCCAAAGGGAGCAGTCGTGTTAGGCAGCCAAAAAGTAGAATAGGTAGAGACAATGACGAGCATCAAGCCATAACCGATATGGAAAGTTCTACCGGGGAACTTGTCTTAACGGATTCACAGTTGAGGATTGAAGAAATAGTTGAGAAAGATGGTAAGGCTCAGAAAAGGAGAAATAGTATGAGAGACACGATTAATGAGGTGAGTCTTAGGGAAAACAACGAGGTTCGGCATGAATCTTCAACTTTGGAGGTCAGGAATTGTATAATCAGGAGGGAAGCAAAGATTACATTTGAGGCAGCAAACAAATTGGGTCTATAATTTCTTTTTAATAAAGGCTCTTTCACTGACGAGTTTGCGAGGCTAGAAGTAGAGATGCAAGAGGAAACGGTGGTCTTAGGCGCGATTCCAAGTATAGGTATGTGGGTGAATATTCTTTTTTTCGTGAAGTTAATCACTTGGAATGTAAGAGGGTTGTATAGAAACGAAAAACGAAGAGCAGTTAGAAAATTGTTGAATAGAGCCAAGCTGAATGTGGTTATGCTTTAAGAGACAAAGTTAAAAAAGATCGAGGCTAAGATTATCAACGTAATTGGTGGAAGAGGGAAGTTCAAAAGTATGTACAGGGAGTCTGATGGGCGTCAGGGGGCATCATCACCCTCTGGCAAGAAGAATTTTTTGATGTTGATAACGCATTTATATGTAAGAATTTTATTCTGATTGAGGGCAGAGTTAGGGAGGGAAATTGGAAATGTGGTTTTGGCAATGTTTATGCACTAACTGATGATAATGCTAAGATTGAGCTATGAGAGGACTTGGCGAGAAGGTTAATTGAATCTGACTATCTTTAGTGCCTTGTTGGCGATTTTAATGTAGTGTTGAGAGTAGACGAAAGGGTAGATATTGCTACTAACGAAAGAGAGATGGAGTGGTTCTTGCAATTCGTCAATTAGGTTGGATTGGTTGATCTCCCACTTGGAGGCAACAAATTTAATTGGTGTAATACTGTGAGGAAGTTATTTTCAGTAGACTGGATAGATTCTTGTTACATGATGATGTGATTAGGAGGTTTCAAAATATTCGACAGTGGTGCATGTCTTCATCGCTTTTAGATCACAACCCAGTCCTCTTAGGAGTGAATGATGTTGATTGGGGCTCTAAGCCATTTCGTTTCTTCAATCGTTGGATGGAGGAGGAGGGCTTCTAGGAGGTTTTTAGAGAGGCTTGGGTTGAGAGTAACAGTAGACTCGGCGAAAAGGGAGCAATTTGGTAGTGATTGAGGCTCACCAAACCAGAAATAAAGAAATGGCAGTCATCTAAATGGGCCAAGCTCAGTTTAAGATTAAGGATCTTGAAGAGGAGATACAGGGGAAATTACAAGAGTGGCAGAATAGCAGCATGAACTGCAGCTTTAGGGAGAAGATCATTAAAATGAGAGCTAATCTATGGTCACTATATAGAGTGGAAGAAAGGTCATGGCATCAAAAATTAAGAATTAAATGGTTTTTGGAAGAGGATAAAAATTCCAAGTTCTTTCATGCCGTCACTTCTGCTTGAAGAAAGAGGAATTTTATTGATAAAATTCATATTAAGGACATTGTCATTGTTGATCTCATAACCATCAAAGAAGAGGTGGCTCGACATTTTGAGAAACTTACGGCCAAAGACCGATGATTACTTTTAGAGATTGGGAGTTGGATCTTAGAACGTTTAATGAGCACTCAATGGGTGCTTTCGAGATGTAGTTCTCTGAAGAGGAGGTTAGGGATGCGATTTTCAGTTGTGATGGAAATAAAGCCCCAAGGCCCCGATGAGTTCAACTTCAATTTTTTTAAATTTCAATGGCCTATCATTAAGAGTGAAGTTATGGCGTTTATGCAGAAATTTTATGACACGGATAGCTTTGATGAAAGGATTAACTCTTCGTTTATTACGTTTATTCCTAAGTGTAATAATCCTAGAGCACTGAATGAGTATTGTCCTATAAGCTGAGTAGGAAGTGTTTATAAAGTGGTGGCCAAGGTCCTTTCTAACAAGTTGAGAAAAGTGACAGAGAAAGTGGTTGGTCCTAACCAGTTTGCTTTCATCCAAGGTAGACAAATCACGGATTGTGCCTTGATCACTAATGAATTGGTAGATTGTCTCAAAAAGAGTAGAGAATGAGGTGTCTTCTTCAAAGTCGATTTTGAGAAAGCCTTCGATAGTGTGGTCTAGAACTTTCTTGATTTTGTTATGAGGAAAATGAAGTTTGGAGAACGATGGAGAAGTTGGATCTGCTCTTGTATCACAACAGTTGTGATGTCAATGCTGGTTAATGGTTCCCCATCTAGACTAGTTAAAATGAGAAGAAGGCTTAGACAAGGATGTCTGTTACCTCCCTTCCTCTTCAACCTCGTGGTGGAAGCTTTTAGTGCCCTCATGAACAAAACCGTGGCTATTGGTTTGTGTAAAGGCATTGAGATTGGTAACAATGGATTGGCTATATCTCACCTTCAATATGCAGATGATACCATGATTTTCAGCAAATTGGATATTAAGAGTATCTTTAATATTAAAATGGTGTTGAGGTGCTTCCAAGTTATCTTCGGGTTGAGAATTAATTTTTACAAAAGTAGCTTGTATGGTGTCAAAGTGGACGGTATTGTGGATTCATGGGCTAACAGAATTCCTTGCATCGTTAGGTCAATACCGACATCTTATCTGGGCCTTCCCCTTGGTGCAAGATCTCACTTAAAAAGTATTTGACGCCCAGTTATTGAAAAGTTTGAAGTAAGGCTTGTTGAGTGAAAATCTCATCTTCTCTCAATTGAAGGGAGAATCACCTTGATTTAGTCGGTCCTTGAGAGTCTCCCAATGTATTTCATGTCTTTATTTGAGATGCCACAAGAAGTCAAGGCGGAACTGGACAGAATTCAGCTAAGGTTCTTGTGGAGTGGCACAATTGAAAGGTGATGTATTCATTGGGTGGATTAGGACTCGATATGCAACTTCAAAGATTGTGGGGGACTTGGGTTCATGGATCTTTGGCCAAAAAACAGAGCTCTGCTAAATAAATAGATTTAGAGATATGGTAGAGAGAATGACTGTCTACGAAGGAAGTCATCATCGCTAAAACAGGGGGGGGGGGGATAATTTGAGCCTTATTCCTTCTAACTTAGGGGGGAGTCATTCCTCCACTATATGGAGGAACATTATTTGTCCACTAACCCTTTCAGAGAATTTATTTTCTTTGTTGTGTGCAGGTATGGAATATGTAGTTGGAAATGGCGCCAACATTAGTTTTTGGGATGATGAGTGGATCGAAGGTATTACACTCCGCATTGCCTTTCTTTGGTTTTTTGCCCTCGCCATCAACAAATCTGGCAAAGTTTGTGAATTAGGATCGTGGGTGAACAGTGTATGGCAATGGGAAGTGAACCTAAGGAGAAGAATTTTTGATTGGGAAACTAATTCTTGGAAGTTGTTTAAAGACTGCCTTAATAGCATTATCTTTGACCAAGAGATGAATGATAAATTGATATGGAAATTCACACCAAGTGGAAGCTATACACCAAATTCCTTCTGTAGACTGGCTTTACATAATAATAAGGCACCTATTGATCTCTGGCAAAGCGTGCGAGCTGGGCTTGCTCCTCCTAAAGTGGAGGTGTTTGTATGGCAAGTGATCAAAAAAAGAGTGGTGGTGAAGGAGGAACTCGCCAAGAGGAATTTAATGCAGAGGGATTTGGCCTTATGCATGCTGTGTAACGTGGAAATTGAATTGGTAGGCCACCTCTTATTTACTTGTACTGAATCTTGGAAAGTTTGGTGCTCATGGTTTGAAGATGGGGGAATTAAAGGATGCATGCCAAGGGAACCAGCTGACTTTTTTATGGCTTGGAACGCTTGCCATGTTGAAGTTAATAGGAAAAAAATTTGGAGAATGTCTTTTTTTACCATCATTTGGTTGATTTGGCTCTTTATAAATGAAATGGTATTTGATGGGGTAGGCTAAGACTTTTTGAAAATTCTGAACATCATTCAGACTAGGGTGGCTAAGTGGGCGAAATCTAGATGGCCTAATGAGATTCATACTATCACAGATATTGCTAGATCCCCTTTGAATTATCTGGCTACTGACAGGAGAAAAGCCCTTAAAATTTCAACTAAATGGGAATGTCCACCAGCAGGATGGTTCAAGTTCAACACGGATGGGGCTGCTAGAGGATGCCCAAGTTATTTAGGAATTGGAGGGATATTGAGAGATGACACGGGGGCTGTTAAAGCAGTTTTATCCAAGAAAGCAGGGTGGGGGATACGAACCTAGCTGAAGTTTTGGTTATTCGAGAGGCAATATTGATCTTTGTTGCTTCTGCTTTGGTGTCTTCAGGTGGCATCATCATAAAATGTGACTCCAAGAACGCCATTACTTGGATTGACAATCTAGATTCCTCACCTTGGTATTTGAGGCAATTGATCCTAAAAATCAAAACCCTTCAAAAACAAGCTCTTGGTTGGTAGATCACTTATATCCTAAGGTCAGGAAATGATAGAGCTGATAACCTGGCCAAGTCAGGTGTGGATAGATCCAATGACTCACTGTGCGTTTACCCTTAACTTCTTAACACCATGGTGACAAAAAATGAGAAGTCAAGAGGAATTTTGTCCCTTGAATGGTTTTAGGAGAAGTAAGAACAAGAAACAGGCCATAAGACATGTTTCTCAGCCTTACTTGTTCTTTTGGGATGGTGTTTGTGGTTTACTATTTTGAGTTTGTTGTTTGCCTTGCTAAGATTTATGTTGTTGTTCTAAGAAGGTTATCTATTGATAATTGTCTTGTTGATTGTTCTGAGTCTGATAGCAGGGTGGTGGACTCTTGTTCTCTGTATAGTATAATAGGTTGCTATCATGGCTATTTTTTTTGTAAGCCATCCTAGGACTATTTTAATTGGAGGAACACCAGTTGATAAGTGTCTGTTTTTGTAAGTAATAGTTCTATATAATGAAATGACCCTCTTTAATCTTAAAAAAAAAAAACCTTTGAAAGTTGCCCACCAAGCCAACTAAAATAGTTTTCCAAAGTCCATAGGAGATCTATTTGACCTTAGAGTTACTTTCAAGCATGTCCAAGCAAACTGATAAATGCTTGCCAACATTTAGGTAGAAATGGACATTTGTGGTTTCATGTTTACATAGATTGCCATACCTAACATTGCTCACCATCATCAACCTTGTGTTTTTGATGAAATCATGGCTCTGAAATGTTATAAAATTTAAACTCTTTGTTAGAACTAACAGAAATTTGATTCTTAACTGATCAGGTTGGAGAATGAGCATTTGAACAATGAGGGCAAGTACCGAGCATTTAAATCAGTACCCTTACCTTTTTACTATGACTACAATGGAGACAAGAGTATATAATATAAAAACACATCGTGCAAGAGAAATGATATGAGATTTTTTTTTTTTTTACAAGTTCAATGAAAATTTCATTGTAGATTGCATTTACTTGCTATCTACATGCAAAACACAACAATTTGTGACGACCCAAGTCCTATTAAGTTGTAATACTTGCATGGTTGCTGTAGCACGTGAATGCTTTCAAATTAACTTAGCTTTCTTTATTTTTATCAGTTTGCTTTTTTGTACTAGTTTTAGAGTTAATACCATCTTTGTGCTGTTCCATTACGTGTAAGGTTGCATGTAAACTTGTTTTACACTTATTAAGCATGGTTACAAGTGTATTTCATGTACAACAGAGTATATAACCTCTATGTTATCTTAATGAAAATATAATGACTCTATATTCAATCTTTTTTTATTTTCTACTTCATATCCTCTGTTACTTACATTAACATGGTATCATAGCATTCTTAGGATCTTATTGGACCTGAGAATACTAAGAATCTTTCTTCCTTTATTGTTGATTCATCTCTTGACATTTCTAGCATCTCTTCACCTTCAACTTCTCATATATCTCCACCTACATTTGATGGCAAAAATTATCAAGTTTGGGCTATCAAAATGGAGGCTTTTCTCAAAGGTTATGACCTTTGGACAACCATTGAAACTAAAGAAGAACCTGTTACTTTGAGAGACAATGCAACCATAAATCAGATCAAACAATATTCTGAAGAAGTAACAAAATGATACAGAGCTTTGTCTTTCATTCAAGCTGTTATGTTTGAAAAGATCTTTAGTAGGATCATGAGTTGTAAAACTACAAAGAAAGCATGAACTAAGCTTGAGGAAGATTATCTTGGTACAACAAAAACCAGGCAAATGTAGGCTCAGAACCTTCGAAGAGAGTTTGAGTTGATCAGGATGAAAGAATCACAAACTATAAAAGATTATATAGATCATGTTAGTCATTTGGTGAATCAAATGAGGCTGCTTGAGATGATTTACCAAAAGCTAGAGTTGTTCCAAAAATTCTCATCAGCTTACCTGAAAGATTTGAAGCAACAGTTACATCTTTATAACAAACTAAAGACTTGTCACAGCTCATAGTGTCAAAACTGGTCAGTGCACTTCTAGCCACTAAGTAAAGAATATCATCTCGACTAGAAGCAAATGTGAAGAATGCTTTGTTTGCTTCAAGCAAAGGGAAATCTAATGTAGAGGCACATGGTAAGAAGATGACTAAAGATAAACTGCAAAAGAAATCTTCCCATGCAGGTCAATCTTCAACCAAGAAAGGTAAGTTCAAAGTTTGTAGTTACTTCAAGAAAAGAAACCATTCAGAAGATCATTGCTAGTTCAAATAAGATGCAAAGTGTCAAGCTTGTAATGAATTGGGCCATGTCAAGAAAGCATGTAAGAATAAGTCCTTTGTTACTAATAAAGCACTTCAAACAGTTGAAGCTTCTACTAATCTTAAAGAGAATCTATTTATGGCCCTAGAAAACACAAAAAATGAAATTGATAATCAGGATTGGTTATTGGACAATGGGAGTTCTAATCATGTTACACCAACTGAAGCTGACTTTGTCAGCTTAGATAAAAACTACTAGTCAATGGTTAAAATAGGAAATAGAGTTTATCTTCCTGTTGTTGGCACAAGTACAGTTTGAGTCCATACTTCCACAAGTCCCAAGTATATTTCTGAAGTCCTATTAGTATTTACACTTACCTCTAATCTATTGAGTGTTGGACAGCTAGTTGAAAACAATTATGCACTTTTGTTTAAGGATAATGCTTATGTTATATTTGATGCTTTTGGTTCTTCTTTGATGACCATACTTGTGCGTAAAAGGTGCTTCACTATGACTGCTGATGAGCTATGTCTGCAAGCAAGAAATTTAGATTCAAATCTAACAAATTTATGGCACAAATAACTTGGTCATTTCAACTAAAGATGGCTCAAACAGGTCAGTGCTTCTAGTTCTTTGAGAAACTTACCTAAGTTGATTGATGAAGGCTCAGTTTACAGTGCATGTTAGTATGGTAAGCTTTCAAGAAAGCCTTTTCCATCTACAAGTAGTAGTAAAGCTATAGCTAAGCTTGATTTGGTCCATTCAAATGTTGTTGGACTAATGAAAGTAGAATCTTAGAATGGCAACGGATATTATCTTATTTTTGTTGATGACAGAACACGATGGTGCTGGATATACTTTATGAAAGCTTAGTCTGAAGTCTTTGAGTAATTTCAGAGATTCAAAGCTAAGGTGGAAGTTGAAACAAGCTTCAAAATCAAGGTTCTCAGAATAGACAATGGAGGAGAATATATCTCCAAATATTTTAATGATTTATTTGCAGTTGCAGGTATTTGTCATCAATTCTCTACACCTTATTCTCCTCAACAAAATGGGGTTGGTGAAAGGAAGAATACGACTATTCTTGATATGGCCAAGACTTTGTTGTTTGAAAAGAATCTTCTAACCAAGCTTTGGGTAGAAGCTTGTAATACTGCAGTATATCCATAGAATATACTTCCTACTCAGGCACTAGGTGGTAAATTACCATATGAGGTCTGGTTTGATCAAAGACCTTCAATAGAGCATTTGAAAGTCTTTGGTTGCATTTGTTATGTCTTTGTACCAGAAGCTATGAGGGATAAATTGTAGCATAAAGCTCAAAATCCATCTTTATTGGCTATAGCACTAAGTCCAAGGCTTACAAAGCCTATTTTCCAATTTCTGGTAGAGTTGTTGTCAGTAGGAACTTGTCATTTGATGAAGCTGCAAGTTGGAATTGGAATTTGCAAGGCAGTACATAATCTCAAAGGCAAAGTTTAATTCAATCTCTTCCAGAAACTGAGGTTGATGTTGATCAGAATGTTGATGATGAGCCTGTGAGAGGAACTCGATCACTCAATGATATCCATCATAGAAGCTATGCAGCAATTGAAGAACCTTCCACTTATACAAATGCAGCTAATTATCCAGAATGGATAACTGTTATGAAAGAAGAGCTTCACATGATCAACAAAAGTGGTACATGGTCACTAGTTGATCAACCTTCAAATAGGAATATAATTGGAGTCAAATGGATTTACAAAAACAGATTGAATCCTGATAGCTCACTCAATAGACATAAAGCTCGATTGGTGGTGAAAGGTTATAGCCAACAACCTAATGCAAATTATTAGGAAACATTTGCTCTAGTTGCCAAGTATTATACAATTCGATTGTTGTTAGCCATATCAGCTGCCTTGGGATGGAAAGTTTATCATCATGATGTGAAGTCTGCTTTTCTCAATGGTTTTCTGGAAGAAGAAATTTATGTTGATCAACTAGAGGGATTTGTTGCAAAAGATGGACCAAAGAAAGTTTATAAGCTTCATAAGGCTCTGTATGGCTTGAAACAAGCTCCATGATCCTGGTATAGCAGGATTGACTCATATTTGGTTTTCAAAGGACTTACAAAAAGCAACAATGAAGCTATTTTGTATTTACTTAAGTCTAAAGATCAATCTCCATTGGTTGTTTCACTATATGTAAATGACTTAATGGTTACTGGAGGAGATGATACTTTCTTACAATTGTTCAAAAAGTAGATGCAAAGTGAATTTGAGATGTCTGATTTGGGATTGATGAGCTTCTTCCTTGTTTTATAGATTAAGCAATTTGATATAGGGATATTTTTGTCTCCATAGAAATATATCAATGAGGTTCTAAAAAGGTTTCCCATGCTCAATTGCAAATCTGTAGCTATACCATTAACAGTAAATGATAAGTTTTCATTACATAATGGAAGCAAGTTAAAGGACCCTTCTCCATTTAGAACTATGCTCTTCAAGATGAGATATCATGTATTCTATGAGCTTGTTGTCCTGGTTTATGAAAAAGCCTACACATCTTCATTTTGCTATTGAAAAACGTGTGCTGAAGTATTTAAAGGGCATTTTAGACTTTGGAATTTGTTACATCAAAAATCCAAACTTCCTTCCTTTTTACTACATACTCTGACAGTGATTAGGCTGGAAATAGAGATGATTCCAAAAGCACTTCAAGCTATGGTTTTTACTATTGAAAATGGAGTATTCTATTGGGACTCACATAAATAGTCCATTGTTGCTCAATCTACAACTGAGGCTGAGTACATATCAACTGCTTCAACTTCCAACCAAGCAATCTAGTTAAGAAAAATATTTTTTAATTTACAGTTCCCTCAGAAACATCCACCTCCACTGATGGTAGATAACAAGTTAGCTATTGCAATCACCAAGAACCCTGTTTTTCATGGCAAAGCCAAGCATATTCAAGTAAAATTCCATGCCATTAGAAATGTTGAAAAGGTAGGTAAAATTAATGTTCAGTACTGCTGTTCTAATTTGCAACTAACTGATATCATGAACAATACTTTGGGAAAGCCAAGATTTGAATACTTGAAAAGCAAATTGAATGTCCAAAATGCAAGTATTATGGAGGAATGTTAAGTTGTAGTACTTGCATGGTTGCTGCAGCACGTGAATGTTTTCAAATTAATTTAGTTTTCTTTATTTTTGTCAGTTTGCTTAGTTGTACTGGTTTTAGAGTTAATACCATCTTTGTGTTGTCCCATTACGTGTAAGGTTGCATGTAAACTTGTTTTACACTTGTTAAGCATGGTTACAAGTGTTCTTCATTTACAACAGAGTATATAACCTTTGTGTTATCTTAATGAAAATGTAATGACTTTATATTCAATCTTTTTTCTATTTTCTGCTTCATATCCTCTGATACTTACATTAACAAGTCCAAAGACCGTGACTTTTAAAAGCATAAGCTCATGTTACTAGTAATGATGAACTTGAATTGTTATATAAATCTTAACAATGACATCCGCATCTAATGTGGGATATGGAGTATCATAATCTCACCCATTCAAATTTTCGATGTCCTCATCAAGGTCACATATCATATCACAATCAAAGCCCATTCCACAAAACCAAGATTCATCAACGTAATGTGGAAGCCCACATCAAGCTAGTGCATGATCTAATACCATTTATGTCACGCCTCAAAACCAAGATATGACATGACCATATTACTTCGAGACTAAACCCCAAAGTATTACGAAGTCTTTGTATCTAAAATTCATATAAAATATCTCAATCGAATTCATATTAACAATTATGTTATAACATATTGTTATAGATAACTATTACAATCCCAATAAAATCTCCAAGATAATCAATTAAAAACTAAAACTTAAATATCAGTTACACATAATAAGAGTTTCAACAAAGCTAACAATGTCTTGTCACTAAAGTAGACTTCTCAAATTGTTCTCTTAGCTCCCATAACTCTAACGCTCTCATTCACTAGTCATCTGTAAAACTATAAGTCAAGGAGTGAGCAGCCCACGACTCAGTAAGTATAATCACACACACCCTACTGGATCAAGCATCGTTTTCAATATAACATATAGATCATTCAAGGATATTTCAATAAATCATGCTTACAAATAGTTAAAGAATCATTATATACAAAATAAATAACATCATAGGTCCATAAATCATTGATCATCAAATGTCATTCTTAAAATATCGTTTAAGCAAATCATTTGCTCAATCTTTGAAACTCATAAAGTTTCATCATCTTAACTATGGTCACTATTATATCCCATGACAAAGACCATATCGACTAATCATTCTCATGATTGTTACCAACTATTATATCTTATTAGTTGTCACGACCCGGAACTCCCATTGGGCCAGTGACAACCGTCGCGACGTCCCGATAGGCATTCATTACCCTGAATGCCGATCAAAACCCTGCAAGGCTTAGCATCAGCTTCCGCATCTCCCCGGTGAGCGACAGTTATTAAATCTTGCATTTCAAGAAATCATAAGTCGTTTCCAAATCAAAATAATAAAATATTATTTTCTGGTTCACAGGGGCATTTTCGTCATTTTTCTTCGATAATATCGAAACTCACTAAAAACATGGTGTAAAAGCTAAATATGTTCATACATATTTTAAATCAGATAACTAAAGTATAAAATTACTTTTACAATGACACGTGGGCCCCCAACTAACCAATAAGATGTGAGTTTGTGAACCTATAATTTTGATAATGCAAGGCTAACTGAAGTCCTTGATGCAATTGGCTATCTACCAGCTATCTCGAACCTGAAATGTGGGGAATTGAGGGTGGTGAGATTATAAAATCCCAGTAAGTAAACAAACACCATCTAAACTATCTAAAAGCGAGTAAATGGAGACAATTAAAAAATAATTAACTTCAGCAAATTTTTCACATCACGAATATTCATCTCAACCAAATAATCAATATGGCTTGTGAATTACTCAAAACTTGGCTCATGCCAAATCTTGTACTCGGTGACACCTGGACCAGGGGTATCCAACCGAGTCCACCAAGGTTGTTAAAAATTCATATTTCGTATAAATCATATTTTTATTTTGAAACATAGCCGTTCCTTGACGTTGGCTGAGTCTCACTCTCACGTGGTGGTCCACATGAAGTGCACTCAAAAGGCCCACCTCATGAGATACCCTACGCGCCTCTACGACCGAGGTGAGAATATAAAGGAGTTTACCGTGCCCCTCTAATAGGCTAGCCCACGGAACCCCCCCACTACTGCAGTAGCTAATCTTTTATCTACCACCTGATTTATAAAATCTTTTTCTGCATGACATGGCAATTTATCGCAACCTAGCCTCTCAAGGCTAAATACACAGTACAAATAATTCTAACACCAAAATCAGTTTAGCCATTCATGCT